>NC_141323.1:19333100-19785600 GCF_037954235.1 Aulostomus chinensis | reverse complement strand
GAGACGCACAAAAAAAATGAATAGAGGGCTGATCACCCCGAGGAGGAATCACAAACAAGATACTACAGTATTACAATACTTTGATCACAATAAAGACAGTATCACGACAGTGCGGAAAAATACAACTTGCCTCATGCCACCTGAGTCTTATAACACGCATATCACATTGTAGTGATAACTCACGAGATAAAACTGAGTAAAAGAACTACCACAAAATATGCTGGATTGATCTAATTGCATGGCCCTAGTAACGAAAGAATAAAAATAACTGTAAAAAGGTAGGAACTGGCGTTGTGATGTTAGTTTTAAAAAGTCAACTGAGATGAAACAGTATATAACAGAGTGCAGTGTCTCGGCTTCAAGTCTCTTAAACACACAGTGCAAAAATCAGTTGACCACCAGCAGCTGATTTAAAAAAAAAATATAAAAGTTATTATATTTTTCCCCACCCTTATGAATGCTGCATATGACTTTATTTGGAGTTGATTGCCAATGATATATCCATCTAATTACATCTGTTTTTTAGAGTGTCTTGTGTTCATAATATCACAAATACTTCCAAAGATATTCCATCGAGGCGGCACGGTGGTGCAGTGGTCAGCACTGTCGCTTCACAGCAAGAAGGTTCCGGGTTCGAGTCCCGGCCCCCCGGGATCTTTCTGTGTGGAGTCTGCATGTTCTCCCTGTTCCTGTGTGGGTTCTCTCTGGTACTCCAGCTTCCTCCCACAGTCCAAAGACATCAGGAGGGGACGAGGCTGATTGATACTCTAAATTGACCGTAGGTGTGAATGTGAGTGTGAATGGTTGTCTGTCTATATGTGATGGACTGCCAACCTGTCCAGGGTGAACCCCACCTCAATTCCGCATCTAAAGGAAACTAATTCTGGAATGTCATCCAATTCCCACCCCACCATTGCCGCTGGGATAGGCTCCAGCCCCCCCACGACCCTTAACAGGACTAAGCGGAATGGATGGATGGATACTCCATCGATCAAACTTGCTATTTTTTGACATCATTATTCAAACTCCTGATTCAAGCAATTTGATAACGCATGCGGGAAAAATAACCCTTAATTACTTCCTGCTGTTTTTCATCTTTAAAAACATGTGCTTTTGTCAGCCTTAAGGGTTTCACTGTGATGACAACTACAAGTACAGAATGTACACCAAAGTGTTCAAATTTCTCACCCAGTGAGAGGCAAGGACTTCAGTAAAAGCATGAAAAAGGTAGATCAGAAAATAGCAAAGCTCCCACCTGTTAGGTAACTGTAGAGTACGGTTATATATGAGAGATAAAAACAGACACTGTCAGGGCAACAGCAGGTAGCTGAGAGCAAAGAGTGAGGTATTTATCTGCATAATACAAAAGGAATCGCGGAATAAATTAAAGGAAACTAATTCTGGAATGTCATCCATAAAACATCAAATTTATGGCCTATTTACAATGAAGTTGTCCGATTTAAGAGATAGAAGAGGTGAGGCAAAACCACATTTAAAGGAAAACGCAAGCGTTTAGAGAAATACTGTGTGCTTCTTTGCAATTCTACCCTGAGCCAGATAATAAGACAGATACCCCTCACTCTTCTGTGTGTGCATTCAAGAGCTGAGGCCAACTGAGACCAGCTGACTGATACTTCACGAAGCACGATCAATGGTCGTGGGTGGGAGGCATTAGCATACCTTTGCCAGAAGGCATCAATTAAAATTTTTGCCCGAAACGGTCACATTTTGTCTGAATTAGAAGGGTCATGTATATAATATTAAACATGAAATAATTCAAAATGACAAGATATGATAATTTTACAAGGAGACCCGGCTGGAACTATTCTCCACGCTGATTTGACATAGTGCCGGACAAATTTTGCCAACAAAACAATATATTTGCTGACAATCTGAATTATATGACAATTATAACAGTTAGTTGTGGCCAACTTTATTGGAGAGAAGGAAGATGACGACTCCTGGGTAAACCGAGATCCTGAGCTTTATCTATTTCTTGACTTTTGATTTAGGCAAACTAACACGTCTCACTTATTCAAAGAACTGTGCTGACTAGCAGGTCTCCATGGGGTTCTGCACCCTTGATTGCACAGAGGAAAGGAGGGTGTTTTACTGTCTTGTTACGGAGAGGATGGCAAATAAGCATACTTCCAAACCAATTGTCATGTTGCTTCAACAGGCAGCACGGTGGTGCAGTGGTCAGCGCTGTCGCCTCACAGCAAGAAGGTTCTGGGTTCGAGTCCCGGTTTGGGCACGGGATCTTTCTGTGTGGAATCTGCATGTTCTCCCTGTTCCTGCGTGGGTTCTCTCTGGTACTCCAGCTTCCTCCCACAGTCCAAAGACATCAAGAGGGGACGAGGCTGATTGATACTCTAAATTGACCGTAGGTGTGACTGTGAGTGGGAATGGTTGTCCATGTGATGGACTGGCAACCTGTCCAGGGTGAACCCGTAGCTGCTGGGATAGGCTCCACCCCCCCCCCCCCCCCCCGCGACCCTTAACAGGAATAAGCAGAAGACAATGGATGGATGGATGTTGCTTCAACAAAGACAAAGCCTACACTCTTAACCAAGCAAACCCATTTCAGGCCTCAAGGTCTTTCATTGAATTTAAAAGAAATGTAAGGGAGGACAGAGAAGTCACATCAATAATCCAAATTTACAATGATATTATGAAAAAAACAATCGTTTGATGTAGAAATGATTATAATGTAAACAGCTGGATGCTCCTAAAGAAAACAAATAAGATGCTATTATTTACTTTTACAAAAGTTGTCAAATATGGATGAATAGGCAGAGCAAATAAAAGCTAATAAGCTTTGCTTTAGGTATCTTTTCTCTTTCATCGTCAAGTCCAGCAAAACACGTGAAATAATTATTACCGTGAATTTATAGTGGTTCGTATATTGTGATTGTAAATGTGGGTACTTTTTTGCAGGAGAGCCTGCATTTCTATGCTTTTGTGAATGAATTGAACTTTGAACGTTTTAGTTTTTGAATGGGTGAGGCTAGCCGCATAGTCTGAGTGGCTTAACGCTGCTGCTCATTTGTACACTCAGCGTGTGTTTGCGTGTTAATGCGGTGGTTTCATACCATTCAATTCTATCATATTATACTGGACAGCTGGTGCTTATCACCTCATTAAAAATGCCCCCCACCCCACCCCCACCACCACCACCACCACCACCACCACCCTGCTCTGATGAAAAGCATGTAGTTGTGCACGCGTACAGCTTCTCAGCATGCAACGTATACACGAGACAGCACAGACAGGACCGCAGAGACACAAGATACACAAAAACACACCCGTGGCCATGTTCATGTTGGGAGCGGGGGGGGGGGGTGGCCCAGCACTGTAGAATCTGCGATGAGCCATGAACAACCATATGGAGGCTTTCTAATTGGCTAAACCCGCTGGACTGTTGCACATCAGTAGCCTGGACTGTTTTGAATACTTATTTGTTGTTAAGGCAACATGCCATGGTAACATCACAACCACGCTTTTGATTATAGGGTATAAGCCGTAACGCTAGAGACCACAAAATTTCCAGCAACTCGACAGTGCACATGAACACCTCCTCTAACTCACTTCAGAGTTTGATCAATCCAAATATTAGCAAATATACATGCTTTAAGGATGATGCTAACATACAGTACATGCATGCATGATAATCAAGCTCTTAGGGGTCTTATTTTACAGCTCCATTTTATGTGAAAAACCACATCAAGTTACAGTATGTACGTATGTATTTGCAGTTTTCCTTAACACAAACACACGCGCGCGTGCGCCTTTGCATCAATATATTTAAAAGCTGTGTTGCAGTAAGCTATAAGCCATTTAATTGGACAGTGATTATCCCAGTTTACATAAACAAGGTTAAATAACTCCACTCTGAAGCACGTTCCCCTCCATAACATTAGGCTGCAATATAGCTGGTTATGATCCTGTTATTTTGTACTACATTCCAAATATTAGCAAGTAGCATCCCCGTCTAAAGGCAGATTTAAATGAAAAGATAAAGACAGGATTTATGTCTGGAAATCTGTTGTATTTGCCAAAGTTTTGTCAGTTTACAGTTTGACTTCCAGATTAAATGACGGATAGATTCATTTCATTACCTATGACATTAAGTTTGTCCAAGTTTTATTCGAAAAGTCCAGTTTTAGTTGGATTAAAACAATAATTCAAATTTGCCACTATCATAAAATGTAGTGGATGTCTCTTTGGGCGGCCACGATTGTGACTCATCTGAATAGGCACCTGAAGGACACAAAGATAGCAAGAGGAGCCGCACTTAGAATGGGGAAGATGTGGATTGATCAATAGGGATGATGGACAGAATAAGAGATACAGAAATTTGAGGAGGATAGAGGAGGAAAAACAGAAGTGAAAAAGTTTGTGAACAAAAGAAGAGAACAAGAGAGGAGCTATCATCAGCCATTTTCATCTCATTACCACACCGATCCATTAGTCTTCCATTAGAGACGAGCCTGACATCTTTTTGAAGCACAATATCAGCAGGTCGAGGACTAATGACCCTGCTGAGTTATTATGATAGTTGTGATACTACAGTGAAAAGGCAGTGAGAAAAAAGTTGAAAGATAAATCCAGTGTACCCTGTTTTCATCGTCGTTGGTGGTCCAAATTGTAATTGAAAATAAAAGTTGATTAATGCCCGGCCTGATGTTAGGGTTGAAGTAAATGATAGAGTTGGTGAAGGAAATCCATTTCTATTACTAGTTTCCATGTCTCTTCAAAGATAGCCACTTTGCCACCAACCACCAAAAATCGTACTTAGCCTAGTTTATAGCAAACAAGCCGAACCACCAAACCGGGTGAATAAAAGACGCATGATAAACAGATGAGAGGGAGCAAATCCCTGCGGACTGCGATCCCACATGCTGGTGCTGTCATTATTCTATACATTCACTTCACATCATGGCCCAGTAGCCTTCATTCAGCCTTTCGTCTTGAGGAGACAAAACAAAGAGCTCTGTGACAAGTGGAGACAGAGAGACTGTATAAGAGAGAGCATCAGTGAGTGATTCCACTCAGCGGGGAGTTTATGTGAGGCACGAGAGCGAATGAAAAGAGCACAGTGTCAGTGGTCAGGGCCGAGCTACAGGACCGCTGCATGCAGGTTTGGAAGTCAAATGTGCACTCAGCATCACTGCGTGAGGCCGAGACATGGGAAGGAGTCCTGACTGAAATGTACACATGTGAGCTAATAAGAACGTGCGCGCACTGACAGACGGTGGTTCCCTCAGAGCACAGCCAGGGCAACTGAAGACACTTCACAGAAAATGGTGACGTGCTTTAACTCAGAAACCCACACTCGTAGACACACACACTCACACACACACACACACACACACACACACACACACACACACACACACACACACAGGAATGACTCAAGGACACACAGATGGCAGGTGCGACAGAAATACAAGCCACAGGAGCATACCTTGTAATCAGCTCAGCCAGTCAGCCATCTTGTTAGTCTGAAAGCTTTGTATTTTGCTCGGCTGGGCATGTTTTCTTTTCCTCAACCCATTTTCTAACAACATATAAGGACATATGGGTGAATAAACTGAAAGGGAACGTGATGGATAGTTTAATTATAAAAATATATCCTTGACAGTAGGTAAAGTCATATGCAAAGCAGTTAAAAGTATGGGCACTCAGTGGTTTTTGGCCATGTGTGTACATATAAATCACACATCATGATAGAAATGACCCAGACCCACATGCCCAGACCAGGCCTGGAGGACTAACTAATCAGAGGTAGAGGACTGCTGCAAGTAGGTCCTCTGGGGATGTGCCCCCAGTATGTCCTGTTCCTCTTGGGCCAGAAAAAAGACCCATGGCACCAAAATGTTGTCTGAATTGCTCAAGTATGGATAAACGGTTGAAACATCCTCACCCCGCGCCCATAGAAACAGAATAAACTGTCGGTGGATGCAGTACATTGTTAGCAATGCAAGTCTCTGTACTTATGCCATCAGACCAGGAAGTGTCAAAAATGACAAAACAGATGAATCAACAATAAAGAAAAGTGATTCGTGTTGTGGCTAAACTGATGTGGACTGAAATACAAGATGTTTATGAGGCTGAATAACGTGACTACTTTAAAAAACGACCAACTTAGTTATACTTCCTTTTTGTAGTAGACTTACGAATACAGCACCTTTGGAGAGCTGGTTGTATGTGGAATTATAAGGGGGTACACGGTGGGAGGTTGTGCATGTTTCATGTAATGGCACTTAAGACTGTGAAGCACTGATCTCAGATTCAAAGCATTCACTGGCTCTACCATCTCGAAATTCAAAAGAACCAGACGAGAAAGTAGAGGCAAACTGTATCCATACGTAGACACTCTACTTGTAATTTGCTTTTGAGAACATCTTCCATCTCCTCCGGCACCAGGATTGTCTTTGTTTTTTTTTTACGTTTTCTTTATATTGCAAATGTACTTCTTATTAAAGAAAGTTGTAAAATGTCAAGAAAAATCAACAGAGAAATAAACTATAATGAGCTCACGAGCGTGAATGCTTATTTCTCTGTATCCTTGAATGGCATATTTTATTACAAAGTATTGAGAAAAAGTCATTTTTAAGTCGACACTTTTTCTGTTTTGATTTAACTCTGCTTTTACCAACAGTTTATAACCCCAAAGGCCTTAAAGCAAAGAGGTTTTCAACATTGGTTTCAAGCACAGAATGTGCAGTTGATTTCAAAAGAAACTCCCAGTAGCAAAACTTCTAAAATAAAAAAAAGAAAAGACTTCTTCCGAGAGGCTGCCATTTAATGTCAAGACCACAACTGAATATGACCAGGTAGTGACAGCGCTGATGGGTGAGAGATTATTATGTCGGCGAGCTCAAGTCCCAGAACTAAAATAAAATGTTTTCACTTGATATATGTTCTTCTGTCTTCAATGAGCCACAAGACTGAGAATGCATGAAGAATGAGTGTGTGTGTGTGTGTGTGTGTGTGTGTGTGTGTCTACATTGGCACTGGTTCTCATTCTTTCCTATAAAAAGAGCCTCATGGGTTAGATTCTGTGGCTTGCTGAGTTGCCAGTCCAACAAACATCTGCTGTAGCTTCAGATCGATACACAAATAAGAAATATGGTCAAGTAATGGTGCAGAGTAGTAAAAGATTTGAGGGAGGGAGGGGGGGGGGGGGGGGGTCGCAGAAATACAATAATTTGTTGGATCATAACATTTCTTCTTCCAGAAGTACAGTGTGTATAAAACCTATGTACGTTACGATGTCTAAAAGGAAATGTCTTTTCTTCCTTCAGACACCATATATGGCACCACTCGTGCAGTCAGGAAATATAGGCTCCACAAAAAAGCCCAAATTTGCTTTCATGTTCAACCGAAATCGACATGAGCCAGGTCGCTAATGTCAACAAGGGCGTGTGGCTGGTTGCAACTGTTGACAGACTGCTGACAATCTGTAGAATGAACGACTCTGTTTCTAACTGCACTCCAAGTTTGAATGCACGGGCTCTCTCTCGCTCTGTGTGTGTGTGTGTGTGTGTGTGTGTGTGTGGTCAAACATTCCTGCAGGGCTAAGGGCTTCAGCTGTCGTCTAGGCTATTTTCCTTTGTGCTGAATACCACTGATGGATCAAGGAGGATTCTTCCTGGGGTCAGAGAACTTCGGGTATGGAGAGATTGATGGAAACAAAAAAAGAGAAGGAACCACCATGGTATGGAGCAGCTTCTTCCAAGAATCACACAACAAAAGAAGCAAACAGCAGAGCAAACCACATACTGTAGGAAATCACACAGCCAAGAACTACAGAGGGAAGAGAAAGAGAGGAGCCACTCAAGCCATCTCACTCGCGCCAAAAAATAATTAACCAATACTCAACTGTCACACAAGAAATCTCTGGTGCCTACTTTCATGTTGCTTTAGCTTGAGGAGCTGCTTCAAACTTAATCTCGTCCATTACACTGACTACATCAGCGTGAACATAGAGGCTGCTCTCCAATTTGTTTTATGATGGCCCTCATCCTGTCTAGGACCAGAAATGGAAGACATTCCCCTACATATCCAGCTAAACTGGGCCAATTCTGATGCAGCGTCGAGAGAAACAGCTAGAGAGAGAGTGTGTCAAACTGATGGCTGTGCCCAGCTAATTTGCTCGTGCTAGGGTCCACACAGACACGATCAATAGAATGGGGTAAGAAAGTTGGAGGGGGGGTGGGGAAAAACAAAAACGTCCCAGTTTCCGGATGTAGGTCAGCGGCAGTTGTGTGCACCCTCCAAAGCTGTGTAATTAAATAAAACTAGTTAAAAGTCTGTAGGAGCTCTGAACTTGAAGGGGGGAAGAGTGGATGAGTGGAGAGGGAGGGACAAGGCTGGAGTGATTAATTTCATCTTTGTTTTTCTCCTCCCACCATTGCCGATGAACACCAGTCTACAAAGTAGAAAGGTAACCTCATTTGTGTGCCCGTTCAGCGCCTGGTGCTCCCCGGGGGAAGAAAGTATGAAGATTCTAATGAGCTACAGAGAGAGTTCCTGAAAGACAAACAGGCAGATAGCAACACACGGAGATACCAGACCTCTGCCACCCTTGCCAGCTCAGGTCAGGGGTGGAACTCAGCACAGACCGTCAATTGACAGCTTTGTCAACCATCACGTTTGTGTGTCTTTGTCTCATTTTCTCTCCACCTCCATCTCCCCTCTTTTTCCTCCTCCTGATTCATAATCTGTTGTCCTCTTTTTCTTTTTAATGCTTCAGATTGGTTGGGACATCCAGACTGTTCATCTGTAAGCAACGCAGCAGCAGATCACAAGAATCCATCTTGCCACACAAGTTCTGCAACAACAGTGGTTTCATGCCAATCAGCATTTTGTCAGGAGACAGGGGTGTGGTTTAGGTGTACAAAAGTTGCTGGAGCTTTTGATCTCTTAAAGATTTTTTTTTTCATTCTTCCTGTACTTGGAAGTTGGTACCAGAAACCTGGCTTCTTCTAAAAAAGCCAAGAATCTCAACAAGGATTTTCTCCAGGTAAATGATGTTTTCAGTCTTTTACTGACTGGCTTTGGCTTCTGCATGAGTTCAATAATGTGAGTGGTTGAATTTAGCATGATAAAACAAATGTTCAAGGGCACGGTGGTGCAGTGGTTAGCACTGTTGCCTCACACCAAAAAGGTCCCTACTCGAGCACGGGGTCTTTCTGTGTGGAGTCTCCATGTTCTCCCTGTTCCTGTGTGGGTTCTCTCTGGTACTCCAGCTTCCTCCCACAGTCCAAAGACATGCAAGTGGGGACGAGGCTAATTGGATACTCTAAATTGACCGTAGGTGTGGCTGTGAGAGCAAATTAGTTGTCTGTGTATATGTGTTGGCCCTGCGATGGACTGGCGACCCATCCAAGGTGTACCTCGCCTCCCACCCGAATGCTCCTGGGACAGGCTCCAGCCTCCCCGCGACCCAAAATAGTTGATAAGCCGTATGAAATGGATGGATGGAAACAAAACATTCATCCAATCGCCTACAGAATATTTCATTAAAAATATCAACCCTTTTCCAAACAGTGTATTTGGAGGACTTCCCCGTCAATTCTGTGTAACATACTATATGGCGTCAGGTAAGGGATGGTGATGATTTAAGACTGGAATATTGAGTAAATGATTAAGAGCCTTTGTCTTAGAAATAAGCAACATTTTCCACTTCTTTCTACTGGATAGGGTTGTCCTGATTTGGGTAATGTGCCTTAAAGTTGTTCACTGGCTGATTTTTGAATTACTGCAGAGGACGATATCTTTGGCAAACACACACAGTACACATAATAACAGGTTTTTGGTCTGTCTGTTCAAGTGGGGGTCGAAATTCCTATATATTTTGTAAAATAGTTCCCAGTGAACGGTGAATATTATTTTTCCTTGACATGCCCATCTCTACCCGATACATCAGCAGACTATCAGCTTCACTGGTGAAAGCTCTCTTTGTACAATAACCAGAGGCAAATAGTAAGAGATGAAGCCAAATGTAATTTGAAAAAGCATTTATTCTCATTATATATGTATTTGAAGCTTAATCACTTGAAGCTCTTCCATCAATTTGTCTTAATCAAAAAATTAAGCATGGACAAGATAATTTATCCCATTTACGACCTTATCTGATCCCAGTAACTCTGTTGTCCCTCTATTTGTAGGCTTAGCCAGTGTAATTTGATTTGACATGAAAGCTAACAGATGACACAACACCTCGAGGAGCAAAGTTTTGCTTAGCCATAACATAGACTACTTCAAGTAGATGAGCATTTCAACTGTTGCTTCAACACAAAAAAAATTAAATCCACTTATTCACGATTACTATCTTTAGCTGTATGGTGACATTCTTTTCTAAACTTGAATAAAATTGGATTACTAGGTCTCTTTCTGTGATTACATGTGAATTAATTCAACACCTGTTTAATATAAACTGTTCTAGATGGTTTTCATAATTTCAAGGGATTACGTTTAATGGTTAACCAACCCACAGATAATGGTAATAATAATTATCATAGTAGCATTTCTAGAATGGAATACTTCAGGGATAAATTTTGATTAATTAAGCAGCTGCTTGCTGATTAATTGCAATGTTTAGGGGTTTGTTTTAGGTGTGTGTGTGTGTGTGTGTGTGTGTGTGTGTGTGTGTGTGTGTGTGTGTTTGTGTGAGTGAGTGAGTGGGAGGGAGAGAGAGAGAGAGAGAGAGAGAGAGATTTTGGCAGATTAGTGCTCTCAAAGTGGCTCCTCCAGGAGAGAGAGAGACAGAGACAGAGAGAGAGAGAATAGGAGGAGGAACAGAGCAGGTGGAGGTGGAGGTGGTTGATATGGATCTTACGATGGACTTTAAATGCAATTAAAACCTGGCTAGAGGCTGTTATAGCTCCTTGCTCATACACACTTGCAGTGGGTTGTCAGATGGCTGATAACTGGTTATCAGTGGCTGTTTTATCCAAAGATGGTAAATAATTGTACTTCAGTGAAAATTACTTTTGTTTACTTCACTCTGTACTGTACGTAGTTATTCTTTTTCTGACTACTTTTTGACACAAATTTCTTTTTTGTTTCTCCAGCTTACATAAAAACAGGCCTGTTACTTTTGTCCGACAGACAGAAAAATATCAGCCTTGTAAACAAGAGAAATAGGGATAAGCCAATTGCCTGGTCAGGGACCAGAACGGACCGTTTTCAGCATGACCAGTCCCAACCAATGACAGGCAGGTCAATGTCATGTTATAACAATTGCTAAGTGGACACTTGCCTGCACAGCACTTCGCCTGAAATAGCAGCGAGTCTTTTTTTGATGGACAACACAGAGCAGATCAAGCCAGACAGGAAATCTCCAACCAAATAGGTTGCTACGTCTAGTCAGTTTACAAAATTAAACACCATGTGCAGGCTCCCGATCACAAAAACAGTACTGAAAAGGATGAGTTTCCTCCACAGAGCGGCTGGGCTCTCCCTTAGAGACAGGGTGAAAAGCTCAGACATCCATGAGGGACACAGAGTAGAGCCGCTGCTTCTCCATGTCGAGAGGAGTCAGTTGAGATGGTTCCGGCATTTGGTGGGTGACGATGCCTCCTGGATGCCTACCTCCGGAGGTTTTTCAGGCATGTCCTACCGGGAGAAGGAGCCTATCCAAGCTGACATTGGGTGAGAAACAGGGTACACCCTGGATGGGTCGCCAGTCCGTTGCAGGGCCATAAGGAGCAATTAGGGGCTCAGTATCTTGCTCAAGGATACTTCAATGTGGTCACTGGCAGAAGTGAAGATCAAACCATGGATCCTTTGGTTGCTAGACAGCTACACTACCTCCAAGCCATGCCGCCCCTGTATGCTGAATAATTAATGTGTACTTCTGCCACCTCTGGTTTCCTGTATTTGTTACAAAATCAAAAACCAAGAAAAATGTTTACACAGTATAACAATTATGTGTCATATACCCATCATACCTCTAATATCAAGGCTGTTAAATGGTGATGTGTACATACTTGAAACACAGCACGATAATAAAAGCATGTAAATATTAACTACACATTAAAAAAAAAAAAACTTTATCTCAAGTGATTTTTCGACAGCTACAGTCAAATGTGTGCCATCACAGCAGGCGGCTGCCACCACTTCTGTCTGTGGTGAGGTTACTGGTGCATTAGGACAGCCTGTGAAAAGAGGATTATGGCTGTAGTCCAGATGAGGGTCCGGGGGGAGCTTACGGGTGATGCATCACAACTGATGATGGCTGGAAACATTCCCCGACAAATCAATGGCTTGCTTCCCAGTCCGTTCAATCACTACCATTACCACACTGACCTTTGAACTCAACAAGCAGAGGGAGATGAAGTCACCAAATGGAGTAACTACTCAAAAGCCAATTAAAATCGTAACGTTATTTTTGCGACTCTGCTCCAGGATACGAAAGCAACCAAGCTAAACCATATGTCATAAATGTGTGCAGTGCAGCATGAACCATTTGTGCATTGGTATTTTTAGCATCCCTACACTCATTATGTCAGCACAGCACAGGAGGCCCAAACTGGTCTCAGTAAACCAGGAAAAAGATGGTCAGACGTGCCAGGCCACTCACATGTATCCTGGCTGTGAAGAATGTGTTTTGCTTGCCATTACTCTAATTGAAGTTTATTTCTGAGGGTGATAGAAAACAAATATGCCTCATTTTGCTGCTCGGGGTGCTATGTAAGAGGACAAGATTCAAACATATGAGAAATCATTCACTGATGGTGTGCTGCCCTTCCTTCACAAAGATGAAAGTATCTTTCTTCAAAAAGCTTCTAAAAGACTGAAAGATGATACCAGGATTTAAAATGACCAGCAAGGGGTCATTAGGTCGTAGATGAATAGTTTGGGGGAAACAGTATCCAAAAAGAGATTTCCTTTATTGATCCATTCACAGCATCCATTACTCAATGAGAACTTTGGAGGAGAACACTGTTAAAAATTCACATGGGATGGAAATACCTCAATCTCTCTCTCGCTTGACCGACAAAAGCAGTCTAAAAGAGGTATTTTACAATAGATGCCGGTGAGTTGTGAACATTAGCTAGCTGGCACCAACTCCAATGCTGCCATCAGTATATTTTGTATCTGGTCAACTCTCAACACAAATTGCTTGTTAGCCAGAATAGCCTGAGGTCTCAGAAGGTATGAGAAGCATCCGCTGAGAGGGAAGCTGCCAGGGGATTACAATCTGTGCTAATGTTGTCTGCAAAGCTGTCATGCATACATGAATACATCTTTCCTGTCATCTCCCGTGCTGCACTGAACCAACTGCTGGAGTTGTCCGTCCACCATCGTCTGACCCATACAAAGGCTCCTGTGGGGGTTTTTCCCTCCCATTCCCCCTCTTGCCCACACAAAGGAGATCCATTTCAGCTGCTTTTAGCTGCAACACATTTAGGTCTCCCTGCCCTGAGGGTTGAAGAAGGAAAATAAAGGCACCAGGTGGATGTTTGAAGGGGTTAGGTTTGTGGCTAACAGGGGCACTTGAAGCAAATCCCAGAGTGATTTGGATGTTGTGTTTTTTGGTAACATCCTGCCAGAGGAAAGTGATACAAGTGCCTGAAGTGATTCTGTTAGGCTTTGATGTTGACACATGTTTTCTGGGACACTGAATGACAGAGGATTTATGTTTTCATATATTTGGGGACATATGTTTGTTCATATCTATCAATCAGACACATTTAGACGGCAAGCAACCTTGAAGACATCCACAATCTGCTTCTCATGGTTATCTTACAGACTGTGTTTTTTTTTCTAATCCTAAGAAAGTTTGGTAAAACCTCCAATCATGTTTGATTTGCCAGAATCAATGTTGATGATCAATGTGAACCACATGACAGCAGATGAGGAATAGAACAAATAGAAAAAAAGGCTTTTGAAGGCGATACGACAATTCTATTCAAACACCTTCAAAAGAAGCATCTGAAGTAACATCCCAAGAGTTGACTACTGAAGTTGGGACACTCATCTGCAGTGTCTCAAGGTCCAGATCCAAACTCAACATGCACATTTTATTCCACATCTTTTCCCATTTGAATAGCTGAAAATCATGAAATTATGGTCATTAAGTTCTATGCTGCTGATCATTGAGTGTTGAGTGATTGTGACATGATTTTTTGGGAAAACTCTGTACATTTGAAGCTACAACTAGCAGCCCATTAGCTTAGCTAAGCATGAAGACTAAAAGCTGGAATAATTTTAATTTTTTACAGACTAAAGAAACATCACATATCATATATATTCTTTCCTATCTATCCATTTTAGCATGGGGTTGAGTGCCTCTGTGTTTTACTTTCATTTGCAAGTTACGTTTTTCTTCACCTTAATGTGCAAAACCAAAAACAAACCAAGTCACCACAATACGAGCCAAACTATGGGCTTACTGAACTAAGGGCAAAGCAAGCTATTTGCCCATACCTCCTCCTTAATGATACAGTAATCCACTGCTAGCTGCAATGTAGGTTTAACTTCAACATAAACATGGGAATGCCTTGTCAATATTGCAATAAAACAATAATATATTGGTTGTTTGTACATGTACAGCAGGGCCCTGGAGTGCAACCAATTTGGTCGCAAGTGCAACTTAATGTCTCATAAGTTTGATTAAAAAATATCTAGGGTTGCACCAGTGCGACCAGCAGTTTGATGAAAAAAAATGTCCACAATTCTGAAATGGCGGCTGCGTCTGAAATTCCACACTTCCACCCTACTGGGTATGCAAAAGTAGTACGTGAGATTTTTTTAGTGCGTCATAAAACTTAAGTATGTTCTTTCTCTGTACTTTGGATGGCTATTACAACAAAAAAAGGTACAGACACCTCTATATGGTGGTTCATACCAAAATGTACATTCTGTCAGCTAATGTTTTTAAAGAAACTACCCATGAAATTACACAAGTAGATTTCAATGTACTGCAAATGTGTCTAATTTAATGGGTAGACATGTCAAATATAAATTATAATCACCTGAGGAGGGCTGCTGCTGTAATTAAACCAGATATATTCACAAGATACAAGTCTACATTTTTAAAATAAACCCGTTATTTTTATTTATTTCATTATTCATTAGCTTACTTAAAACTGTGTGATTTTATGTGTAGTATATAAAATATTTATAAATATTTTCGTAAATGAAAAGTGTTAGTTATTAGCTATACCTGCCTTTTCCTCTAAATAGAGGAGTATCTGGTGATGCAGTTCCCTGTCGGAGTCCAGTTCTCGTTATTGTGAGAAGTTGAACAGGCAACAAGAAAATGACAAACGTGCAGGAGAAATGCCTTTTTTTTTTTCCGGCGAGGTACACAGAGGGGGTGCAGAATGGTGCGAAGCTTCTGCTGCTGCTGCTGCTGCTGCTGCTGCTGCTGCTGCTTGGACATGAGTGGTCACCATGGTAACAACTCAGCAGCAGGAAGCAGGAAGTGCTGTGTGCAGTCTGCATAGTAAGTCCAAATTGATGCATACTATTGAGATTTACTCAAAATTGTGTTGAACTTCAGTATACTTTTTGACTTGCGTCCAATATTGCAAATGAAGAACTTCCCTTCACTAAATTCAAGTCCGAAAATATTCTTATGAAAAAGAGGCTTGAACGTTAACTCGACTTACAGCAATGATGTTATCGCAGATATGTTAAAAAAGAAGACGTCAGTGCAGATGGCCAACAGTGCCTAGATGCCATTCCTGATAGACGGAGACACAGATATTGCAATAAGGGAATGCGTCATTGTGTACGGTTGTATCTTGCGGAGACAACGACCAGTGAATATACCGATTGGACACATTGGT
This sequence comes from Aulostomus chinensis, assembly GCF_037954235.1. Taxonomy (NCBI): domain Eukaryota; kingdom Metazoa; phylum Chordata; class Actinopteri; order Syngnathiformes; family Aulostomidae; genus Aulostomus; species Aulostomus chinensis. The sequence continues at coordinate 19,769,788 of NC_141323.1, read as the reverse complement.
TCATTTTGAAGCACTTGCACTTTTAATTTAGATTTTCTTTTTATTTGATTTATCTTGATTTTTAAGTTGAAGCACGACGTAGCACTTGAACCCAAACACTTCTTTCAGTATGTTACCTTTGTTGTTGAATTTCCTTTAAATAAAGAACTTCATATTGACCAGATTGCTAGGTAATTATTTACAAGTCAATGCACCTAAATTTGTGCTGGTGCATCTAAGAAAAAAAGTTAGGCGCACCAGTGCAACCAGTGAAAAAAGTTAGTCTAGAGCACCGTATCGGTTTGCTTTGGCTGTTTACATTGACATTGCTGAACCGGGTAAAGGAACTGATTGTGGTGGCACGGCGGTGCAGTGGTTAGCACTGTTGCCTCACAGCAAGAAGGTTTCGGGTTCGAGTCCCGGCTCGGGCACGGGGTTTTTCTGTGTGGAGTCTGCATGTTCTCCCTGTTCCTGTGTGGGTTCTCTCTGGTACTCCAGCTTCCTCCCACAGTCCAAAGACATCAAGAGGGGACGAGGCTGATTGATACTCTAAATTGACCGTAGGTGTGGCTGTGAGTGTGAATGGTTGTCTGTCTCTCTGTGTTGGCCCTGCGATGGACTGGTGACCTGTCCAGGGTGAACCCCGCCTCTCACCCGTAGATGCTGGGATAGGCTCCAGCCCCCCCCCCCCCCCGCGACCCTTAACAGGAATAAGCGGACAATGGATGGATGGAGGAACTGATTGTGTTCACTAATGATGAAAGAAAACTATAAGATAGGTGATATCATATAAAAACTAATAATTGCGTCTTTCTCAAAATAACGAGAAAAATAACTAATTGAATCAACCAAAGAAATCATCTCTGCAGCCTCCTAACAGGGAATGCAAATCAAAGCCACAATGCACTGCAATCTTTGGGGTTGGAAGACTCCTGACAAGGCCCCATTCCATCAATGATAACAGGCAGGAAGCGGAAGACACTTTCCTCAGATAAACAAATCTTCAAATGATCCAGTGGCGCAGATGTTGGGGGGGGCTTATTCATGCAAACAAGTATTTAACTAAGAAATCTGTTTCTGTGTCTGTGTGGTTTGAACACTTTCCTCTTAACTGGATAAACATTCCAAATAGGAGGAGTCCCAGAAGACAGGTTGGGTTGAAAAGAGGAAATAAGTGAACTGGGTCGCAGTTGGAGGTTTAGTCAACCTGATGAATTAAACAGACTCTCAGAGGCAATAACGCTCTACAAGACCCACACAATTAATTTGGGAATACAGAAGGATCCTGGAGAGAGTGGGACCAGTCGGATTCAGAGTAATCATATTTTGGAGCTTTGTCACAGAGATGGAAGTTAATCTTATTTCAAAGTTGTAACTCCTCTGTTCTTTCCCTCCATACGTCTAAATGAAGAATAATCCCTGCTAGCACATGCAGAATACTAAACATCCCATACTCTCTTCTTCTTCTACAGAGTCAAGCTATTTCAATAAGCTGAGCGCTCTTGCGTGCAAAAAATCAATTGCCTCAAACACTTCAGTCTCTTCAAAAAAAAAAAGAGCTGTGATGAAAGCGAACAAGTAAACGGCGGTGGCAGGCTGCAATGAAAAGCTCCTTTTTGTGCACATGCAGAGAGGAATTGAAGGGAGCTGGCAGAGGAGTGGCGAGGTGGACAGCGGGCCAGCCACCTTGCACGCTGCAGGTCGAGATGCAAAGGACAGCCAGGCCTGGCTGGAGCAAGAAATATCACTCGTACATGCGTGCGCCTCAGCGAGGACAAAGGGCAAATTAATAGTCTTGCAACCCGAGTAGGCGTGTACACACACACTTTGATTAGATCTGAGGGCACTGAAAAGCAAAAGTCAGGGTGCCTGCTGGCCGGACATCAACTGATCCTCCCAGAGAGATTCAACAGACTCGGAGGGAGTGAGGTAGGTGGAAAAAAAGCTGAAAAAAACTTAACCATCAGTGCCAGAGCTCTTGAACTGACAGTCAGTAAACACTGTTAATCTAACACACTTTTGTATGTGTGCAGGGGCAAAATGGAAACCGCAGCAAACCACAAGAGGAAGACAAACGCTAATCAGGAGCATAAGTGGCAAGGGCGCACCTTATTTGGAGTAGCCAGGAAAATCTCTTCCGAGCTGTGACCAGTGGACCCTTGCACCCTTCCCATTACCACCCATTACCAAGTTCTTCGGGCATTTCTGATCAAATTTGAGATGGATCAGGTTGACCCACAGGGAGGAGTGCATTCAAATATGTTTTTCCAAAAACATGTAAACTCCTGTTGCCACCAGGTGGCATTATGACTAATTCAATTTAATGGTTACTCTCTTTACCCTGATGACACTTCTAACCAATTTTGGCGGTCCTTGCCGGACCGCTGATAAAACAGGTATTGCAGATGTAGAATTCCATTTTCTCTTCTCAACTTTTGAACAACGTGAATGTTTTTTTTTTACTTGTATCCTTGCATACAACCCATACAAAGCATTGATGTACGGTAATTTCACAAGCTTCCACCGAAAGGAAAACAGCTCTAGAAGAGTCAGTGGGAAATAGAGATAGCTGCCCAACAAAACAAAAAAAAGATGGACATGTGCTGTGCTTTCAGCTTCACTCCGACGCCTGTGGGGCATCTGTAGTGCTTTATCATAATCAGACTTGGAGTCCGCTGAGACTGCTGCAAACACACATGCACACAAGCATACAAATACACATTATGCACCACTGCAGACAAGCATACAGGAGACATACAGATTCTTACATATGCAGTATGTTGGGATATCTGGGACAGGTAAGTGTGATTCACAGGCGTGAGGAGGGGAAAAAAATAGACGACCGAATAAGGATTCACCGATGGGAAGGGTGGCAGACATGTGGAAGAGAGATAAAAGGTGAAACAGACGCAGATGGAGGGAAGTGGGCTGGAGAAAGAAATGATTAGAAAAAAAAGCCAGACAGAAAAGGAAAGAGTGAGCAATAGATGAAGGGAGGGGAAAAAAAAAGAGGTGGAAAGTGAGATAAGGGTCATGGCAGCTGCTGTCTGGAAACAGTTCGCTCTGTTGAGATGAGCAGGAGAGAAATAAGATGAAGAGGAGAAACAGGAAGCAAATGGAACAGAAATGCAGATGGAGAGTGAGAAAAGCGAGATGTGTGCACAACGCCATGGGTGAATGCCCAGTCAAGGTCAGACAATGGTGTCTGCACGCTATCTGTCTGAAGACCTTTCAACCACTTGCTCTGCCTCTTGCCCTGACATTAATCCTGACCACTGCCTTGCTGATAAACACCCAACAGTGTCCTCAGTGACCCTGATCACCAGCGAAACTGACCAGAGATGAGCTGCACTTTCCTACGCATCCTTTTCCTAATACTATCTCGCAATTTGGATAAATTTAGGCCACAAATGCATCTTTAGCCCAGAGTGCTCTCCTATCCACGCTAAGCTGGTGATTTGTTTGACTTAAAGCAGATCTTTTAGAAAACAACCTGTCAAGTGGCTATAGCCCTTAAGGAGATCTGCCAGAGCTCTTCGAGGATATGAGATAAGAGATAAAGGTGAGACTTGAGATGCTCAACTCAAACGTTCTGAGAAAGGAGATCAGAATCCTTATACAGATTAGTACTGTAAAAACTGAGAACAAGGACAGCGACTCCCGTTCAATCCGTTCATATTGCCACATGTTTTGGGCAAGCGACCCTTCTGGCAACTTCACAAAATATCATAAACGTGTCATTGTTACGACACCAAAAATGTGAGCATACCAGGAGCGATAATACGCACGTCGTCTGTATCAGCAGGTCCGTGTCAACGTCCAGTATTTATTTTTGAAGAATAATGTTACTTTTTAAAATTTCAAATTCAAGAATGTGCAAAATCAGAATATCATAAACTTGCTTCTATTCAGATAACTACTCTAGTCACACAAATATCAGCGAAACGGGTCAAATAAGCTGTAAGATATATACATATAAAACCCTGGGGGAAAAAAATCAAAATTGTGTATCCCTAACCATGGAAAGCAGCCACTTCACATTTTTTTTCTTTGCGTAAAATTGAAAACATTATGATTTAAATGATCTCGTCAAACAAAACATCTGCTCCTAAACTGCATGAGATTCAACAGTTCCCAGACACCGACTCTGGGATTTTCAGAATTTTTGCCACAGTGTGGACGCTCTGCAAACACACCTGTTTATCTCATTAAATAGAAGGAAAAGCAGATCTATGGCAGGGTTTCCCACATGATGGGCCACCAAAGTATATTTGGCCACCTATTTTACGATTTAACTCGTGGCCAATTTCTTCCCTCTAATCCCTCTGTGACTGGGTTACTTTGCAATTTTTGCAGCCAGGACACACTTGTGTATCTGTATGAGTGAGTGGCCGCACTGCAGGACAGGGGCAGACTGAGTGAGAGATGCTTTGCCGAAGCAGTTTTCTCATCATGAGCAAACTCCTCTCATTGCTGGTTCTACCTTTAAAGAATCCAGACACGATGAGATTCAGTGCCCATCTGTATTCATGGTTTCTTGGGCGTCGAATAGCAGAACGAGGTGACAAGGGCGCTCGTTGTAGTTGTGAACTTCAGTCCTTTTTCCCTTTGAGCTGGTGCAGGTTCTTGAACCACCGCCATGAAAGATTAGCCCCAAACCAGAAGCCGCATAGCTAGCAGGGCTGTTTCTAGACCTACATCCCAGTTAGGACTGCAGTACTGATGAAGTAGTTGTTTATGGACAAGAAAATATTCAGACAAGATATCACTCACATGCTGTGAAATTATGCTACAGAATGGGCCTAGGACTGGATGCGTGTTCATCACCCAAGTGTACCACCAAACTTTAAGACAGCAAATAGGACTCCGGTTCAGCGGTTGGGATAAACTGTTGGAGAACACTCCGAACGGTTCTAAAACAGCCCTAAAACAGGCAGCAAACCTGCTTTCTGTCAGCGGAAAAGTACAAGGAATGAACATCCTGATGTGATGAAGGTCGCCTGTCACACAGAAATGCTGAGCCAAACAAAGAGGTGGACCAAAAAAAAAAAAAAAAAAAAAGAGTGTATGTCTCTCCTCTGGTTGCCCATCCCCCACTACAGCATGTGGAGATTAGTCTATTTTCTAGAATTAAATTGGAAAATTGAAGAGCAAAACCACCATTACTCTGTCACATTTGTTAATAATGCATATGTCCTCCCAGCCTGCCTTGACACTCTATTAGCCATCAATAACACGTTAATGATAATAGATTTAACCTGAATATTTCTTTTTATTAGCATGTTAATAATAAATCAGATTAAGGAACTTGAGGGTGAGCAAGGGAAGGTGCTACTACGGAGAGCTTTACTGGGAAAATAGAAGCCTTGAGGTCATTACAACAAACTGGGTCAACCACGCAAACGCTCCCACAAATCAATGTACACTTCCTTTATGGTCAATACGTGCCGCCCTGGATTACTGCCACGGGGCACAGATAACTGACTCTAGACCAGCCCAAGCAATCATTTCTCTCCTAAATGAGCAAAAACAAGTGTCTCCTGATGTATAAACTGCTCATCTCACATGCCGACAATGTGACTGTCACCAGCAGACACCCCCACCCCCTATAGTTTTTTTTTTTTATGAAAATGGCACGTCAGTCATTTTTCCTCCCACACAGATGACACACACACACACACACACACACACACACACACACACACACACACACACACTTCTGTTGGCTCAGCCACAGGAGCCCTACTGATCAGTTAAGCTGCTGAATTCCTAATAGGACGTATCCCATTAACCCCTCTCAAGCCGGGATCATAGATTGATATCGAGGGAAGGGGAAACCACAAACATGCTTGTGCCATGCCAGGCCCATGACACAGGAAGAGGCTGTTTCATAACATAACCATGTGATGGTTTGAGGATTATTTTTGCATCTTTTCTATCCATAAAACCAAGCTCTCTTAGGTCGATGAGCACGAGGACCCGGAGGAAATGATCAAACATGGAGATGAGACTGATTCAAGTCAGTTTTGTTTGTATAGCTCCAAATCTCAACAAACATTACTTCGTGACACTTTATGAATAGAGTAAGTCTAGATGCACCCTCTTTAAGTTATTTTAGTTTAAAGAGACCCAATTCCCCGTGAGCAAACACTTCTGCCACAGCAACAATGCAAAACTGCCTTTTAATACCCCAGAGACACTCCACGAGGGCGGCTATCTCCCTTAGCTGATGGGGTGATCCGAACTGAACTGTCAACCCATACTTCACACTATGAGATTTTTTTGGCAGTTGTAGACAACTGAAAACCAGTAACTCATGTTGAGACTATATGAAAAAAAAAAAAAGAGAAAAAAAAAAAAAAAAGGTCACCTGATAACAGCCATAAGTATTCTGGTAAATTGGGAATCACTCAACTCCGCCGTCTCTGAGCAGAGGCCTCGTCTCTATCCTTCCACTTGCATGCTGGTCCGCCACAGGGGCTGCCTTTTGCAATGCTACACAGTGCTGTGTCAACCACCCTCAACAGATTCACAAGCCAGCGAGAAGGTGAGTTTAATTTCGACAAAACAAATCCCTATTCTATATTCAGTGTTGTGGGTTCTAAACAAACAGGCTGTGTGGTTTCCTCAGTAATTGAAGGCTACGTGATAAATAGAGCATGGTTTAATTGGACAACACAAATGAACCGGCGGTGGCATTTCTCCAACTGCTCTACGGTGGTGCTACAATGCCTAGTGTTGTAGAGTGTGAATCAAGTGCTCCTCACATGCGTCAAATGTAGGTGTATTTAACCCCTTACATGATTTACTCTTGCTCCACTTTCTGCATCTGTTAAATTCACAAGGGAGCCTCAGACAGAGTGCACACGGAGAGAGGGAGGGGTGCTATCTCTACAGATGGAGATGAGGCAGCGGGCAAGAAAGCAATTACAAGCTGCTCGGCTTCACCACGACACCCCCACCACCATCATCCCACCCCCCGCTCCCCCACCTCGCCATCCATCCATCGCCTGCCTAGGGGCTTGCCACATTAAATAATCATGGGTATAATGGTGGAATGGGCCTGCGGGTCCCCACCCCTCCAAAACAACCTGCTAATCCCCTGGGGAGTGTGGCATAGGGAGAGAGTTTGAGGTAACAGGGCTGCTGACAATGAGCCCACCTCTGACACGCGCCAACACCCTCAAACTACCCACCCCCGGATCAACCACGGCAAGCAAAGTCCCTCCAGGGAGGAAGCAACGATGTCAGCCAAAGGAGAGGAGGAAAGCCTGAGGCACAACTCCCACCCACCCCCCCACCCCCACCCCCATGCCCCCCATTACATCCAGGCCTCCAGCAGCAGCAGCGGTAGCAGCATGCTGTTGTGTGTTGATTTCATCTGTCTTGGTGAATGTTTGCATATTCAATCAACCATCACCGCAGAAATCTACTGGCAAACCAAGTCGTTAAAAGACTTTAATTACGAGTCTCAATTATGATGAGCAATGACATGCCTGATTGGTTGTTCCAAAGGACCCTAATGAAGAAAAAGGCTTCATTCTCTGTTTAACTCTGTGTCACTTCTAAAAATGACACGGAACGCAACTGCTAGTGACTCAGTGTGTTTGCAGTTGATGAGAGTTTAGACAGACAGATTATGTCTCGTCTACTTATGGAGCACCGTTAGTAAAATCTCGAGAGCGTAATTGGGAAGTAAATCTCAGTTTGGAGCTGTCTTCAAGAGGATACTGTACGATTACTCCCCAACTTACTTTTCTCAGCTTTTCTTTAGTCATTAATGATTCAAAATAAAACCAAAACTTTAAATTTACCGTCATCTAACTTTGTCTGTTGAGCTGATCGTTATTTCTGGCAACATTCGTGAATCAAATCCTAAATATTGTACAAAAAAAAAAAAATTAATAATAATCATAATAATACAAAAGGGACAAATAATTTGAAGGATTAAAAAAACCAAAAAAAATACATTTACAATTTGGCATCTTCTAACATCATGTGTCCAGAGCTCATTATTTTTTTTCCTCCGACATTAACGTTCCATTCTGAAACATGACCTAAGCCTGCCCTCTTATCGCCAGCCGAGCTCCGTCATGAATTAACATCATTTCATCGATGTTCGAAGGGTCTCCTTCCATGTCAGAATCCAGTAACCACTCAACTGGTAGGCTAATGGGTGACTTCACATCAACTCCCCATGACTCCATTCATATTTCATCAATGGCAGTGGCCCGGGTCCTCCCCGAGTACTGCTTCACTACGAAGATGAAACAACATCAAATACGGCAACCTTCCGATTAGACATTCTGATCTTATCGTCTCAAACTTTCCCTATGAAATTCCGAAAAATTCCACGCCCTTTTCATTAGACTCCTGCTCATAAGGGGATGAAATATTCGCTGTGAGGACCTGGAGGAGATCGTATTTAAAATGGCTAACACAGGTACTTACTTGTACCCATATTTAGAAGTCAGAGAAATTCAACATGGAAAAAAGGGACCAGCGGGAAAGTAAAGACAGACGTGAACTGACAATCGGGAGCCAGTGCAGGTAGTGTTCCGCTGATCAAGTTGTGGGGGAGCAACAGCTGGTCATGGTGGCATTAAATATTTAAGAGATGTTATTCCCAGACCCCAGCTTGGGATCAAGGGTCATTTCACAATCATCCCTGCAGAGAGGTTATACTGCTGCCAGGATCAACATTTGTTTAACCATTTCCCTTGAAAAATACAAATACATTGAGGCCTCATCCTGCGTATCCAAAACATAATGAGCAAGTTGAAATTTCACGCATTTTGAAAATCGGTGCCTTTGTTTTCACTGCGGCATTAATACCTAATTTTTTTCACGGCCACTCTGCGATTACACAAAAGCGGGGCGGGGGGGGGGGACACACACACACACTCGTCGGGTTTCCATCGAAGGGTTCTGATTCACATTTTGAAGAATCACATTCGAGGATGTTGTGGGGAGACAACAACCAATCGTGTTGCCTACCAACACGGCTCGCTCAACTCCCCATGTTGCTGCCAGCTTGGTGAGGCGTCCTAACAAACACAAGTGTCTGTTTCTGCGGTTGGGATGCCCGATAAGGGTGTGTATCCTGGTTGCTGCACGAGCACCTCCTTCTAGTCAGGGCATCTGTTCGGGGGTTAGGGGGACAGTGTGACCTTCCAACACCACGTCCCCCTGTAGAAGCTCCTCGTCATCTGACATGAAAAGTTGCACCTGATGACTCCATGTATAAAAGGAGTGTGGTGGTATGCACAGGTGCCCCCCAGAGTGTTAGAGGGGGGTGACGCATCAACTGGAACAGCTTGGTCAGGGGAATTGGCAATGTAGGACTGATGGAAAAAAAAAAGGGAATTGAAAAATAAAAAACTTCCCTAAATTTAGCAAAAATGTATGTATACTTAAGGGCGGCATGGCTCACAGGTAGAGTGGCCGTCTAGCAACCGAAGGGTTGCCGGTTCGATCCTCACTTCCCCTGGTGACCATGTCGCAGTATCCTTGAGCATTGAATCTCATCCTTGCTCCCGATGGCCCTGTGATGGACTGGCAACCCGTCCAGGGTGAACCCCGCCTCTCGCCCAATGTCAGCTGAGATCGGCTTCAGCGACCCTTAATGGATGAGCAATATAGAAAATGGATGGATGCTCACTTAAGGTGCTTTTTTCCTTTTTTCAAAAAAGACAAAATGCTCAAAATAGAAAATAGAGACTACCGAATTCAAATCAAATATTTAGCTTTTAGTCGTTTCTGCCACCCTCGTCTCCACCGATATTCCCAAACACGGCCAAAACTTACCGCTACTTCAGAACAATTACAGCTTGTCCAAATGAAAGTAATTCCTCAATACGTCAATCCATTTTTTTTCTCTTATTCTTCTTCCACTCTGTTTGTTAGTTTTCCATAAGGTTGCCTATACCACCACCTTCTCATGGCAGTACTTGGCCTTTTTTATTCACGCCAAACTATCTGATGGAAACAAACCTCATGAAAAAGTATTTTTCTGTGACATTTCCAATTTTTTTTTCCCAAATGTACCTGAAAATGAAAGGAAAACACAGCTACTGTAGCCATCTTCGCTAAAGCTGCAACCAAAAGGCTCGTGAACGTGTGTGTGTGTGTGTGTGTGTGTTTTTGTGTGTGTATGCATTTAATGGAGCCTTCATTTCACAACAGGAAAACACCCTAGTTCCTTCCTCAAAAAAGGACCAGGCCACAAAAGAAACCCACTGCTGCCAAACATGTCTTAAAAAAAAAAATCACGGTCAGTGAAAGAAGTATTATTGGCATTACTGAAGGGAAAAGGGATAAAGAAACTTTAATTCAATTAACAGGGCGCCTGGCAGACAATGGTGAGTATTTAGCCTTCAAAATAAAAAATCCTCTTCTTATCCAGACAAGCAAACTTTGACAGCGGGCTTTGAGAGGACAGATGGAATAAATCTAAAATATGAGGGATGCTATGGAGCCAAGAGGACAGTGTCTGTCCTGTACTGGATTAGCTATGATATAACTGTTGTGACTCAGATCAGAGCTTGCGCACCGTTGCCATGACGAGGAAGGGGAAACAAGCTTCTACAACGAGGGAAAATTTAACAAAGCAGTCAAGTGACCACTGTGTGTGTGTGTGTGTGTATGTGGGGGGGGGGGGGGGGGGGCAGAGGCTATAGCTCCTGGTTGGCAGTGCTTCACTGATTTCAGGTCAAGATGACACGGTGGCCCCTGCGGCATTTGTGACCTGGGAGAATTCTTATGCAACCAGACTGTCTGGTTGCAAAATGTTGGACAGTTTGATATGTTGATGTCTGTCACAAGATGGGAATTGATTTCACTGTGTTGAGCATCACTGCAGAGCAATCTCTCTAGGGAATATTATTATGAGACGTTTAAGCCGCCTCTCAGCTCGCATCTCAATGAGCTGCTTCACTCTCCTTTTCTGCAGGGGTGAAGAAGAATTTCCTACGACACAAACAGTCTGTGTGGGGGTTTCTCTCCCTACCACATTTAGATTGCATGGGCTGTGTTATTGTCGCTTGTTTGTCTCACTTGAGTGTTTGATTCACAGCCCCCGACAGCTTGGAACAATAACGATGCAGACATTTCCAGGACCTCTCAAGGTCCGTCAGACCCCCAAAATCTTTAAATGAATCTTTCTTTAAAAAAAAAAAAACAACAAAAAAAAAAGATCATTAAATCCTCCAACCCTTTCTTCGAACGCACAAAATATAAGCGCTATAAGAGAGGAACGTGTAAATGTGGCTGATCGTTACGAACCATGGGGGGTCAGAGAACCGACCCTGTGCTTTGCTATGTGGCAGTCAGATGAAGCTCTCATCTCAAGCTGTTTGGAAGAGAAGCTCTCTTGCATAAAACAAATACCCACAGTAGCAGAATCATCCCTGCCTCAGTCAGCTCCTCACTACAACTGCAGTTTCAAACATAAAGGCTTAAACTTACCGACGCCGTATTTTTCATGCTCCGTAGGTATCCACATGTTTACGGTCGGCGCAATTAAGTCAGCCGTGAGAAAAGCAGTGACTTGCGGGCTTTTGGTGCTGGATAGCGCATTCTATTGATGGGCTTTCCCCCGGTCTGTAGTAGCAGGCATTGTTTAGGTTAACGAGGGAGAATGCGCCGCCGCCGCCGCTGCTGCTGGTAGCGGTAAGGAGACATGATGCCTTCTAGTACTATCGGAAATCTGAGCATCAATCTGTATGCGCGCTCAAGTTCTGAGAACAACTTGATGCCCCTACTGAGTTTCACAACAAACGGACAGAAGCTGTAGTCGTGTCTGACATTTGAACTGTATACTTTGCTTCAACCTCCAATTTCAAGTTTTTTTTAAGTAATGAAAAGTTGGAAAAGCCGTGGATTTTTGATGAAAAAAAGTTATGATTTTGATTTCCATTTAAATAAAACCAGTAAATGTTGGAGTTAAAGGATTTCTTTATGATATAACAATATTTTTTTTTACAGCCGATTTGTCCAATATTTCCTGATACTAACAATATTTGGAAAAAACTAGTTTATATCATATACCTATTCTGGGGAAAGAAAAAAAAACTTGTCCCAGTATAAATAATGACCATCCAACACAAAAATATTGTTGTGCAAATACTGTTGTCTTTACTTAACATGAGTAAATGTGGTTAAATTAGAATGAAGCTGGACCAAGACTTTATTTTTCTTCTATTACTTTAATAAAATGTTTTCTGTAGAATCAAACCATGGTAACTTGCCATTTCTTCTAGTAACATGCAAAATGGACATTCCATCCATCCATCCATCCATTTTCTACCGCTTAACCTGTTAAGAGTCACGGGGGGGGGGGGGGGGGTGGGTTCACCCTGGACGGGTCACCAGTCCATCGCAGGGGCCAACACATACAGACAGACAACCATTCACAGTCACATTCATACCAACGGTCTACGCATTCATTGGACTTCTCTGTGTTTTTTTTTTAAACATTTTAGAAAGTTTATGGACATGAAATATTTTTCTACGTTTTTTTTTCACAGGTATGAAAAAGTCACAGAAATGTATTGGCAAAACAATAACGTCGAAACACGTCACATAAGTATTCACTCTTATTTGAATTTTTGAATTATATAATTGTGTGTGTGTAGTGTATGTATATATATATATATATATATATATATATATATATATATATATATATATATATATATATATATATATATATATATATATCCTTTTGGTTTTAGGTTGAGAATATGAAACTTGTTCCTGGTTTGAACCATTTGGTCCATTTGCTTTGGTTGCAAAAAAAAAAAAAAATGAACGCATACAACATAGATTTTTATTTTTAATGTACAAAATCAGCTCACTGGTATTGACTAGCCTATAATTTGTGGGGAAAAAAAACATTTTAATATGACCAAAAAAATGACAGGCTTATTAGGCTTCTTCAGTTATTGCAATCAAAGAAAATTATTTAGATACAGAGCGCCAATACCTTACACGCTTTATTATTGTAACGTAACACCTGTGATACACTTCAAAATATCCGAGCAGCATTTGAATCCAGCAGCATCGTCATAGCTGCGAGAAAGGGACCGTTGCATTCTGGGATTTGTTGTATAACTTATTGACGTCTATGTGGCTATGATGAAGGAGTTCATCAGGAACCGCTTTACTGTTCAGGATACTTTGAGGGTTTTTTTCTGAATTTTTGACCTTGATACTACTAGGGAGGGGGACTGAGAGAAGAAAGAGAAAGAAAGAAAGAAAGAAAGAAAGAAAGAAAGAAAGAAAGAAAGAAAGAAAGAAAGAAAGAAAGAAAGAAAGAAAATGTCAAATATTTACATTAGATAAGGAGAAATGGTTTAGACTAGGCCTCTTACTTTTAATTTCTGTGTTGTGGTGCAGAACATGACCTTGAAAAGGACCATGGACGGGCCCTCTACTGGGATGACTTGTGCATGAAAAATACATGAGTCTCTGTGAGGAGGAGGATGAGGAGGAGGAGGAGGAGGATGCTGAAAACTGGAGGGAGATCCAAAGCCAAAATGAAAGAGTTTATCACAGAGCTCTCTGGCATGCTTGTGTGTGAGTTTTTTGAATGTGGGTGTGTGCACAGAATGTCACACATTTATTTTTTTTTATGAGCGGGCTGTCCTCACCATCTCCATTTCACTCATACACGTTTCTCCATTTTCCTTTTATTCCTTACTTAGACTCATCATATGTCGAACTGATGATGCGTTCGAGTACAAAGGATTTTGGGTGAAAACCTATTCTAATGCATGTTCATTTTCCATGCTGCAAATGGTGCATTAAAATGCTTTGAAGTGTCAAAAGTACCCCCCCCCCCTCCCGTCTCATCATCAGTTTGCATGTCCACTTCTGCCCACACCTTTGTAGTTTATATGGTGAATTATGAATGGATGTGCCATGAAAAAGCAAGCAACCCGAGGCTTGCCACTGCCTTTTTAAGGTACATAAAGTATCAGCGCACGGTTGTATTTTATGTACAGAAAGCAGTAAATGCTGGATTCATTTTCTCTGTTGTATCCCCTTATGACCTCCTTCAATATTTCTGATTGGAGAGGTGGGGGTTGTTGTAATAATTCTACTCTACATATGAATAAATCATAAGCCACGGAGCAAAGTAAGACAGAAACCCCGTGGATTCATCCCTTTGAGGGCAGGAGAATGGAACCAGTGTGTTCTAGATGTTCTACATCAATTACTCAACTTCAGAGACAGTGGTGGTGATGGGAATAAATGTGGGACAGTAAACAAGAAAGCTGAAATGGGACAGATAAGAAAGGTGGTGCTGTCAACTGCCAATAGCAAATTCGAACTTAACTTGAAAGGGTGTTGTTTTATACTGGCAGGCTGATGCGTGTTCGAGGTGCAACACGAGTTGTGACCACGTTCCAGAATACATGACGAGACAGGAATCATGTTCAGGGCTCCCATTCTCAGATCTCTGCACAGGTTTCCTGTATGTCAAAGAATTCATTATAATTTTAATTCATTTTAAGCAGCAGACACATCTGAAGGAAAAAAAAAAACTCGAGGACATACGCGTTTCTGTTTTCGGCCCTCCTATCATACGACATTGCACATTCTTATTACCCAATATCACCCCCCCCCCCCCCAAGTTTCAAGTATTTTTTTCAATCATCTGACTTTTTTTTAGGTTGTGTTAAACCGTGTATTCATGTCTGACGTCAAGCCCATCGTCTTTGTCTTTAGTTGTTTTTGTTGTCCTTTGCCGTTCTGGCTGTTATCCCGTTGAAACGACTTCAAAACAATGACCAATATTTTTCCTGTGACTCTCATCCCGTTCCAAGCTACGATAAAAGAGCTCATTTAACCGCAGAGGCTTATGTGTTCAAAAATAATAATAATAATAATAATCATAATGAACTGCTTTCTTGTCGGGCTAGTAGTGTGGCTTCGAGTATGGCAACCGTCTGCGTTGAAACGACAGAAGAATGATAACTACGAACAGAAATCCACGTCTTTCCACAGATAGCACAACTGTGGTGATACCCTGACCTTTCCTGTAACCCTACAAGTAAGTTCATGTTTATGATTCCACAGAAACATCTAAACAAATATCAAGCGGGGTAGGAATAAATCCCAATAACTCGACAGTTGGGACAGGGGTTTGTTTTTTTTTTTTTGCTCGTCATTTTCTCTGCAGCATGCGATGTATCCGTGTATACGCAGCATTTGTGATTCATTCATGTGCCTTGTCTGTGTAGGTTCTCATTCATCCAGGTCATCGTAGATCGAAGCGAAGTAAAATCTGGTCAACTGGACGTAAGTTTATCTTGAAGACGTTTCACCTCTCACCCGAGAGGCTTCTTCAGTTCTAGTGAAGAGTGTGGAAACTCCAGCTTATAAACCTATGTGGGAGTGGTCAGTGCTATTGTGGTGGAAACGACCCTCCCGAGACTCACCTGGCCTCCCCAAACGACAGTCGTTGTGCGGTGTCAGGGAGTTTCAGGGGTGGTCGTTAGGGAGTTTCACCGACCACTCAGATGCTAATGGGCTGTGCTGGCAGCAGCCGTTCCACATGGGTCTTTCAGCTGAGCTCTTTGGGGAAGTTTTGAAAGGACTTGGTTGTAAATAGGTGAAAGGAAATGTCGCAGTCCACCTCCTCTGTTCAAAGATGGTTTCTCTATCCTGACGTGGATGGCTTCTTTAACTCCTCTTTCAAACCATCTGTCCTCTCTGTCGAGGATTTGGACATGGTCGTCCTGGAAGGAGTGGCTTTCCTCCTTGAGGTGGAGGAAAACCGCTGAGTCCTGTCCTCCAGAGTTGGCTCTTCTATGTTGGGCCATGCGCTTGTTGAGGGGCTGTTTGGTTTCCCCTATGTAGAGATCCGTGCAGGCCTCACTGCATCTGATCGCTGTCAGATCGTTACCAAGCGGCGAGGCGAGAGAGGGACGCTTTGAATAGGCAATTGTAGAAAACATCATCGTGCCGAAAACAGACGCGGCAGAATGTTAGCTTCGTACCTCTTAAGGCTGCATTAACGCTTTGAAAATCCGAAAAATGTGTTCAGTTGAGAATATTTTCTTGCTCGGGAAAACGCGTAGGTCTCACAATGTTTTGTTCAGCGCCGAGTTTATTTTCGTCAGTAGCACAAACGTAAAAATCCCATTGGTTGTTGGTCGACGGAACTTAGCATCGTCATACAAAAAAAAATATGCCATCCCAGCAGCCCTCTTGCGGACAGACGCGTACAATTTCAAACGTGTATTTTCCCGTATAGAATCTATTTGATGATGCCTTAACTGATAGATGATGAAGCAACATAAAAAACTAAGATGGGAACCGGAATATTCCATGGCTCTTCTTTCTAAGACAACCCAGGTCAAAGCTGTTGACGTCAAATATTTACTTGTATAGACATTAAGAATATGATTTTAGATAGATGTTGGATTTTGTTCATCATCAACTATTACCCTCTATGCTAGCTGAAGCCTACCTTAAAAATCAATTTAGGAACAAATCAACTGAAATATTTCTCAGTCGATCATAAGAGGGGTGGAAAAATTGTGGGATTTCTCTTCAAAATCAACAAAATACCAACGTCAGCACTCCATTTCCCATGTTCCCTTGCGCATTTTTTTTCATGTTTGCTCTGAGTTTCATCAGTGGGGACCCTTATGTTCCCTTCAGGCTATCATCATGAGAAGTGCGACTGAAGATGATGGCGGGAGGATGGAGGCGGTCACTGCCACAGCCGGTTCCAGTGGCCCAGATGGCCTCTAAAGATTGCTCTGCATTTCCTCTGCTCAACTGCCAGAGTCTTTTCATCTCTGGCCCCAAATGAAAAAAACATCTGAAAAGCATTAATCAAAAGAGAGAAGAGAAGAGAAGAAAGGAAAACGAAAGAGAAGAGGAGAGAAGAGAAGGAGGTTTCATTTTTCTTTCTTCAGAGCGTGATATACCTCCCTTATGTCACAGTTTATTTTTCAAACTGAGACTGATTTACTCTGCTGGTCGCAGCAAAAAATGACACTTTCTTATCTCAAGATACACTGCCTATCGCCTCTTCTCAGCTTTGATTGAATTCACACCAGGAAGCGTAACTCAGAAGAAGCAAAAAAAACCAAACAAACAAACCCCCCCCCCCCCTCCCCATACGCTTCCCTCGGCTCACGCAGCAGGCAATATCCTCACCTACAGTTAGAGATGGCCTCTAAATATAGCTGGGAAAATAGGCTGCGCCTCATAAGAAAAACACCCCTCACTTGAAAGACTGAATGCCAGACCTCCGATGAGGGATTGACACATAGATCTGGCGGTCTTAATTACAATTCCGTGATGGCAAATTAAAAATATTGGCACATTAACTGCACAAAAGAACAGATATAAAGAGGCACATACTGCATGTAAAACCCCAACCACGAAGCTTCAACTAATATTCAAAGGCGGTAAAAGTATGTTTTTCTTAATAGCTGAGAATTATTTTGAAAGTGCATCTGCATGACTGTCAGAGCTTGTCTTCTATTTTTCCAGTCTCGACGTGAGAGAAAACTTTCTCTCTGCTTTAGTATCAACGCACGAGGCACGGGTGAACGATGTTTCATGTGAAAAACTGCACTTGGAAGCCATGAAATATGAAATTCTCAACATGAATGTCACCGGCAAGTATTTCTCGAAAGGCTGAGAACTAGTGTTCCTGTACTCTCTTGACTCCTTCTCTGACACAGCCGTAACATTTACGCTGCTAGCGCTGCTTTCCTGAGGCCTTTCCCCTTTCGGAAGACATCTTTGATTCTTCGGTGACAAAGTATTGCGGTTCCCGACATACTGACATTCCAATGGAATAAGGTCTTTGATGCCACCGGGATCTGAACCTTGATCTTTTTTTCTAAGATATCAACAGGTGGAGTTGAGGGGAGGCTCACTCCTCTTCTGAAGTGGTCACTTTCATCCACTCTCTCCAGGATCCTAGTCTGGTAACCAGAAAGACCACGTCCATCAATTTTCCACTGCATAAGGATGGCAACCCTCTGGTGTAAATACCACGCTGTATTGTCCCACTAGTCTTGGAGGGCTCACTAGAATAGATTTCTGTTATTTATAAAATCGAAAGGTTTCTCTGGCATGTTTCGTTTGTTGTGCATTACCCAGGTTCGACGTTTGTCTTGCGAAACGCCATAAATCCTACACTGCTGCAGGTTTGCGTTCCCATCAACCATGCCTTGTTTATACATGGGAAAAAAACAAAAAAAAAACATGAAGTATCCTGAGAGACACTGCGACTGGAAACACTGCCCATAAACTCTTCGACGGATGCTGTAACAAAGTGTTCAAACGCTGGTTTGACAGTATGGCTGGTGGAGCCCGGAGCCCTTTTAAAGGCATTAGCAGAACTTCGTCCACACTGCCGTTCCAGCGCCTTCGATGACGATAATAACAAAACACCAAATGCCAATTATGTATTCACAGAGACATTAGACGTTGGATGGGCTCACTTTGACCTCAAAGATAATAAGAGGGTTCAGCCTTTTTTTTCTTTTTTTCTTTTTTTTTTTTGCTATAAAACACACACTGTTCAAAACAGACCACAGTTATTTGAATTCTTGAATATTTTCCCTACGTTCCTTCAGTCCTTTCCATCACTCTCAGCATGACATGACCTGCCAACAGAACCTGGAAAAGGGAAATACATTACATCAAATTCTTTCTTGTCACATTCACATATCATATCTGCCAATAGTCGCCGCTGGTCTCTTTTCACAGTAACTGCAGTCTTGTATTAACTATGTTTTTTTTTTCGGTTGTAATACTTTCCAACACATTTAATGATGCCTGACGGTGGGAATTTTTTGGTGAAACTGGTTTGAAGACACGACAGGCTAGCTGCTGTTGATTTGTTGCCTTGGCACTCAAAACTGGATTCCTTTGATAGTTTTATTTGTTCAATTTGTTTGTTTTTTTTTCAAATTTTTTGACAACCAAGAAGAGCCTCCTGTTTTTGTCACAGCCTCTTCTTTCATTTTGGTAACGGCAATCGTGGCGTCGATTTCCTAGCAGCTTGGTGCTGGGTACTTACGGTAAAACTGGTTAGTCGGAGTTACTTTGATTACTTTTTCCGAAGATTTTTCTCCAGCGTGGTGGCTAAAATGCTCGAGTTCATAGACGAGTGAGTTTCGTATCCATTTGTGGAGAAAACAAGAGCAATCTAGTCGCTTTTCTTAACTTTTCATTCTTATCACATGATCATCAACAAATGGATTTTCTGTCTCCCCGCCCTTGTTTTAGGTTGCTGGTTTTAGGCCTTAGGAGAAGGTTGGTGGATGGGGAATTTTAAGTCTCTATGGAAAATGGTGGCGGTGTCATGATTAGGCTTTTTTTTTTTTTTTTTATTGCTGTGGACTATGACAAGGTAAACGCTGTGTTTATGGAACAGGAGCCAGAGCAGAGGTGTATTTTGGATTGATATCATGAGTAATATCTGTGTCACACATTCAGAAGAGATAAGTAAGGGGATACTAAAACTGTATGACATCGTCATGCCAAACATTCTCCCTTGTCTCATTTTGCCGATATGAGTCATAACTGTAAAAGCCAGAGTAATTTAAGGTTACAGTTTTTAGTTCATGGCAAGAGAGCCCAGATTGACCGTGTTTTTATGACTAACATGCTCTGCTGGGCTCCCACATCCCCCATGCTGTTGCACACCGTGGGTGTAATATTACACTATACAGCCACCTGGACCCCAACACTCACCAACAAAAAAACACGATTGTGCACAGATGGCTGCCATAAATGTCTGTTGATTTGCTCGTTGAAAGCAATCTTTGGCAATGTATCCCCTCCTCAAACCTACCTACCAATCCACATACATGTTTCATCAGCTGACACACACACACACACACACACACACACACACACGCACACATTTGAACCAAGATATGAATGGATGGGATACTCCAGCTGACCGTACCTTACACTCTTTGGAACGATGACTGTCCAACTCATCAACTATCATGGTGGACACCTATGTGAATTGTTTTTCAAAGATCCCATTTAAATACTTACTTGAGCTGTACAAAAGGATATTCAAATGCAATTCAAAGTGAAGCACAGGGAAAAAAAAACTCACAAAAGACATCCGTGAGTAACAAAGTAAATCATAACAATCAAACAACTAATAACCTGACTTTCAAAAATCAAAAAAGAAGTAAAGGGTAACGTCATTTCTGATACAGCAATAACCATTTGGCCGAAATATGGGCTCTATCAGTGCTTTAAGAACCGTAACCGAGGACTGAACTCAAAGTCCAAGTCAAAGTGCTGCTATCAGGGTAACTGGATGTGATGCGTTTGAACATCAAATTCCTTGAATTATTTCCAATGAAGACGACCTAACCGGTTCCATATGTCATGGGCTCCACTTTGGCAACTTGTTGCCTGGGCTCTATTTTGCAAAGCTTTACACACTCCTTACTGACCATCTAACTATTTATTCTAAATCATTTACATGTATATAATATATACACTCATTGGTACTTTGATGTTACTACATCTGAGAGGAGGGTAATACGGCATTCTTGTCCTGTTTTTGGTTTTTGGTGTTGTTGTTTTTTTTCAATTAGATTTTCGGGGTGTTTCCACTGACGTAAAACGTATTCATTATCTACTAGACAATCATCCTAAGCTCTTTCTCTAGGAATATTGTGATCATATCTAAAAATAAAGCTTTAAGTGAATTATCCAAGGACGTATCGACTGACAGGATAAAGTGAATGTACACGAAGCTCGGCATCTGCAGAATTTCCTCCATCAGTAACTTGTTTTGTCAGCGCTCAAAATACAGAATTAACGCTCCATGTTTAGCGATGCCCAACCATGCAATCTTTTGTTTTTCTACGTAGTCATCTGTCTTAGTCATCATCACTGTAAAACCAAAGGCTGGAAAAGGTCTGACCAGCTCTTAGTTCTATTTGCTCTTTTCTGGTTGGTGTCTGGCCGTTCCATCAGCACTGTTGGTCTGTGGGTGTTGGTGTGAGGAGCAGTCTGTGCTGTTCTGACTGGAACCACCCCACTCACACCCTCTAATCTGCAGAGAGAGCTGGTGTTTAAGACTCCCTGAGATGGCCAAGCTGATAATTTCTGCTTTTCTGACGCTTTAGGCCATCAGTACTTAAAAATGTCCCGGGCACTGGGTGGTGAGATGACCATGTTTACATGGATTAATAGCATAGAAACACGCAGACACATGTAAGTACAGCCTTTGGCAGCTTGCAAGCTGTTGGGCTTAGAGTGCATACTGTAATTGCCAAAGCTAAGTTCGATGAACGTCAGCAGACTGACGATGATGATGGAAGAAAACATGGCTACAGGAAGGATGAGAAATATGAAGCAAATATTCATTTCCATATCAGCTGCCCAAATTATAGAGATGATTAAACCATGTCATGGTAAAATATGCAAAATATGTGGTGGATAAAAGCCGTGGAACTGCCTGTTTGTGTGTGCCTGTGCCACACATGAAGAAATACATTTATGTATTTTTGTGTGTGTGTGTGGCAATAATGATGTGATGTAAATGAATATACTATGATTCACAGATCTTGACTACTGGCTGAATTACTCTGATAGAAAATAAGTTCCCCCCCACCAAACTGTCAAGGGCAATCGGAAGAGGAGTGGATATAAACCTTTCTGGTGAGCAATATCTGGTTTTCCACCTGAAGACACGAACAATTGTGTCTGTATGGACTCCCAAGCACTCCATGCATCCATCCACTGAAAGATGTGTGGAAATCTGAAAGCTAAACAATCATTTACATGATGCAGTTTGCACCAACAATAATCAAACAATCTTACTAATTGTTCTTAAATGAATTTAGCTGAATATGGCGAACGGAAAAGGTCAATAATTGGGTAAATTACATTTTAGAGGTAATTAAGATCCGAGATTTCCAAAATCGCGTAATCGACTTGCTAATATGTCGATGGGAAGGTTCTGACAGGGTTTCAGGAAAGACAAAAATCATGATGATAAATGATGAGAACGAACTGTTTAGAAGGCTCCAGTTTGGGATGTACTGAATCTGTTAAGTTCTTTGTGCTGCATTGAAAAGTACATACCTGAAACTGTTGATATATGTGTCTGAGCATATATATATATATATATATATATATATATATATATATATATATATATGTATATATTTATATATATATGTACTGAGTGGCTTGTCAGCAAAACCAGACACAGGAAAGGCTGGAGAGATAAGCCAACAGAAACACTAATAACAGCAGGATCTGAGATAGGGATCAAGAACTACCGAGCTCTTGTCTCTTTGTTGTATATTATGTACTGGTCTAAGAACACAGGCATAAAAATAGGACTTAACATGAATGGAAACTATAAATAAATGTACTACTCCCAGCAAAACCAATGCTAAGTTGAATAAGAGTGTAAATTCAGCCCAACCCAAGGTTGTATCAGCTTCGTCGGTGAGCAAACACCGCTACAATCAACGCTTGTCAATACCAAATAATTGCCTCTGAAAAATCAACATTCATTAGTGATGCAATATTTCCTGCACACTCTTGCCCTAATTTTTTGTGCGTGAAGTGTCCTTGAAAGAAGATGATTCAGACTGATGGTGAGAAATGAATTAAAGTTGGAATAAAGGGATAGGAAATGAATGTGACAAGGTGGAAACACTGGTAAATAAAATGTGTGTGTGTGTGTGTGTGTGTGTGTGTGTGTGTGTGTGTGTGTGTGTGTGTGTCTGTGGTACATTAAGGTGGAGATGAAAGCTGGAGGGGGGAAAGTATGTGCCTCCTGGCTCAGTGGGAGACACATCAGGCTTTACTCTGATAACCCTCTCACAGCGAGGCAGGGGCATCTGGGAGCTTCTGCTCTTGTCGCTACAGAAAGCAGAAAGAAATACCATGATTTCGACATTTAAGATACACACACACACGCACGCACGCATGCATGCATACTTTTGGAAAAGAAAAAAAAAAAGAAACAGTGGATGGAGATAAGGATGATGGCACTGACAGAGATTGAGATGCATAAAAAGACAGCTAGATGGACAGATTTGCAGGTAAACAAACACATATTCATTTTGCTTCCCACATCAAAAAGTCTTCTCTTCCAAATGTCAGAGCAGCTGGTTATCAGTCCTGCCTGTGTCTCCTTGTCAAGCTTGTCATGATTTGATTTTCTCCATGCTAACCTTAACTGTCAGGTGTTGTCAGCAACCAGAACACAGATTGCTGGCTTTTATGGCTCATATCATACAATTCGAGAGGGTAGCACCCATGTTTGAGCACTCCTTTAGCTTAATGGATGCAGTGGCTGGGTGAGTGACAGGAGGATGAAGAAATATACAGTGGGAAGGAAACAGCAGCTGTGTTCCTGTAATGGTCCCTCTGTTCTCACCATTGCATATCCTTCCAAAGAGGAAGAAAAAAAGAGGAAAGATTTTCCAAACTTGCTGTGAGCAGGGTTTAATTTACTTCTATGCTTTTTTTTTTTTTTTAAAAAAACAAAACAAAACAAAACACTGTTCTTTTGTACAGAAGGATTAATTTGAAACCTCATACCCGTGCGCATCTTCAACTCAGACGTTAAAAAAAAAGGTTTTAAAAAAAAAATTAGAAAGCCGCTATTCTCTCTTGCACCGAATTTTCATATTCACTCTCATGTTTCTCTGTGTCTCCCCATCCCTACTTCAGCCTTTCAAAACATTTAAAAGCTTTAAGGCTTGGTTTATTTCACACGACCGCATTATTTCTGCGCTGTGACACTGTGTGCTCCCCGACTGCTCTGCTGTTATCAGCAGAGTCATCGATACGAACTTCAAAATGAAGACCCAGTCAATAAGAAGAGTGCAGTCGTTGAGAATGCTACGGAGACCCTTTTACGTGACTGATTTTAGGCAATCAACGATGACAGATTAAGGTAGCATTTTGATTTACACAAGTGTTTGATCCATTTGCCATGCTTGTCACACGGTAAATATTTACCGTGTTCACAGCACAGTAAAATCATCAGTCATCGTGGGTATCTGGTGGGAAATAGCTGTTGAAGTAGGCTTACTCTTATTTGCTGTCTTCGAGTCGGTTTAATTTGTATAGTGCAAAACCACAACAACAACAAAAACCATCTCATGACACTTTACAAGTTGAGTAGGTCTGGCACCACACTCCCTCAATTTATTCACACCCATCAATTCTCAATTAGCAAGCACATCTTGCGACAGCGGTGAGGAAAACCTTCCTTTTAGCAGGACGGAATGTCAAGCAGACCCAGGCTCTATGGGAACGGCCATCTGCTTTGACTAGTTGGGGCAAAAGAGACCAGCAAAACAGGCACAGAGACAAAGACGGGAAAGGGAACGGGACAGAAAGAGAAAAGGAAAAAAGAGGGACAGACAGAAAGAGAGAGAGAGAGAAAGGAGGGGGGGGGGTTTGACAGATAGACAGGGACGTGAACAAGAACCAGAACCAGGTTTTCCTGTCTCTAGAATTTTGTTAAGATACTAACCAGTTGCTGGCAATAGATTTCAAAATAGGATCAATTTCTCATCTAACTTGCCAAGAGAGCTAATATTTCTTCTCTTTTCATTTAAATTCCATATGGCAACATACATTATTGCATTCTGTTTTTACCCAGACTCTGTTTGCAGTGTGTTTGCAGGGCTTTTTCTGCAGAACTGTATTTTATTAAGGTCAGTAGGCACCAACTCAAAGGGCTTTGAGGCTACGTTTGGTGATTCACCTCCACACCGAAGCCGTATAGCGCGACTACATAAATGAAGGTGCCATGTAACGCTTCTGACATCAACACCCGTATTTCTTGCCCTCTACCCTCGGGTGTAGTCATGGTGCTTTTGAAGATACATGCCTGTTAGTAGCTCACATACATGTATGCACACACCCCCCCCCCCCCCACACACACACACACACACACACACGCCGAAATATGGTGTGTGTATCTTTGATCTCTGCACTGGCTGCATACATTACCAGCGTAGATTCATGGTAAAAGCACCTCGGAGGAGAAGAAAGCTGGAAAATTATGAATTCTTCAGTAATTCTCTGGAGGGAGTTCAAGATTTTCTTATACATGGAGCAGGTTTGGGGGTTGGATGGAATTCATGGTTGTCATTTTTCAGTCAACCACATATTTTAACAGTGAAAACTAAATGTGAACTGGTTGCGGTCAGATCTCACTATAGCTCCAGAGTATAGACAGTTTCATCTAAAATCATATCTGCAGCTCAAAGTTCAAATTGAATGTGTCGAATTGTGAGTTTTCAGCCATGTTTGTAAAGCGATCATGCTATTTTAGTAACAGATGACACACAAACAAAACCCATGTGCCTCAGTGAGAGGTTACACTCCCTTGAACACTGCGTGAGTGCCAAAATTAGAATCAATAAGAAGAGGAAAGAAAACACACTCATGGGGAGAGACAGACATTGTGAGACTGAGACAAATAGGCAACAGTATAGATCACACATATTTTAGATTGCACTTGTAGATACCAGAGGCGTCTTGTTTTTGTTTGTTTTTTTGCAAAGAAGCTGTGGTGTGGCGAGTCTGTGCCAGGAATGTTTTATGGAGTTCCCTTTAGTCAATAGTAGCCAAATAGCCAGCAAAATATCCAGGTGGGAAAATCCCAGGCTTCCTCAGTCAGCTGTTTACTCGGCCTTAAAGACACTAAAAAGCAGGATACCGTACAAAACAGGATGTCAGATATGTTGGAGGCAAGTGGACCCAAATGCAGAAACAGGAAGCAGGCTCCTTTATGTGTTCACCGAAACTGCTTGCCTGCTGGGCTAGCTGGCACCCTGTAATTCCAAGAGAAAGACAAAGAAAGGAGGAGCACGCAAGGGCAGAGACTGAGCTGATAGGATAAGAAGCACTGGGAACAGGGCTGTGGCTCATGTGGACTGATTAACTTACAAGACACGTGAGTCACACAAAAAAAAAAAAAAGGCGCAAAACAGAGAGGAAAACAGGAAGTACAGAAAAGACAGCAGAGTCCATGATTGTAAAAAAAATAACGATTCCAAAACTAAATCATGCAATCTACAACTTGAAGTCCAAATGGTCTAGACGCAACATGACACGGGAACTTTCATTGTCCGCCTCACGAGATGATTTTTACTGTCAACATGATACTGACATGAAACTAGAAAAAGATGACATCACTTACATGATTACATGATTGTAATCCATCCATTTTCTATACCACTTACCCATTAAGGGTCACGGGTGGGGGGGGGGACTCTGAAGCCCATCCCAGCTGACATTGGGCGAGAGGCAGGTTACACGCTGGACGGGTCGCCAGTCCATCGCAGGGCCTGATTAAATCATAATTTGATTCATTTTAGATATAGTTTATTAATTGCTAATGATAATTTAACATAAGATTGAAAATGACGTGAGGATGTCATCACGAGAATAATTTCAGGTTTTTAATTACCTATTGGAGACCTTTTCTGGGATGAACGTAAATAAATGCGGGGACCCTAGACCTCATGGGGACCAAAGACCAGTCCTAATGTGGCACAGCGGAATTTCTGAGGTCCAGGTTAAAGTTAGAGTTAAGGTCTGAAGTGAAGTTAGGATTATGATTTGAGTTAGGATCAGTGATTATGTGCATGCAGGTGAGTGCGTAACTGGGGGCAACGGTATTTGCGATGGTTTTGGGACTCAAGGGCCAGGTGCCCTGCTTCTGCCCACAGCTGTGCTGATCTGCTTAAATCTAAGCCGTTTCTCCTCACAATACAACTACTCACACACCCACACACCTCTCCGCGTAAGGAAACCAGAGTGTGGGGAACATAGCAAGGCAGGGAGAGGTAGAAAAATAGAGAAATATGCAGGATAATCATGTGTCACAGCAATGGTGTCAAGGAGGGCCCAAATGCAGTAGCGATGGGAAAAGCAGGAGAGGATAAGTTGGAGGTTTTAAATGAAATACAAAACAACCGAAATCTAAACTGACCAACAAAGTGCAAAACCTCAAAGAGGAAAACAGCACTGGGGGAACACCAAGGTAACGTGGAGACAAAACAGACAACCTGAGGATGATTGAAACAGAAAACCAACCTAAAATACACACCCGACTGATTGCAGAGCAGAAGAAACGGGTGAGCGCAAGGGCAGGGGAGGAGCTGATTGGCCAAGAAACATGAGTAGCAGGGCTGTGGCTGATGAGGACTGACAAGACACAGGTGATGACTTAAAAGAGGTGGGACTAAGAAGCACACAAAGACACAGGAGAGAAGAGCTTTCAAAATAAAAGAAAAAAGAGAAACTGCCCAGAGTGAACAAAAACACAGGGGAAACACAAACTAGAAACGAAAACACAGCAATGGAAAAAAAAAAAAAAAAAGACACACAAATGGGAGTTCAAAACTTGATGTCCCAAAAACAAGGGGGAACAAACAGGCCCATGACAATTTATTTAATAGATAAAAGCTGCAAGGTTTCAAGGAGATTCTCAAGGACCCCGCCCCCTTTTTCCCCCCGTGTGTTGTTTTCGTTTCCCTTTTTTTCCCCCCCAAATTAAGTTTGTTGTTTTTGGGGTAACAACGTATTTTCAGGAGTCTCCAACTACCTGGTGATACAGAGCTTATACCTATTAGTAACTGGTGGACACACATATTCAAATGGCCGTATTGGGTTCCAGTATGTCCATCTTGTGTTAATAGCAACAACCTCCCGGGCTTAAAAAGATAGACATGCAATGTCTCAAGAAGTGAGCGGCAGGTGCAGATACTGTCATAATTTACTAGCTGCTAGCCTCAGTCAGGGGCTTTCATGCCTCCTCACGTCTTTCGTACAGTAGGACTTCACACACCGCACAGGCGAAGCCATACGTAAACTCAAGACTGGACTCATGCACATTCAGCATGCAGTTGGTACTTGTACATCCAGCCTTCCTGATGGCATATTAATTATGTACACTGACAGAGTCTTTGTTCTGCTCTGTCTTGGGTCCAACCGTATCGCCCCGGGCCACATACAAAGACAAGTAAATGCGATCCCTGGCACCCTGGCTACTCGCACATAAACTCGGTAGACTGGGTGAAGGGAGACATACAGTAGAGAGAAGAGCGTAGGAGATGGAAGGTGGTACAGGGCAGTGTCGTTCTTTGAAGGCCATTTGACAAGTACAAGTACACAGAAATTAAGTGAAAGAGCTACGGCAGGAAGCATAGGAAGGTCAAACGAGCAAAGCAGCGAAGAGATACAAACAATGATACAGACAGAGAGATGTAGTAATTGCTGTGGGCTGTATTTAAATGAGCCTGTGCAGCCATCCAGTGCACAGATTTGCTGTGAATTAATACCTCGATGTGTTCACTAGAGCTGCTTGCCTTCTGGGCCAGTGGGCATTCTGTAATTCACAAAGACAGAAACAAAGAAAGGAAGGCAGTCACTGAGAAAACCCTGAAATACGCCATGTAAATTTTGATATTGAATACTATTTTTTCTTTGCTACTTTGGGGCAATGGAAATTATTTAGAGACATTCAAGATTTCATGAAACAATTCAAGAAATACACTTACATGAGAAGACCATAATATCACATAATAAAAAAAAGAAAGAAAGAAAGTAGAAAGCACATATCCCAGACATCATTAGATCACATTCTGGATCAATTCCAAAATTAGTGATCTGTTGTTCCTCAACTTGAGATCTACCATCCTAAAAAAAAAAAACCTATTCCAAACCCATCCACAGCCTTTGAGTTATCTTCCGAACACACGGACAAATGCTGGTGATCAGATTAGGTAATTACACAGCAGCCCCGAGGAAACAATCCCAGTTGAAAATCCCATGCTGGACACACAAATGCTTTTTTTTTTTTTTTTTTTCATGGGGAACACACGTACTTTTGTCCTGGTTGAACATTTGTCTGACACTGCAATGTCTTACAGTTGCTAAAACAGAGAAAGCCGATAGAAGGCAGGTCAGGGGGATTTTCGGGTCGAACATGAAAAAAAAGGTCATTAGGTCACCCGCTGCTTGAGCACTTGACCGTGGTCATTAACATTTTCTGATTGATCAGACTGTTATTAGATATATCTGACTTGTTGGCAGCAGCACGGTGGTGCAGTGGTTAGCACTGTCGCCTCACAGCAAGAAGGTTCCGGGCTTGAGTCCCAGCTCGGGCACAGGATCTTTCTGTGTGGAGTCTCCATGTTCTCCCTGTTCCTGTGTGGGTTCTCTCTGGTACTCCAGCTTCCTCCCACAGTCCAAAGACATCAAGAGGGGACGAGGCTGATTGATACTCTAAATTGACCGTAGGTGTGACTGTGAGTGTGAATGGTTGTCTGTCTCTATGTGTTGACCCTGTGATGGACTGGTGACCTGTCCAGGGTGAACCCCGCCTCTCGCCCGTAGCCGCTGGGATAGGCTCCAGACCCCCCCGCGACCCTTAACAGGAATAAGCGGAAGACAATGGATGGATGACTTGTTGGCAAGCACTTGCTTATTCATACGTACAGCAAAGCCATCACGTAAGTTCTTGCTAGAGTAGAACTGTAGATTTGAGAGATAATGATCTCATGACGCATGTCCGTTGCTCATCTTATTGATAAAGAAAATGAGCTTCCCCGCGTGTTTCCAAGACCAAAAAAAAAATTATAGCAAAAAATAAAGTAAAAATACTGAAACAGGGCACCATCACGCACTATCCATAGGTGTCTGTATATTTGTATAGCGTTTGATTGTAAGAGCCATGTGGGTTGTCAACCAAGCGTACATCTAAAATGTGAGTGAGTGAGTAATTGATCAAAGGAAGAGAAGGACAGTGAGAGGTGCAACCTAGAAAACCTAATCTTCAATTGCTTGCTGCCCTCCATTTCTTTCCCTCTCCCCTTGATCCCTTTGTTTCTCCCGATTCCTGTCTCTTTCTCATAATTTCCCTCTTTTCTTCCCTCTTCACCTTAATGATATAATATTCCACTCAGCTGCGGGCAAATCCATCTCTGGGTACCCATGGGCTATGTTTATCCCAGGATTCAAGCACCACAGGCAAACGAGTGAGAGAAAGATGAATCCCCAACTAAGCTTCACTGCAGGTTCACCGGAGTTTCTCAGGGCTCCAATGCGTGCCACCCTGCAGCACACAGTAGGTGCTGACCTACAGAAAGTGAAATATCACCATGAACGAGGACAGGTTGATCATGAGATTTAATGTACACCAATGTCTTCTGTATAGTTACATACAGATGTGAAATTAAAGGAGGCTCCCACAAAGGTGCAAGTTCTAATTCGGTACAATTAACGTCCGGCAACATGCTCAGCTGTGTGTACAAAAATGCAGAACAGACCCAGTTGACCTGGATTCTGGGTCTAGATGACATGAGGAAAAGATCTAAGGTAGTGTTTCTCAAGGTTTTTTTTTTTTTTTTAAGTATATACCGCCACAGAAAAAAACAAAACAAAAAAAAAACTAGGCACCCCAAGTAATCCATTATGACCAAAGTTGAAAATACAGTAGCACAGCCTACTTGGCTAGAGAGAACTCACCCAGGGGGATGAAAACAATCATATAGAATCCATCTGTTTGCAGTGTTGTTAATTGCCATATTTAGCAGCAGCAGTTTATATTTAATACAAGCGAGTATGCGGATCAGAAAACACAATGACAAAACATATATTTGTTGCTGTGGATCGTGTAGATCGGCAAATCCACTCAGTTCTATCACTGACGTTGTCAATCCGAAACAAATTACCGTCTTGTTTGTGGATGGTGTCTGGTGATTGAGCAAAAACAAAGCAAGAGAAGAGGAAGAAGAGAGAGAAAGGGAGAGAAAGAGAAATCCGCTGATGGTCAAGAAACATTTGGTCTTAAGAGTGGTGTTTATCAGGGAGTAAAATCCCAATGACTCAGCATGTTCCTAACAAATCAAACTGCCAAAGATTGTTTATTGCTGCTGTAATAATAATAATAATAATCTCTACTGTGCTCATGTCATGATGAGGCGCTGGTGTCATGGATTTACTGCGGAGAATTTAACAACACACCACATAACAGGGCCTCAGCCCTTCCTCAATCCAACTGGATCCAAACTGAATATTAATTGAGTCGTACAGTATCCCCTTGCTGCCAAGCTTAGTTCGTTGCTAACATTAGCAGGTACAGGTTCCGGAATGAGGCTGCACGGTGGTGCAGTGGTCAGCACTGTGGCCTCACAGCAAGAAGGTTCCGGGTTTCTTCTTTCTGTGTGGAGTCTGCATGTTCTCCCTGTGTCTGCATGGGTTCTCTCCTGGCTTCTTCTCTCTGGTGTCCTGGCTTCTTCCCACAGTCCAAAGACATGCAATTGGGGGGACGAGGCTGATTGATACTCTAAATTGACCGTAGGTATGAATGTGAGTGTGAATGGTTGTTCGTCTCTGTATGTTGGCCCTGCGATGGACTGGCTGGGATAGGCTCCAGCCCCCCTGCGACCCTTAATGTGTAGGAATTAGCGGAAGAGAAAGGATGGATGGAAGGTTCCGGACTGCTTTGGCTGTGGTGCTTCTAGGCTCTGCGATACGAATGAATGTGACCAATTAGTGTTCTGACACGGAAATATTCCTCGAAAGACAAAACCAAGTGAGAATTACAATTCGGTTTA
Organism: Aulostomus chinensis; assembly: GCF_037954235.1. NCBI lineage: Eukaryota > Metazoa > Chordata > Actinopteri > Syngnathiformes > Aulostomidae > Aulostomus > Aulostomus chinensis. Next base: position 19,738,184 of record NC_141323.1, on the reverse strand, counting down.
TGTGTTTTCATTTCAAAGTATATACTGTCACAACGGTATTCTTTGCTTTTGAATATTCTCGACTTGTTTCGTTTTCAAAAAATTATTTCCGGGATTCCTCCGTGCACCATTCCGGGAAGTCCACAGTTTGAGAACCACTCATCTTCGGAATGTCAAAGAGGGTTCATCACTGGGGCAACTAGACAGTTTTTCAACAGGAACAGAAACTAAATTGACTTCCATTCAGCTCAGTTGAAAAGACAGCATTAAATAGGGTTGGAAGTAGAGGCTAAGGCGGAGCGTTTAATGCTTGTGACGCTTGAGCGTTGGTGAAATGAAAGCAAAAGGACGACTGAAAATGTCAATGAAGTACGTGATTGAGTGGGAAACGTGTTGTTACCTTAAGGCTGAGAGATAAATGCACATTGGGGAGTTTAATGGCACGAGAGTCACTGGAACTAGTCATCAAGTAACCCTTCACCATATTCTCAACAAGCGCATGAACACATCCATGAAAAGAACGGCATATGCAAAACAGTGAGAATATGGCTATGTTGACGGACTTTAGTCTTTAGAGTCGTGGTTCCCAAACTTTTTAAAGCTGAACAAGAGATGTTCCTGGAAGACCAGGAAAGATGGAGATGGTTTTGACAGCCAGGATTCAGCGGTCCTTAGCTGCTTCTGCCACTGCATTTATTTTCAGTTTCTGCTGCTCCCTGGTATGGGATGAGCTTGTTTTATCCATTTATATATATATGTATTTTTTCTTTTTCTTTGTCAAATCTGTACCTTAAGTTTCTATGACCATGGACAACTTGCTGCATAGAATAACCAGAACCAGCATTCCCTCTCTGTGTGGCTTAAGGGTTGCCAGGCAACTGAAAGACACTGCTTGTTGTCCTGCAACCTCTTGTGGCATATTCATAAAAAAAAAACAAAAAAAACAAAACACCACTCCATTTAATTATCTGCTAACTTCTTGAAATGTTTGCCTCAGTTGAGCAATCAAGCTGCTGAAAGGAGAAGTAAAACGTGGGAACAGTCTGGACCCATGAAAAGGCGAACTTCCTGGACAGAGAGCCAAAGGAACTCAGAGGGACCTCTTCTTTCCACTATAAACTCAGAGGGATATCACTGAAGTATTTCGCTCTTTTTTAAGAGTTTTCTTTGCCATATTATCTCACCACACATTTAGAAAGTCCAAATGGACTCCAAGTCAATTATGGCCTGCTGTACAGTGTGACTGATCACGTTGTTTTGTGTTATATTTATATGTTTTGCGTATTTTCTCACAGAATAGAGTGAGAGGCTGCGTGGAATGCGCAGAACTTCCAAGTCCCCATCCAGCACCTGCTCATTTTGAGGTGGACAGATGTGATTTCAATAAAAATATTTCCGTCCCGATCAAAGTAAACAAGAGTGAACTGCACATGCAGTATGCAGAGTATCAGGATGTCCAATTAAACTTGGATTTGAAGAGAAATATCCTGTCAAAGCATACAGTATGTTTGACTCTCTCCACTGTCTGCTCTGACTGACCCAGTGTGCTTTCTTCTTCAGTCGATATATTTCAGCGATGTTACAGTAAACTGTATTTCTACCCTCTGAATTTAGCTTTACTCTGAGAGTGGTTTCTAGGGCTCCAGGACTGAACAATCCATTCACTGTCCACTCCTTTTCGAGTGAATGACTACAGGCTTGAACATGAATTCACACTGGTCGTCGCCTGTATGTTGAACACAGGTGCATAGACACTGTGGGATGCAGTGAACAGAGGCGGCCCTCACAACCCTGAATGGACATGAATTAACCCATCATCCCCTGGCTCCAGTCTGATCATACAGGACAGCATTGTGTCAGGAGGCATTCAGTAGTAGCTTGAAGTGACATATTACTGTTTTGTATACTTTACACGATAAATATGACGTACTGGGTAATGTGTAGGGCAGATTGTAGTATTTCAGCGGCATGTCAACAGGACAATTTTTTTTTGCACAGAGAGATTTATTCCGTCAGTGAATGAGTAAAAACCCGCAAATACTGTAAAAAGAGAGAGAGAGAGGGATTGTGTGAGTGAAACGATAGATCGGGCAGCGAATGTAACCTTCACTCAAAAGACAGATTGCCTGTTTCAATATAGCCTTTGGGCGCAACGTCCTTTGAAGAGGAGCTGACATTGTCCGGAAGGCCGTCCCTACTCATTCCAAACATATAAATTTGAGAAGAAAATCTCAGTGTAACCATTAGTTCTGTAAAGATTCCTCTTCAAACACGATCAATTTGAAATGCTCAGTTTGGCAAACTAAAATAAACCTTAGTTCATAGCTTATAGCTTATTGCGCTATTAACGAGTACGCCGGGAATTTTTTTTTAGAGCCTGATATTTTTCACAGGGCAACCTGAATTAAAAAAGAGTGATATTTTTGGGCTCTATATTTCAATATTTCACAGCTACATTTTAACTAGATTATTAGAGAGAAACGCAATAGACTGACCAAAATAATATGGATGGGCCTTGATGTAAAAGGTTGAGAACTTTTGATGTAACGTAATTAACCTCTAAATTAGCAGGGGAAGAAGCTTCTCTGGGTGACAGCGGGAAACTGTGGATTGCTTTCCCCAACAAACTTTTGATAGTATGAATTGAAGTTCTTTCCAGCCAACCCATTCCACACCCTTGCCCAGTGGAGGAATGGAGAAAATAAAGAAAATTCTCATCATACAAAAGGAGCTTTTCTGAGGAAATGGAACTGAACGAGCTGTCTAGTAGCACAGTCCACTACCGATTCAAAGCCCGGGGCTATTGGTCTGTGTGTGAAAACCTGGAAAATGGACCTTTAATCCAATTCGTTGTTGTACTTTTTTTTCCCTGACTGGGGCCAAATAAGCAATCGCAGACACTAAAGGAACTGGTTTGTACGCATGCTTTACAACATGTGTGGTACATATTTCCTGTAGAGTTTCTATGAAGATGCAACGTACCTCTGATGTAAAGTCATCAGAAACAAAACCAGCCCTGAAATGTGTTTTTAATCAGATGACCAGATGACAACGTGAAAATAACATGAGCTTATCACCTTTGTGTGTTTTGTATGCATGTCTGCTGGAGAAGTGTGTGGAGGCTTAATGGATTTTTTCCCTAGGACACAGATAAGCCTGTACCTGGAGTGCAAAATGCTTTCATTGCAGATTCTCATTCAGATTCTGCAGCAAATTGATGATCACGCCATTTGAGCAAGAAACAACATTAAAATAACATTTATTACTGCAAACACAGTCCTCGTGTTATTGCAGTGCAGCAAGCAAAACACTTATATATATATATATATATATATATATATATATATATAGTCAAATTAAATAATAAATTCAAGCTGGAATAAATGAATAAATACTGTAATTTTAAAAACTACTAACTATCCAGGCTAACTCATGTTATTATCACTGTTATGTACAGAACACAGAACTAAGAAAACACACTCATTTGGAATCAAACAGACTGATACTTCCAAATTTTAAATACAGTTCCCTCTGTTGACAAAAGCATCAGTTATACTCTCAATAAGTATTTCTCTGTGTCCTATGGAGACCGACTGACTGTTATGAATTAAAATCACCAACAGATGGCAACATTTACCTCCATAAAACGGTCGAAAACGAATATTGTTACACATTAAACTTGGCGAAAGATTATAGCCGATCAATATACAACCCAAAAATGGTCATTTTACCACTCTTTTTCATCAGAGGTAAATGCACAGGGTGTTAAGAAGATATTCAGTAAATGTTAATCAGGGCTGCTGGAAATAAAGATTCCCCTGTGACAGGACCTCTTATCTAATAGTAGGAGCTTTGGTGTATGTGCCACAAAGTGTTATTTCAACAACACACCCAACTTTTGAGCATTGTGGGATGGTGCAGTGCAGCTGCAGTGGTCAGCACTGTCGCCTCACAGCAAGAAGGTTTTGGGGTCAAGCCCTGGCTCGAGCAGGGATCTTTCTGTGTGGAGTCTCCATGTTCTCCCTGTGACTGTGTGGGTTCTCTCTGGTAGTCCAGCTTCCTCCCACAGTCCAAAGACATCAAGAGGGGACGAGGCTGATTGATACTCTAAATTGACTGTAGGTGTGACTGTGAGTGTGAATGGTTGTCTGTCTCTATGTGTTGGCCCTGCGCTGGACTGGCGACCCGCCCAGGGTGAACCCCGCCTCTTGCTTGAAGGCAGCTAGGGATATACAAACAGTATATACATATATACGTGTGTGTGTGCGTGTGTGTGTGTATGTGTGTCCCAAAATGTCAGTGGATGACAGATTTGAAAACTAATTTGCAAATTGCAATTCAAAGAGAGGCTTTGACACAGTGACTTACTGCTCTATGAGTGCGATTAGTTTTGAAGTTGAGATGAAAAGGCTGGTCTCCCGCCCTCCAACTCCCACTCTACTCCTTTTACTCTCTTTGATCAATTAAAATCCATGTCAGGGATCACTGGTAAGGGTGTGGCTCACCACAGCTTCAGAACAAAGCCCCCCCGGGGTCCTCTTAAAAAGGTTAATGGATGGAGACTGAAGTTGAAAAATAAGAGCAAGTAAGAAAAAGGTGCGCGCAGATTGAGAGATAATTACAATGTCTGAAATGGAGCCTTTCCGTCGCGGTAAGCTGTCTGATAAACTACTTAACCCTCAAAACGAGGTACTGAGGGAAGAGAATGGGATTTAGCCAGTAGTTGCCACAGTCAAGTATACTGGAATTGTGGTCACACTTGTGAATCTGGTTTGCTTCTAAAATCACATTGTTGTCTGTCCACACAGTTGTTTGCAAGACATAAGATCAGATTTGTGCTCAGACGTCGCCAACCCGTGTTCAAGAAACTTAAGGCAGAAAATATCCAACAGAAAAAGTTTGCAAAAGACACTTCGGAATCTTCTTTGAGTGTTCAGATGGAGTGTCGATACTGTAAGAATTCTTATTAAATCAGATTTCAAACTCAACACGAAACCAGTGTGGTTGGCTCTGATTTGCAAAATCAGTTTTCAAGAGGTGTTTCTGGTTGTTAATTTGTTTTTGTTTGTTTTTTTGTCTAGAATGTCGAAAACCAATGAGGACAAACCAAAAATCCGACACGGGTTGGCAGTCTGAACAAGACATTCGATACTCTAAGACAGCTGACATGACATCGCATCAAATCCAATCAAAGAAGAAATAAAGGCATCATGAGCCTTTATGGTCACGTCACCGTGAAAGCATAATAAAATAAGAATTTGTGATAAGTTTATCGAAGCTTAACCAGGCTTTTGCTTTCTTCTTTTTCAGTTGTCCAAAAACTACAAGTAGCGATCAGTTCCAAGTTATCAAGTTGCGCTCCCTATCTGTAGGACGAACTTGAGGGCTCCAATTGTCCAGTCAAGTGTTTGGGAAGAACAAATTTGGGCATTCCATGAATGAAGGCTTCTTGTGTAACTCTTGGCAAAAGAACAATGGAGGTGACAAACTTGTTTAAGCATCTAACTGTTCACATTTCACCTGATATGAAATGTGAATACCAAGGTTAACTAGTTCGACCGGGCAAACCATTTCTCAGACTTATTTGGCAAGTTATGCCAAACTAACTGGGTCCAAGATGCAGCTTCACATTCAAGTTATAGATTTAACGCGGTTATTAATCTGCTTCTAACTCTTTTCGAGCTGACGCGTTTTTTTTAATCGAGCATGTGCGTACAATATTCTATATTTGTTCAAATGCAGATGCTTGGTGATCACCGGCTCAGTCGAAAAAACTTCCTGTCAGATGGAATTATTGGAAAATAGAACAGGACATGTGAGAATCACTTCGCCTCAACACTTCTGGGTTCCCGTTTGACGTGAAGGACCAAAAAGGGCCACGTGTAGAAAATTTCAGAAAGAACCGTTTGAGGATTTGAAAAAAAATCACCTCTGTCAAAGGCTTTTGATTTTGCGTTTCCATCAATCTACCGACCATGGATCATTTCTGATTCCTCGTTGCCTCGCCAACAGGTTTAACCCGTGCAGCCTCACCACATCGCTCCAGGCCATGTAATTTATGAATTATTTAGAAACAGTAGCACCGCACATGAAATTAATATTCAGACATTTTTCTGTAATCCGCTGTCAACTCTCACTTCCTCCTCCTGCTATCTGTTATTTTGACAGTGATCTGTATTCCTGTGGCATTAGGTTGATCATGGCTTGTGCCCATTGATGCAACGTGCCAGGCATGCTGAGTGAGCTTAGACTGGGCTTCTCTGTTTTCCTTACTCTACACTGGTTAACTGGCAGGTGATTTCTCTCTCTCTCTCTTTCCTACTCTATACTTTTGCAACCTACAAAACACAACTCAATAATTTATACATTGTTTCATCACTGCATCTCTACGTTTTCCATTTTGCAATCCTACTTTTTCAGGAATGTAACTGTCTTTGTTCATATTAGAATTGCACGCTCCAGCCCATTAAAGGTTTAATGCAGCTCAGCAGTGAGCATGGTTACCCTGACTTGATAAATTATGCATCTCAAAAAGATATCTCTGAGAATTTCACTTGCTGTGTTGCAGTGAGAGCGATGGTGATGTCCCTCGAATTTCAAACAGAATGGCTCCCCCTAGTGCCAAGACAAGTGTGGAGGGGAGTCAGTTCAATATTGTAAGCAGCCTTGACTTGTTTTTGTTGAAATTAAACTAGATTTATTGGCGACTGTTTAAAATGCAATTAAACAGGCCTGTTTTACACTTTTACTTCAATACACAACAGGCTTTTGTGATACGAATCAGGTCGCGTTAGTTCTAAATCGTCAAGTTGTTCGGAGTCAGATTTGAGGTCTGGGACAATAATTAGCAGCTTCAGTCATGCTTCTGAACAAATCAAAACAGAAATAAAGAGAAAAGTACAATGAAAAGACAAATACTTAAATCTGAAAACATGAATGAATAGATAACAGATATATATTTGTTGAAAAAATACATTTTATTCACGTATTTTTCTATTTCTGCACATATACCTGTATGTGTACTTGCTAATTGTATTGAACTCTTAATTAGTATTTAGTTTTGTGTTGAAAAATAAGATGGGTTGTACATGGAAAATGACCATACCTTGATTGGACTTGACAGTAGATCACGTTTCTATTTTTTGCAGACGAGAAAGAATCTACCTCCATGCAAAGAGCCACTTCTGTCATTCACGAGACGTACAAATACAAAGGCTGAAGATTGCAGACACGACTAGTGCGCGGTCGTACATTTGTGTTTGAGTAGCAGCTCTTAATGGACTTACTTGAATAAAAAATGAAAGCTGTGAATGCTGCCAGCCTTTATGTGAGTGTTTTGTCAGGCATGAGCTGGCAGGCTTGCTGTTGACAGTTGGGCTGTTGGAACAGCAGCAAGGAGATTGCATCTGTGTGAGTTTCCACTGGTAAAAGAAAGATTTAACCATTTCTATCCTGTAAAAAAAAAAAAAAGAAAAAAGGCAGAAACACCAAAAAAAAAAACCAACAAAAAAAAACCAGAAGAAAGAGAAAAGTAAGTTAATTATCACATGAGTCATCTGAGAACTTAAAGATTGGGATCTAACAGCAGCAAGGCATTCAAATCCATCAAAAAGAGAAAAGAAACATCCATTTTGATATCATGTCAACTATGAATGGTGAAACCGGTGCTGCAAAACTGAAGGCTGTCCCGCTGTCGAATGACACCATCGCACGGTGCATATGTGACATTTCAAATGATCTGGAGGATCAACTCATTGAAAAAGTGAGAGACACTCATTTTGCCTTGCAAATCGATAAGGCCACTGACAGTAATAAAGACTGTCTGCTTATTGCTTACATCTGCATTGTCACATCCCAGTCAGGAAGTGAGGCACATTCAAATAAATTGTAACCTTCATTAATCTGAAATATTCAGACAAAAATATTAACTGTATTAATATCTGCACCTGGGCGGCAGCAAGAAGTTTCCAGGTTCGAGCCCCGGTTCAAGCACAGGATCTTTCTGTGTGGAGTCTCCATGTTCTCCCTGTTCCTGTGTGGGTTCTCTCTGGTAGTCCAGCTTCCTCCCACAGTCCAAAGTCATCAAGAGAGGACGAGGCTGATTGATACTCTAAATTGACCGTAGGTGTGACTGTGAGTGTGAATGGTTGTCTGTCTCTATGTGTTGGCCCTGCGCTGGACTGGTGACCTGTCCAGGGTGGACCCCGCCTCTCGGCCGAAGCCGCTGGGATAGGCTCCAGCCCCCCCCCCCCCCCCCCCTCGTGACCCTTAACAGGAATAAGCAGAAGAAAATGGATGGATAGAATATCTGCACCTGAATATATGTCAAACTTAAGTCCAAACAATGATTGTAGGATGGCTTGTTGAAAAAAATGTTAAATTTACACTATTTTGATTTTTACTTTTTGAGGATCCAACATCAACCACAAAAGCTAATCCTGTTGTATAACATTATCAAACAAACATCGATTAAAAAAAATAGACATATTGCAGTTGTGAAATAAATGTGGTTGGGTAGTGGATTTTTTTTTTTTTTTTAAACTGCTCTCTACTTACACTGTGAAAAGACCATTGCTGTCAATGTGACACATCCAACTGACTTGAACTATTACATCACGCGGGAACACACGCGACGCATGCTCCGTTTCCCGGATTGGTGAAGTCCTCGTGACACGCCGCCGGTATAAATACTCAGAACAACACTTCCCGTTCGCAGCCCTGGTTTATGAGGGAAAATGTATCGTCTCGGTCAACAGTGTATCTCCAAGACCGCTCTTAATTCCTTTTTATCTACTGTGCCACGGGAATATTTTCATTTTACGAGACAATACAATAAAAGCTGGTCGTGTATTGGCTGATTTTTGATCAAATTTTATAATTACCTGCACGAAAATGCCAAGGGCCAAGAAAAAGAATAGCAGAGGTAAGAATGCGAGCGGCCTCAATGCTTTGGCCTTGCTGACTTCCCTTGTCTTTGCTCATGGTAGTTGTAGTTCTTTTGATTTAGTTTGTCGGTTGCGTGGAGTTTAACGTGTTCACAGGAAGGACTACAACGTTAGCGGCGGGCCCAGGGCCTACTGTTATGCTAACACATAGGATATAATAAAAAGCCTCGAAGTAACCCTGCTGCTTAATAAGTTTTCTGTCACACCGTTTGTCGTTCAGGAATGACAAATAAAGTCCAAAGAGCCACTTAAATTAATTTCCGAAGCACGAGAATGTCCTAGCTAATGTTAGCTAGTGCTATTCCTCACGATAAAAGCGTTCGCTCAGGCTCCTAGGTGGAGCGAAGGTAAATACGAATTACGTCCTTAGTAACGTAAAATTGAATCAAGATTTTTGCCTGAAGGATCCATATATTTAGGTTTTAATTGACAAGGTAATTACACATTTGAGAACTCCGACGTAAGGTCGCTTGGTTTGCTAATCGACCTCATTTAACGTAGATGCCTTCAAAGCTATTGCAAACATTTTGTAAATAATACCTGACCACACTGTTGATTAAGGCAGGTTAATGTTTTCTTTGGTTATTATTTTAATAGTAGGGATTGGACGGTTTGGACTCCAGGAACGTGATGTGATAGAGGCGGCGCCCAGTGCTCGGAAACTACTGTCTAGACCACGTCATAAACACACCAAAGGCTTCTCTTTAGGTGGCTAAATGGTATTTTAAAATTTGAGTCAACTACAAAATTACATTTAAGAGCGTTTATTATGGCAGTAGATACCGAGCAGTCAACCAGTAATTCGTCATTGTGCCTTTTAGAGATTAATCCGGGTCGGACGCCTTTTGACTGCAAGTGGTATTACAATGCACAAAACACAATATAACGCTTAACACATGAATACATTCCTATTGCACGTTGATAAATTCTCATTTCCCAATTTCATACTCCTTTTGTCCTTTAGCTGTCAAAAAAAACCCTCTTTGAAACATTCTGAGAATTGCAGGTAATACATTACTAGTTAGCCTCTTATCTGGAGGTTTTCATCACTTACAATGTTTTCACCCGAGTTCTCCTCAGCTTAGAATCACATGCTTTAGTGGGCGCTGACTTTGGTTGGATGGGACTTCCTCATTGCTTTTAGCCCACTTCCTTACTTCATGTGTTTTTGGTCACTGCAAAACTTTCCCAAGTCTTTGTTGGTAGTAAGCTCATTTGTCAGATTGTCTTGTGAAGTCTCTATTGCTGACCCATGTCACTCTACCCTGAACATGTCACGTTTACACAGCCAACAGAGGAACAAGCTGACCTTTACCCTGACAACATGGCGCATACAGTTAGTAAATAAGGAAAAGACAAGGTGCCAAGGACATGTTAAGATTAGATAACTGCGGTATTTGCTTCAGTACCTGTTCTGCGCCAGGGTTACATAATAGTCCAACAGTGTACTGTATGTATCCATCTGTCCTTTTTCCAGGTGGGCACCATGGAAATGTGCAGCCTTTCAGTGATGAGGACGCCTCCATTGAGACGCTCAGTCATTGCAGCAGCTTCAGTGACGCTTACAGTGTAGCAGATGAAGGTCTGTCGGTGTGATAAACTTGTTGTCCCCACATTTTGTATACTGGTGATAATAGTGTCAGAGATGTGTTCATTTACCGCTGCTCATTGTGGCTGCAGGGGGAGAGGCTGGTGAGGATGCAGCCCAAGAAGATTTCCAGTATAAGCTGAAGGGATTCATAGACAGCACAGTGGATAAGAGGTATCAAGCGTCTCCATATCCATGTTATCTGATCTGTGCTTGCATACTGTCAAGTTCAGTTTCACTTTCTTACACGAGATAATGGGAAAACTCCTGTCAGGTTGTTGCTGGAAGATGAATTTAATCACTCATTCATATAATCGTGAGGATTATTTGTTTCCTCAGTGCGAAGACCAGACAGGGTGCACTCGATGGGCTCAAGACGGCGATGGCCACACGGATCCTGTACGAATTCATCTCCGAGAGAAGGATGACTATCACGGACAGCATTGAACGCTGTCTGAAGAAAGGTAATTCTAAATGGGTAGCATAATGAATTGGTAATACATTTGCAATTACTACGATGCATCATATATACAGAGGCACGAATGCCCCTAATAACAACCCAGGTCTCAACAAATGATTTCACCCATTTCAGCCAGGTAAATCTCACTGCATCTCACATTGGGGGAGTTGAGGCATGTGGTGACTTTTCCAGTGCAACCGGGAGGGAGCCAGCTCTGCCAATGTATTATGCACCATCAGTTTAGCTCACCACTAATGTGATTATGGATAGAAATAATTGAACCAGGAAGCTCTTCCAGGCTCCTTTTTTAACCAAGTGAAAGAAATCCAATTTTGAAAAACGTCTTTTTGCTCTGGTAGTAAGATGAACTGACCAATTTATACAGTTGCACAGCTGAAAGGGTAACAGCAGTGTAAGCCATGGCTGGGATGACTACACACAGATAGCCCTCCGCTAGCTTGAATGTAGATAAATGATGTAAATGTTTGATCCATTTTTTGGAAGATGATAAAAGTTTCACACGATAGCTTTAATTTGTGGGATCATCCGTTGGGGTGCCGTTCTCAACTCACCCTACCCCCACGTTCTCGTCATCAGGTAAAGGCGAGGAGCAGCGAGCAGCAGCTTCCTTAGCCTGTCTTCTCTGTATCCAGTTGGGCTCAGGCATTGAGAGTGAGGAAGTGTTTAAGACCCTTAAACCTATCTTCAAAAACATCCTGGCAGATACATCAGCCAACATTCAAGCCAGACAGGCGGTGAGTACCTGGTAGAGCAACGTGTTGTTTTGTTTTGTGTAACCCCAAATAGCCACCTCCTGGCGCTTTGAAATTTTTACATACTGAAAAGTGTGTTTTCTTTAGGTGGCAACAAGTCTGGGCCTGTGCACCTTAGTTGCAGAAGATGATATTTTGGTAAGAACCTGACAACTTCTTTTCTGTGCTCTGATGCCTTTTTGGATTGAAAGGGACTTGATGAGACATACTTTCAGTCAATGTCAGTTGTCACTGGTCATACTCTAGGATGTGCATGCCACCATGGAGTGTTTTGAGAATCTCTTCACGCGGTCCTACGTGAGGGCGGATGGTACCTGTCCTTCCATCAGTCTCCCTACAAGCCAGCTCCACACGAATGCCCTCCTATCTTGGGCATTGCTGCTCACAATCTGCACTGCCAACCAGCTCAAAGACATCCTTCGCAAGTATGACACCTGTCTCAGCATGCTAAAGATGGCTAATTTCTTAGGATATTGGATCCACATGTGAGTCAAATAATTCTAAAATTCTGACACATTTTATTTATTTATTTTCTCCAGACACCTGCCTGAACTGCCAAGATTATTGGAAAGTGATGATGTCAACATGAGAATTGCTGCAGGGGAAACCATCGCGCTACTGTTCGAGCTGGCCCGAGACATGGACCCAGTAAGTTCCTGGCCAAAAAAGCAACATGGCCACTTTTACCAGAGATACAAGACTTCTGTGTTTGTCTAGAATGCAGCATGTCTCTCCTTGTGTCCCCTCAGGAATTTGAATTCAATGACTGGGAGGAGCTGTGTGATAAACTGAATGCTCTGGCTACAGACTGCAACAAACACAGGGCCAAGACGGATAAGAAGAAGCAGCGCTCGGTGTTCAGGGATGTGCTCAAAGCTGTTGAGGTGAGTTGCGGTTGGTTTTGAACTTGCTGCTCAATAGTAACAGTATCGATGAGTGGCAGACCAGCATTGTGAAGACATCATGGAGAGGGCATGACTGCTTTTGTGTAAATGGAGGGGGGCAGTGAATATAAGATTGTTGGCTGCTCTGCTGACCTCCCTCTACTCCTCCAGGAGGGGGACTTCCAGTCAGAGACCATTCGCTTTGGGACGGAGCGCATGACCATTGACAGCTGGCTCAGGAAGAGGACGTATGACGCCTTCAGAGAGTTCGTAGGCTCTGGAATGAACTACCACTTGCAGGTATCCTGTTTGAAAAATGATGCTAATGTAAATGCTGTGAGTTCATATAATGTACAAGGACAGACTGCACACAAAATGAGAATATTTTCCGTGAGGTTTAGTGGGATTAAATGATAAAAAAAACCCATCAATATATAACTCACTGCCCGTAAAATGTCTAGTTGGTTTTATACAAACTTTGTAGCTTGATGGAGTTCTTTTATTTATGTACAGAGGAAGACTGTTAAACCCTACAGTTAAGAGTGCTGTGACCGTTAACAGTTTGCCTTTCCAGAGTATAAAATACACTAAATAGTAATATTAGGCAAAATTATTCCAGTGATTTTAAGTTCTTTTTTTTTTATATATTTGACATTTCTCATGTAAATTATATGCAAAGAATATTTATTTCATTTAGAATACTCTGAAACTTGGATATGAACTAAAGAGACTTCTGATCTGATGGAATATGAAGTTTATTAACTGCACTGACAGGCATGTTTGACATTTGGAGAGAGAACATTAGCGGAGGGTGAACAATAATCTGAACTGGCTGGCTCCTGATCAGCTCATTTTCTTCTCTGAACTGTTTTTAATAATAACAACAACTTGTCACCAACTAGGCAAATGAATTCATCCGAGATGTGTTTGAACTGGGACCACCTATGCTGGTTGATTCTGCCACCATAAAGGCCATGAAAATCTCCCGCTTTGAAAGGGTACGTGCACAACCACGTACACTCCTCCAGGGTTTTTGTCAGAAACGCTTGTAAAGGAAAGTCCTCATTTGCAACATATAAAAACAAACTGTCTTTCCATTCACAGCATCTTCACAACTCTGCTGCCTTCAAGGCTCGGACCAAGGCCAGAAGCAAGTTCAGGGACAAGAGGGTGGATGTTGGTGAATTCTAACACATGGCTTTTTTGACAAATAACATATTTATAATGTCTCCCTGCTTTTTAGATGAACTGTCAGTACTTGTGTTCATGTGATCCCTAATATCTGTCTTGAGTATCCAGCACTCATCTTCTGGACTTGAAAGGTGTTTATGCCAGTTTGTACCGACAATGGTGTGATATTTTTTTTTTTCAACAGAAAAATTTATAGACACCTTTTCAGATGGACTGGAGGTGAGTGACCTTAAATGTGTTCCGACGTCTTCGGTTGATCCTCACCAACAGTGATGTACATAGTGTATATTTTGTCTTCCTGTTAATATTCTTCATGTGGCCTTTTTGTTTATCTTAAGTTATATAATTTCACCAGCATTCGTCCAGGAACATGTAGTGGACCATATATTTGTTATTCATTGTAGGGGAAAGTTGCCTGTTTTTGTTTGGCTTTACACTTTTTATGGATTATGTTGTGCTACCTAGTTAACCCTAAGCAGGGAATTTCTGTGGAACTATAGCAAATAATGTGGTGTATTTTAGTTTTTGGTTATGTAATCCCAAGGTAAAGGATGGTGAAATTAAACATTGAAAAGCTGAAATAAGCATCTGTGTTGTTGTTTTTTAGCACAATTTTTAAAGGGAAAAAAAAAAACCCCAACCAGACTCAATCATAACTGAACTGGGGGCAACTAAAGCGCTTACGTTTCTTGTTGCGTGTTAACTTTGTTGTATTACAGTTAATATGTACATACCCACAACCAGTTCATCCACGGAAAGCTTGATTTTTCACACCCAAGGACATGTCTTAACTTCCAATCTTATGTCCGTCTGTGGTGTTGCACAAAAACTACCAGGGTTGATGAATTAACAGAGGCAGGACTACAGGAAAATTACCTGTTTTTAAAAATGCATCTTTACATTGGTAGAATTTAGCAGAGGTCGTGAGAATTTTGTCGAAGTCAACCTTTGGTGGAGCTGGTTTGGATGCTCTTGATGGTACCTCTGTAGAAGGTGAGCATGGTGGGGGACGAGGCTCTTACTCTCCTCAGTTTGCGGAGAAAATACAGGCGTTTGGCTCTTTTTGGCCAGTGATGCGGTGTTGAGGCTCAAGGACAGGTCTCCTGAGATGTGCACACCCAGGAACTTGGTGCTGCTCACCCTCTCCACTGCAGCACCTGCAATAGTTGGTGGAGAATGCTGGGTGTGCACTCTCTTGAAGTCATGACAATCTCTTTCGTCTTCTCCACATTCAGGTGGAGATGGTTGTCCTTGCACCACATGGCGAGTCTGCTCACCTCACTCCTGTTCAATATTAATACTTCGCTCTTGTTCTTTTAGTTGTAATTGGTAGGTTTTTTTGAGTGGGGGGAGTTTTAAGACTAAACTAAAATTTCAGCTGGCAGATGCATCCATCCATCCATTTTCTTGATAAGGGTCGTGGGGGGGCTGGAGTCTATCCCAGTGGCTTAAGGGCGAGAGGCGGGGTTCACCCTGGACAGGTCACCAGTCCATCACAGGGCCAACACATAGAGACAGACAACCATTCACACTCGCAGTCACACCTACGGTCAATTTAGAGTATCAATCAGCCTCGTCCCCTCTTGATGTCTTTGGACTGTGGGAGGAAGCTGGAGTACCAGAGAGAACCCACACAGGAACAGGGAGAACATGGAGACTCCACACAGAAAGATCCTTTGCTGGAGCCGGGACTCGAACCCGGAACCTTCTTGCTGTGAGTGCTAACCACTGCACCACCCCTGGCAGATACAACTTAAGGTTATTTTAGGCAAAGCCACAGTACAGATGTTGGTTCGTACTACTTCTACAACACAGGAAGCTACCTCTTATAACCCTCACTTTGCTAAGTCTGTCCTCGCATAGTTCTAGAGTCCAGGAGAAGAAACTCTCCCAAGTTATTGATTCAAGTTTGTCCACAGTAAAACTATTCATGGATTGCAGGAAATAATGGAGTTGTGTAAGATAAATCGAACACAGCATATTTACTTGCCCGGGTCCCACTTAAAAGCGGCTTCTTTTATAGAGTAATAAAAAATAGCCCATAACAACCGTGAGCGTCGCATGAAGCTAAGCACCACAAAGCTAAGCACCACAAAGCTTCAAACAGTCCCATCTATAATGTTGGTCTTAAATTTGGAACAAACACACACTCACACCCAGCCTGCGATAGATGAACCCGTTCAGCCACTGCGTACTCGTGGTGAAACAGTATGACTTAAGGTGAGAGCAGGAACACGCATTTCTCATGGCTTGTGTTAGGGTTTGAGCGCCAAAAACGCAGAATACTTCATTAAATGACGTCGATGACAAAGGATGAGTCTTTTTCTCTTGCAGGGTCCACAACTTCAGACAATCCCAAGGATGTTGACTGATTGCTTTCTTTGGGTTAAAAAAAAAGCCTGAAATGATTCTTGCAATGCTACAATATGATTGGATAACTTGTGTAGTCCAAAGGCCACGAATTAAGCAAGGTCATTTTTCAAAACGTTTCTTCAGAAGTCTTACGTAACTGTCCATCATGAGATCAACCCCATTATGTGGCTTTACATGCCTCAGCCTTTGATTTGAGTAAATCCAAGTTTCTACTTACGACCTTAAATATTAAATATCCCAAAAAGCTGGTTCAGTTTGTCATTTTCCAGTAAAGATTTGAACTGTGTTGACACATGGACGGCCCCACCCTGATATTGGCTGGTTAACAGTGTTTGTAACAAGTGCCAATGTTCATAAATGTCAAACTACTTCAGATATTGCCCACAACCACGGAACAATTCATCTCGATTTTAAGGTTTTGTTTTGTACTGCATATTTCACACTAATTTACAAATGGAAAAAAAAAATTTGTGGCCAAGGATTTTAGTCACTGAGGGTACAAATTACAATGATGTGCATAGCAAATCTGTGGGCACAATTCATGAGCTACGCCAAGAGAGCTAAAATTTGGACTGTATCTGCATGTGATGTGGTGAATATTTTGGCAAAAGGTTTTTAGTTTCACTTTTAGCAGCTACAGAGTAACAAACGCATTCATTTGAAGGTTTTTTTTGTTGTTGTTGTTATAAGAGTCCAGTATCCACTAACCACAACTGAAGGAAATATCAGATATTTTAAGATGTTAAAACTGTATTCTTTTAGCTGCCAACAAGTATTTTTTTTGGGGGGGGGGGGGGAATATGTTGTTGAATATGGGATCCTGCAGCATCAGGTAACAACTTTTAAGTGCCACGTTTTACAGGCTCCTTTAATCCATTGCTGATATAAAAACACTTGAGTGTCGCGGCTCTTAATCTACCTCATCGGAGTTCGCGTAAGAATTTAACACTTACGATCAAAAAGCAAATTAGCTCAATTGCTGATTTTCCGGAATGAAAGCAGATCTACTGCTGTTGTGTAAATATGCACGATCGTTTGATTAGATCCTCTTAATCTGGGTCTGGTCATGTTTGCAGGCTGAGGGGAGCGCGACGAATGCTCATGAATGATTATTATTCCGATTTCGTCCCGGCCTGCTCAATGCGAAGAAAATAAATCATCACAAAGCAATTACTTGAGGTTATAGAAGAAACGTGACAGGGTATGTTCAATTCAGAACAATAATTACTTTGTTGAGTCTTCGTGCGTCAACGTAATCTACGTGACCGAAGACTGAGTGTGCTGTGTCTTTGGACTTTCTGTTTGAGGGGAAAAAAAAAATAGGGTGAAAGGTGGAGGAAAACCATCTATCCATCCATTTTCTATACCACTTGTCCGTTAAGGGTCATGGGGGAGGGGCAGGAGCGTGTCCCAGCTGACACTGGGTGAGAACAATGCGGGGTACACCCCGGGTGGGTTGCCAGTCCGTCGGACAGCCATCGGGGGCAATTAGGAGTTCAGTATCTTGCTCGAGGATACCTCAACATGTTCACCAGGGGAAGTGAGGATCAAAGTTGCTAGACGGCCACTCCACCTCTGAGCCGAGCCGCCTGTGGAAGAAAACCACGGGATGTATTATTTTGGAGGTTGGTATTGGACGGCTGGATGTATGCCAGAGCACGCAAAATGCGCATCTCGGGTGATGTTACAGTGATGTAAATTAGTATTATGTTTAGTCACATGACATTTGACCCGGAAACCCTTTTTTTTTTTGTAATGATTCATGTCAAATCATTTTCGATTTCTATTTGTTGTGCCAGGTAAAGTTCCAAGATGAATGGTCTCAAAGGCAGTGTCTGCCTATGTACTCAACTGAAAGACTGATCCCACTTCATAAGACCTCCAGTGCACGATGGCAAAGTACATAATTAGAAACATGTGATTATTTGTACACATGATGACTGCAGAAACACTGCGCCTCTTCTTGAAATAACCGTACGTCTGAAAACTCATGTATTGATCCAGGCTAGTAAGATCATACTGCCTGTTTTCAGGAGCTGTGAAACAAATGCAGCCATTGCTAAAGTAGAGCTGATTCCACGGGTCTGCTCCGCAGTCAGCTGCTATCTGATATTGTATCAGCTTTGTGGTAACTAATATTCCTGATATTGTCAAATATAGGGAAGATAGACGTACTTACCGACCATGTTATTCTTTTAGCTCAAGGAGCTAACACTATTTGATACCCTCGTGGGTAGAACATGCATAAAGAAAGATGCGGGGGGGGGGGGGTTTCAGTTGCAAGGAGGCCCCGTGTGATTTTTGAAGAGGTATCAACTCATCATCCCATTGAATAACAAGACTCCACAGCATGTCAGCCCACTCTGGGTTTTCTTATTTCACAGTCTGTGTGTTAGTCAGCATATCAGATACTAAAATATGGAAGCGCAAGCTGCAAGAAAGGGCTGCACGGTGGTGCAGTGGTCAGCACTGTGGCCTCACAGCAAGAAGGTTCCGGGTTCAAGTCCCGGCTCGGGCACGGGATCTTTCTGTGTGAGTCTCCATGTTCTCCCTGGTACTCCGGCTTCCTCCCACAGTCCAAAAACATGCAATTGGGGACGAGGCTGATTGATACTCTAAATTGACTGTAGGTGTGACTGTGAGTGTGAATGGTTGTTCGTCTCTCTATGTTGGCCCTGCGATGGACTGGCGACCCGTCCAGGGTGTACCCCGCCTCTCGCCCGTTGACGCTGGGATAGGCTCCAGCCCCCACGCGACCCTTAATATGTAGGAATAAGCGGAAGATGACGATGGATGGATGGAAGTTGCGAGAAAGTGAGTTTTTCATACTACGCTTCCTTTAATTTGCCTTGTTTGGTCCGGCGCCGCATTTAATATAATGGATTTGTGCGTCCACCATTTTGCAGCATGGCTGCACTAATGACACACAAGACTCATGTCCATCACTCCAGTGCAACATCCAAACTAACCAGAGTATTATTGTAGAAGCTGTTTTCAATTACAGCTGTCAATCAGTGAACGGCGCTGACCCTAATTCAGAGTTTATCACTCGTCTTTGAACATTTTGCAACGGAATACCAATGAGGCTTATGCACCTCTGCTAAAATACTCAGCTACAAAGCTAACTGGGAAAAAGCATTACCAGTACGTTGTTATTATAGTCAACCACCCACAGCTAGATCATGTAAATAAAATAAACTTTAGGTCAAATATTTAAGTTCTTATGTTCAATCCGAAATCACACAAACTTGGTGGACCCACCACTGGTCTTAAGAGGAGCTGAAAGCACTTTTTTTTTTTTTCCTGTTGATACAGTCCTTGACCCCCTTGGTATCTCCTTTTTCTTTTTTCCGATAACTTTACTGTCTTTTTTGGGATCACAATGCCAATGCAGAGTTCAATTTAACTCTCAGTGACCTACAACCCTGTCCAGATTGATCTCCTATAAAAATGCGTCCTACTGGAGAGCTGTTCTGCTCTGTGTGAAGGGAAGAAATGAACTGCCTGAGTTACACCTGAACTTTACATATTTCTATCAATATTTCTAATCTTACATATTCCTTGAGAGCAGCTGTCGTTATACTTGAACCGTTGTATCAACTGCTTGCACAGGCACTGCAAGCATACGATGTACCTAAAGTACATCATTTCAAGTACTTGAAGCTTTATCACAAGTGCTACTTCTCAACAGAAAGGTTAAGATTGTGGCGCATTTCAAAGCGTGTCATCAGTAAAGCATGAACACTCGACACGATGACAAGTCTCAAAGAGAAACAGGTCTTTACTCTGTGATGAGTGACTGGGTGCATAATAAACAAGACAATTACAAGTTGATAGTGCGATTTTACTCACTTCCTTAGGGGTTCCTCTGATGCGCCTTTTAAAATCTCCTTTTAAGCGGAAGTCATCAAAAGCTGTGGGAAGTAAACAGTGCGTTTGTGGTTTTATGACGATGAAAGAGTAAATAAATATATGGGAACTCAGCACCCATTTTATGTATAATCATAATTTTGTTGGATATGATATTAAATACGTTCCGACATCTGTCTGTATTTTGAATTTAACTATAAAAAGGCAACTGTTCTCGCAGTCTTTTGGTTAATGACACTTGACTATAGCCACAGTAAAATTGTTAAGTTATCTTATTTATCTTTTGGCTTCTACTGTATTTGAGTCATGAAAACAAAGGCTGTGAATCATCCGAAGTCCCATTGAAGTTATACTGTGTGCCAGAGATGGTGACTCAAGTTTTTGCCACTTGGATTTGAGTCAAGGCGGCACGGTGGTGCAGTGGTTTAGCACTGTTGCCTCACAGCAAGAAGGTTTCAGGTTCCAGTCCCAGCTCAGTACGGGATCTTTCTGTGTGAGTCTCCATGTTCTCCCTGTTCCTGTGTGGGTTCTCTCTGGTACTCCAGCTTCCTCCCACAGTCCAAAGACATCAAGAGGGGACGAGGCTGATTGATACTCTAAATTGACCGTAGGTGTGACTGTGAGTGTGAATGATTGTCTGTCTCTGTGTGTTGGCCCTGTGATGGACTGGTGACCTGTCCAGGGTGAACCCCGCCTCTCACCCGTAGCCGCTGGGATAGGCTCCACCCCTCGCGACCATTAAGCGGAAGAAAATGGATGGATGGATTTGAGTCAACTCAAATCACTGCATTGATGATTTGAGACTTGACAAAAGACTTGAGGCCTGACTTGGAGATTAAAGATTCAGGACTTGAGACATGATGTCTTGATTGTGCTCATTTTATGTTTCTGCTATCAAAATGTATGAAAGTAAGTAAACGCTGTTTTAAAATCTCATGCATCCGAGTTAAAAATCAATAATGTTAGAGCTTACGATTTAGAACCGTATGTAAATGTAAGTAAACACGGCTTGAACATGGAGTAAATCTGGAACAATACAACAAAAATAAAGTCAATACGGGTGATCAATTGAAAAAAGTAAAAATCTTGGAACCACTGAATAAAGAAGTAATAGCGTAAATAGAGTAAACATGGCCTTTGAAATGAAATGAACTTAGGTTGAAAACATTAAATGAAGTCATTCTGTGTTCATAGTGGAGTAAATTAAGGGACTTAACTGATGTTGATATAACCTGAGAGCGTGTCCAAGATAAACTGACTTGTACTTGCTACACATTGAAAGGTTAAGGCTTGTCTCTTCCACATGAGTTGCTTTATTTCATCTCTTCTATGAGTCAGTCATGGCGTTGCAGTGCAATTCTACATTTCACCAAGTGGTGGCAGCTGTTCACCATTTAGTTTCTTCCAGTATTAACGCATGAGCTGACAGTGACCATGTCTGCACTTGAAACTGAGCAAAAGTGATGGCGTTGAGAGTGAATTGGGAGGTAAAAGCTTTGGATTTAATTGAATCATACAGAATTAAGTCTTTTTTCAGAGAGTTTTTTTTTTTCCCCACTTTTACAAGCAAACAATAGTTGTGTCTTTAGTGAGCTCTATTGAGCTTCAGTGGTTAACCCTGACCCCATGCCCCAAAAGAGCAACAATACATGTCTTCATTCATCTCTCAGTACAATAGAGCAGGCCTGCTGTCATCCTGTACAAACCATATGGATTGTGTTTGTAGGCTTGAAATAAAGTCAAGCGGTGCACATTTGTCGTGCTGGGCGCAGATGCATAGTAGCCCCCACACACGGCGTGACTCATAGATATTGTCACACACACACACACACACACACGAATATGTGCAAAAAACATTGTGGCACTTTCCTCCCATTGCTCCACCCTCCCTCTGTCTCATCGTGATGTGGGCCAGTTACAGTTACAGACCCCCGTCAGAGCTGACAACTGTTCGCTGGATGAAGCCACAAAGAGGAGGCAAGAGGCCATAATGATGGGGGCAACACCTGTCTCAGTGTGCAGAGGGCGTCACAGACACATGCACACGGTCAGTGTTACATAGCAGAGTCAATTTTACCAGTGAGAAAACCACCAAACTTTGACCTTTTTCTCTTTTTGTTTGATTTTTCTCCCTCCAAAACATGGGTAACATATGCGTAAGCTACATGTGCACATGTGGGAGGCTGGGGCTTTATCTATTCTCTGTAGCCTCGTAGCACTGGCTCAGCTTGTTGACAGGAGGGGAGAGATAGCAGCGGCCCCTCCCTCATCGTATCCCATCGCCTGCTGATTTGATACAGACTGTTGAACATAGCCCCTTGCAGCTTCTACATGATCTGAGGTACAATGAACTGATTTAATAATCATACAATTTAGAATTACTGAAATGTAATTGATTACTTTTGTAAAATTGTGAGTTTCAGACAGCAGGATGCCACTTTCATGTCTCTAAATAATACAGTTTAGCCAGTTGGCTATATTAGTTTGGATCTATGTAAACTCCACCGATCATTCTTACCCACAAATTCATTTGTTACGGCCTTGCAATTACACGGCGACTTCTTGTCAACGCCTTCAGGAGGTTACAGTGTCAATTAAGAAATAATCCAGCTCATACCGTAGAACCCAAAATGAGTAGATTTGGCATGTTTTTGTATACCAAAAAAGCACCATATAAGCCAACTACTGAATATTAAAGGTGCTTGTAGATCAATTTTGTAATAATAAGGCACGCTATTTTCAGTGTGCTAAACCAAGGTCTCCTGAAGCTTTTTCAACACATATTTGGATCAGTCTTCTCATTCAATTTAGAACAAACCAATGAATAATCCATTTTCCCACACAAAATGATCTCATAAATATAAATGAAATGACAGCAACCGCATTGTTTTATTATCAGTCAGTACCATACACTACACTAGACCAAGCTTCTCAGGTGGAAAAGTGAGCCTGGATTCTGACAATGGCCATCAGGGGTGACTTCCGTGGTTTTAAAAAGATGTGTGATTGCATGGGGGAAACCTTTGATTTTCCTAATATGTTCATGTTCTTAATCCCTAGTTTCAAGTCGTCATCCATGTAATATTTTGTCAATTATTTGGGATCGAATTGATGATAAGATAAGGGTCACAGCTTCCGGCCAGCCACGCCTCGCTCCACCTGGTAAGGCTGAGACAGGGAGATCAAAGTTTTGGTGAATATGTCGTGGAGTTCCGGATGCTGGCAGCCGAGAGCCAATGGAATCCCATTGCCTTGATGGAGGGGCTGTCAAAGGAACTCCAGGATCGATTAATTCCCACGCACCTCCCGGAGGGCCTGGATGAAGGGATTGGACTGGTAGAAAGGACTGACAGGCAAATCCAGGAGAGAAACAGACGATAGAGAGAGAGAGATCCCCTGGTCCAGAAGAGACCCAACGCAATCCCCTTCACCTGGAGACCCAGACAGCTAGGGGATGGTGACCCCTTCAGACAGGGGGGTCACTGAAAAGGATGAGTCCCACCTCCAGCCTCCCACCACCCAATCGGGTGCTGGAGAAGTAGTAGTTTGCTTTGGGTCGTCAGGTGATGATCCTTGAGGGGGGCTCTGTCACAGCTCCTGGCCAGCCACGCCTCCCTTCACATGTTTCCAACTCCTTGAATGATCACCCTGTTTGCTGCAAAATTGTCACATTATCTCATGCTTCTCACACTCCAAAAAACCTGCATACCCTAATCCTGCCTGCCCTGCCTCTCTTCTTCCCTCCCTGCCTATCTTCTCCCCTGCCTGCCTGCCAGCCTTTCCCGTCTGCCTGGTGTCCCTGCCCCTAGATCTTTGGGTTTACCATTACTTACCTACGCCTGACCCTTGGCCAATCCCCTGTCTGTCCCCACGTCTTTGGATTTCCCTGTACCGACCTGCATCTGAACCTGCATTCTCCACTTCAATGGATCCTAATTGATCCACAGAACCCCCCACAGAATTCTATAGCAATACAAATGATCATTAAGTGTGGTATAAAGAATTCATCATGTTGATGTATTTATGAATTCTGATTCAAGTGCTTTTTCTGCCCACTAAAGTGTGAAACAGTATACTGTGTTATAGCCTTCTGTTCTTTTCTCACAGCTTACCTTCATATTTCTAACATGGTCAACACCCCATATGCTTTATCATTCAATGAATCTGCTCAAAGCCATGATTAGGACCAACCAAAACTGTGCATACAATCCAAGAGTTGGCACTTGCAGTATCAAATAATCATAAAAAAACAAAGGTTCCCATCAACCTAATGCTGGATTTGTTTGGTTTCATAAATCCAATATACAAATTAACGAGGTCCTCAATTAATCTGTCATTCATTCAATGAAAGCGTCTCTGTCATAGACTTCAGTGCACGCAGAAGATCAGGAGAGACGTTGCAGTCTGTGTGACACACGAGACCTGAATGTAGAGGAGACGAGACACGATTTGTAGGAGACGAGCCAAAAGCTCACTACACAAATACACACTTTTCCCACACACAGATGCTAAGACAACCCCCCCACCCCCCACCTCATAGACACACACACACACACACACACACACACACACACACACACACACACACACACACACATCAAACTACTGTTTCTGCTTTGCTGGAGAGGTTGTTGCCAAGGCTCAGAATCAGCGAGTTGATTGGTTGACTCTGCTCATCAGTGGAGGAACTCACCAGTTGGATTGGCTGGTTCCATAAAGGAAGCTTTTCAGGATGTTTTCCTATCTCCTCCCGCTCCAACCGCTGGAACTCTCATTACTCTCATTATTGCCACACACTGCTCATGCAATTTAATTAGCCTGGCTTCACACTACATTTTTTTTCTTTTATTGCTTTTGTTGTAGCAGGCAAGGTAGAGTTAGGTAAATAAAAGGGGAAACCATTGTTCTAGCACATACTTATCCACATTAGCATTTGAATGAGGATTCGAGTAAGAAATGATCAGGGCAATATATATTGATTCCCTCCAGTCTTGGATGAGGTGAACAGCATGTGAGGAGTGATGTATGCTGCATGTGGAGGTAATATATGTGCAGCACAAGGACATAATCAAGGAACAGAATAAATATCCCTGACATGACAACATAAGCAGCACATACGGACACTTTCCTTGTCTGCCGCTGATATTGGTTGATAAACACCAATGACAAAATATGTCCTCGGCCTCAGGGTGAGCACGCATACGTGTGTTTGCATGTGCACGTGCGTGTGCATGAGTGTAAATGTGTGCGTGCGCACGATTGTATATTTGTGTTCTGCATGCCTCTGGCTGTGTGCGGCTGTGCGTGGAGACAGCGCTATGTGTGCTGACTTAAACAAGGTCACTCAGTGCAAGGCTGACTACACATCACACACACACACACACACACACACAGACACACACACGCATGCGTGCGCACACACACAGACACACACACCAATAGGAGACCAGCTGTCTCCATGAAAGGGATGCTATAATTGTTCGCAACCGCCGCTTCTGGAATTAACAAACATAAAGAAATATATTTTTAACTTTTATTGTATTTTGTACAGTTTTCAGATAGAAACTAAGAAAATGAATGGTCATAGCCATTGTTCTCAACAAATGGTTTACTACCGTCAAGAGTCTTTTCGAACCTTGTGTTTAATACAACAGCAGACTTTGCAATGGGAAGCTGCTGTCAGTTTCCTGCTTTCATGTAAATCTTCCTAGCTCGACCTTATGTTCCTAAGTCAAGCTTAGTGAGCGGTCCTCCCAAACCCATCTGACCTCAACTACGAAGATCTAGGAAGACCTCACAGCCATCGTAGGTCAGGGTGTGAGTGTTAAATTTACATGGCAGAACGACGCCAATAATACTGACATGAATCAAACCTTTTTAGGACTGATCAGCAAATTCAAATAACGGGGTGGGTTCAAGAAGTTTCAACATCAGTTGAAAGATACTGTTTTGAATATACCCGGTTTAAGGGTCGATTACATGTGTTTTCAGTCACTCGGTCCAATTAATACTCACGGTCATCTCAGTCATGGTATCGCATAGCAAATTCAAGCCAATTCTTGACCACAGACACGCAGTTATCGGCCACAGAAATGAGGTTCAATATGTGAAAAACTGGGAATGATAAGTTGTTATACAGCATTTGAAGAGAAGCCGCATTTATCTGAAGAGAACTAATTGCCCGGTAATTTGGTTAAAACAACAGAGAGGGCCATGTCTTTGATTTTGTGTGTGGACTCTTTAGTTCGTTCCATTTACAGTTTAGTTTTGTAATTCTGATCTTTGAGGTTTTGAGTTTCGGTTTCTCTCGTTTTACTAATTAGTTCCCGTTTTATTTGAAATGTACTTCCCTTGTGTGTTTCCTGTCTTTTTTAAGTGAACCACCTGTGACCCATTGTTAATCATTCTTCGTTACTCACAGCCCCAGCAGATTTTCCTTGCCCTTATGTTCCCCACTTGTGTCTTGTTGCATCACTTGTAGAGTCCGTGTTTAAATTCAGTTATTTGTGTCAGTCTTAGATAGATCTTTTTGTCACTCTCCCTGTGTTCTTAACCTTTTATCATATGATTATTTCTCGTCTGCATTTGGCTCCAACGCTGCTATAACACGCAACTTAACAAGAGCTAAGATATTCGTCACCTCATTTGAAGGTCCACTGATTTCAAGGTCCGGCCTGTACTACTTTAAAATACTTGAAATAATACTTTAAAATTTACACAAGGATTAACAATGAGGATATTGCTTTTGACTGGCTTCCTTCAATTTTGTTTTCCTTTGCAAGGTAATGGATAAAATGTTATCATTTAACAGCATTTCTATGCTATTCACACCTTTGAACACATCGCGTTTAAAGGAGACGTAGGCGCTGTCTGTTTTGGGCTTTTCTTTCTTTTTTAATTTAACAAAAGAAACACGATGTACAAACAATATGGCATAAATCTGTCTAAATCATGTTTTGAGTCATACTTTGATCATGAACCCTCCCTCCTCACTCCAACTCGCCGTCGCGTTTTGGTCTAGCTCACAAGCGACACTGACGATAAATTAGCGCAAATATAGCCTCTATAGCAAGCTAGCAAAGTCGGCAAATGGGTTTCTTACCTGTCCAAAAGATACGCTGCTACATGAACATCGAAGCTAAAGCTAGCTAAACCTTTTGATTCTTTTAGACTCCTCCAATGAGCAAATGAATCCCCAAGAATCACTTACGTTGCACTGAGCCTTTTATCCTTCTCCCTCTTATCTATTTCATGTTCTCTAAAAGACCTTTTTCTTTTTACTGTGTTTTCTTTTGGCTCCATTCTCATCCTCCTTAATGCTGCTCACCCAACACTGATCCAACAGGGTTTTGATACCAGCTTTAGGGTTCCTGGTCTCAGCCTATTGACAGACAGCTAAGCTGCCCAATCAGGTGCGTGCATTCTGATTTCGGCTGTTGCTGGACAGCAAAACGGGCCAACCAATTTAGCTGGTAGCAGTTTTTGATTGGTTGGAGGAAAATTTAGCCCTGCACCCCTTATGTTTTCAGGATTTTGATGCTTCCTTTTTTAAACATCATAGTTCATTGATTACCATCGAGACATCGTGACAATCTCAGGGATTATAACAAGAAGTACATAGAAATCTGGGAGCCTACCCCTCCTTTAATTAAGGAAAGTCCTCTCGCTTGTCAGTCATCAAAATCAGGCATACAGATTTACTGTCTACTTCTCTGGTGGAAAATCCTAAGTGGAGTGCAGCTGTGTTATGTATGTACCACCAATGGACCATCATCCTGCCCTTCTCTGACAGGCAACCGTATTTTTATTGCTTTCTGGCGTAACAAGTGAACAGGGGAGAACAAGCAAATTATTGTCAGTTAGCTGTATGCTGTATATCTGTCACTCATTTTACTAGGTATTCATGGTTCAAATGTATGCCATCATCATTTCTTACAAGGGACGGCAAATCCCCTGATGTTATTTATAGGCAGCTGTTTTCCTTTCTGTCAGTGCTGTCACCCTCGTGTGTTTATTGCATCTACTTGTTCATATCTCCAGTGACAAGAAGCTGCAGTTAATAATAAGAAACATTCCACTTTTCACTGTAAGTGCTTGTATTGTCAAGAGTTACTTTTCAGTGTCATTACAGGGATGTGGAAAGAAATCTCAAAGAAGCCCTATCATTTTGCATGCTTTCTCTATAATTACCCACACATCATACATTTATAAAACGGATCAGATAAAAAGCAAAAGATCATTATTGCGATCACATTGTGCCTACTTTCAGATTTTCAGACATGCGCGTTCATATTTGTTAGCATGTGTGACCTGAACTGTTCCTGTCGATGAAAAGACACTTTCAATTCAAATTTCACTCATAGCCGCACGCTCCATTCCTAAGAGACGATACATCAGGGATGCTCTGCATAAATATGAATGAGCTGAAAATACTGACAAGTGTTGCATGCAGTAGCCAAATCTTGCTACATATCTATGCAATACACCTCCATTACATTATTATAACACTTTGAGACACATCAGGTCTCCTTGTTGTGTTGACTGTGTTCTACAGTGTTTATTCACGCTGAGATTTATTTGAGTCTTTTGCACAAGTGGTTGTAAATAGTAAACTCTAAATCAGCTAACGTTCTTGTTACTTGTTCGGGTAAAGTTTGCTTGAAACTAAGCTGTCCATTTTGGCATATTTCTCTTTTGATTATGTCAGGAATCTAAAACAGCAAAAGGGTCATATATTTCCTGTCTGCTGTGTTACCTTCGAACTGTCAACAGAATACTTAGTTTGAGAGTGTCAGTTTAGTGGTTACCAAGCTTTGTGTTAAGCTAATCTAACCGCCTTCTGGCAGTAGCTTCCCACATATGCATGGCAGGAGTTTCTCCATATTTTACACCCAAAAAGGAAGTGAAGAACTCTCAGTTCTCTAACACCTTTTTCACACTGAAAAATGCATGTCGTTGTTCGGCATTAGGGCGCATTCAAGCTTCCAGAAGACCCGGGTCTGAACTCCTGCTGTGAGGGCAGCGTGCCTTTGTTTTTCTCTCTCGTACGTCATCGCGCTGACATCATCATTACATATAAACGTGCGCCAGAACACTGAGAGGGAAACAAATGATAACATGGACGTCGTCGAGTCGAACGTTACCGTTGTCGTTGCGTGCATTGCAATGGTGTCTCTTTTGCAAAGCATACAAACTCGGCGCAGATTGGAAAGTGTCTGAATGCTATTGCAGCGAAGGAGGATGGAGTTTTTGGCTCGTCTGGAAGGGAGCGGAAGAAGCTAGAGGCGAAGCCTGACAGGC
The DNA here is from genome assembly GCF_037954235.1 of Aulostomus chinensis. Taxonomy (NCBI): domain Eukaryota; kingdom Metazoa; phylum Chordata; class Actinopteri; order Syngnathiformes; family Aulostomidae; genus Aulostomus; species Aulostomus chinensis. The sequence continues at coordinate 19,708,821 of NC_141323.1, read as the reverse complement.
GGCACAGAGACGAAATCAGGATGCGACAGGGAGGTCGCGTGAAACCTGAGGCGACACGGGTTGCCTTTTTCACACTGCAGGCGAGCAGAGCCAGGCCGCTATACACCCGGGTCACTTGGTGAGTCGATTGACGTGGGACGAAATGCAGAGTCGACCCTTTCAGAGTGCCCAAAAACCTGTGTTGACCCACGTTTTTGGTGCAGTGTGAAAGGGACTTTACAGGAACAGCACACTTTAGCAGCATTGCAAACTCATCAGTAAGGAAAGCTATCCTCAGCTACCCAGGTGACCATTGGCTATCCTAAAAATTGCTTGATGTCGTTGTCCATTTATTTGCTCAATAAGTAAATTGCACGTAATGGACACAAAATGGTGGAGAAAGGATAAACATTGTCGGAGAGAGACAAAAAAAGACTAAAAAATGACCTGAATAGGTTTAGACCTACAAAGTAAATTTTTTCCATCTATCTTTGTTTTGATTTCATATCACAATTCGACAGAAACAGTTCATGATGATGATGATGATGATGTTGATAGAAGAACTGGAAATACATAGCAGAATTGAATCAACAGCTGCTTTGGATATTTTTGTTGAAATATCAGATTTTTCAAAATGATGTCATGACTTCAGAGTGATGCCGTCAGTGAGACTAACTGCCGGAGTGCTTCTGCTTGTTTAGGACGTAAAGGACATAAACATGCTTCTGCTTGTTAAGGACATAAACTGGGGAACAGAGCAACTTAAATTCACGTCACTTTGTCACTAAAATGCGCTGGTATCAACAAAAATTCTCAAAAGGACGAGAAAAAGTCCCTCGTTTTTACACTGGTGGTTTCTGACGATTAAAGTTACCAAGGGGGTCTGGAAAATCACCTGATCAAGTGGCAAAGTCATCAAGCTGGAGACGCTGCACATCCGATCAGAAAGCATCAAAGCTAACCTTTCAATCATATTTTCAAGCTTGGTATCATAGAATAATTAAATAGAATACTGTTTGATTCCTCTGCAGGGCAGAGTTTAAATCCTTTCATACACTCTCTGCTCATGCGTACATCAAATAATGGCTTTTCTGGTTCCCTTTATTGCTGAGCAATGCACATCTGTCCTGCAGTGCTATGGATCTACTATTGCTGAAGAGAAGTAGATTATTGCATATGTCAACAGCACAGACCTTCCTTTTCGTTGCAGCAGTTATGGAGGCTATTGGTCAAACGCATTTTTTTTTTTTTTATAGTATAAGAACAAGACAAACAGAAAAAAAAGATCCACGAAGGCCAACTAAAATCACCAATGGCTAACATGTATGGTATACATGTCACTGTCTTTCTTTTGGCTAAAATGCTACAGTTACAGCATAAATGTAAAGTGATACAGACTTTGTTGTAGTTGGACCTTTATTTCGTTGTTAAAATGATTTTTTTTTTCTTTAAACCCTGTCCTCCTAAAAGGAATGCTGAGCTCCAGAACTTGCAATAAATCCAAAATATCCCCTTAATTTCTCAGAATTGTTTTATTTTTCATTATATTCATACATTACGTTCAAAAACTCTCTTGGATTTCCACTCCTTTACCCCTAAAAATCTTTGCGATCTCTGCACCATATAAAATGACAATTCAAAGCGGACTTTCTGTTGTGGGTCTGGACACATTTCTGTTACTCAAACTGATGTGGTGAAAGTGAAAAGAGAGAATAAAATCAGAGCGTGTGTTGACTTTCCCTCTGAATCTCTTGTTTTGTTTTACATGAACGTGTAGATTTACAGCTTGAGATGTAACATTCTGATGGCAGATGGACCAGATAACATCAGATTTTACAGCTCCCGAATCATCTGCTCTGACTCCGAGGGAACAGATTCAGCTTGCGCGATGTGCAAACATGCCCCACAGAAACATTGTTTGAAAATACATGATTCCTATTTATGCTGTTACTGCTTTTTACTCACAAGCATCATTCACTTTTGTTTTCATGTAAACATATAATAGATAATGGGGTTGAAAGGCTTATGCCATACCCTTAGGTGTAGTGTCCAGCATATCTGTACCTCTGTTGTCATTGAACAGTACAATTTTGTCACCGCTGCTGTGACTTTAAAAGAACTGATCACCTTAAAGCAGGTCACCACTAATTAGTTCCTGACCAGGTGAGAATGTCCTCTAAATGAAACAATAAAATGCAACACAATTGTCCTCCGCAATGACACAAGGGACATCATCCTTGACAAGATGTCAACATTATCAATCTCATCTACCGGAAATACGTGAGATGGTACCAGGACATCTATGAAGAACGCAGCCCGCAGCACCTGACAAAAAGAAGAAAAATGTCCAAAAACTAAACAAAACTGGTGTGGACTAACTAGAGATGCACATAAACACAAATAAACATGTTAAATAAACATAACTAAACACAAAAAAATAATAATCAAAGAACACAATATAGTTTAATGAACTAGTTCAAGAAACTTAACTGAAAATAAACACAAGAAAATATGAATGAAAAAAAGAAAACAATTTAACACAACAAGTGAACCAAAATACCAAAGGAAGATGAATAAACTCAAACGACGTAAACAGAAAACAAATACAAAAGGGTTTTAAACCAGTCTTAAAAACAGAGGAAGTCCAGGCAGCAGTCAGCTACTCCGGACAGAGAACTCCCTCTTGCTCCCCACCAAATGGCCAAAACAAAACCAAAAGAACAAAATTACAAAATCCCAAATAACAGTGAACTAAAAAAGAACTACATAAAAAAAAAAAAAATCCCAAATAAAGAGAGCTCAGCCCATGAGCTAAAACAGGTACAAATGAAAACATAGAATAAGAATGAGAGAGCCAGAAGAGCAGCGCAGCCCAGGACGTAGTGGTCAATGGTGGGCCAGACAATTACAGATCACTGCAGGTGCAGAGAACCCCAGTTAACCGGGGGTCGAGCCTCAGGACACAGCTCGAGTACCACCTGAGAATTATGCACAGGTATAAATTAGCTGAGTGCAGAGAGACAGGTGGGACGTGACTGCAGACGATGTGCAAACATACCAGAACAGGCAGATAGTAACTGCTCTAGCAGGTCACCCTGTCTCCCCTGGCCCTCAATAGTCACAGCGAGAGTGGAGATCAGGTCGCCAAGGTTGGCATTACGCACATTGTGCCTTGACAGCAAACAAACGGCATGAAATTATATGCAAATAACCCATTTGGAGTGATAAATGTACATATTTCTTTGGCTCTGGGTCTCCACGGTACCTGCCAGTAGCCCTTCAGAAGATCCAGCCAAGTCACAAATTTTGCACTTGCAACCACTTCCAAACCCACAGTCCTCAATATGCGGCAATGGGTAACAACCTGGTTTGCTAACTGCATTCACTTTTCTGAGATCTGTACAAAATCTATTCGTACCATCATATTTGGGAACCAGCAAGCATGGTGAGGCCCAGCCAGGTGACGCTGGCTCTGTAATATCATTCATGTACTCCACCTCCTTTCCATGTGTGAGTCCATGATGGAGTGTCTGCAAACAAAGGAAGGTGGTAATTAATCAAATATCTCAAATTTACTCTGTGCCTCATACTAATCACTCAGTTGACTCTCCAAGTTTTCCGAATAGGCAGAGTTGTTCAATTTACCCATAGCACACTGCTCCGATGGATCTGCAAAATTCATCCATCCATCATGCATTTTGCCACAGATCAAATGATACATCTATAAAACTGATTTTGATTTCATGAAAAAATGTAGTCAGTGCTTGATAAAAGGGGAGTGGTTGGTGCAGTCTTTCTAGATTTGAAGAGGGCCTTTGATACCATCAATCATGGTGTACTTCTTGGTAAACTATCAACATTTAACTTCTCCTCAGCCACCACCAACTGGATACATCCATTTTCTTCCACTTATCCTGTTAAGGGTCGCGGGGGGGCTGGAGCCTATCCCAGCTGCCTTCAGGCGAGCGGCGGGGTTCAACCTGGACGGGTCGCCAGTCCATCGCAGGGCCAACACATACAGACAGACAACCATTCGCTCTAACATCACAGGGAGAACGTGCACAGAAAGATTCCGTGCCCGAGCTGGGGCTCGAACCCGGAACTTTCTTGCTGTGAGGTGACAGTGCTAGCCACTGCACCACTGTGCTGCCCCCATTACTGCCATATTTTACTGAAATACAAGTTGTTACACTGGGGAGGTCTGAATAAGTATTGACATTCCTGTCTTCAGTACAAAATCATACATGGACTTGCTCCTCCTGTGTTGCGCCATCCACACGGAGTGCAGCTAGAAGAGACCATGTTGCCCCATTAAATTTTAGTTCTTAATTTCCTCCTTGTATGCTGCTTTTTGATGCCATCTGTCCTGTCGTGTTGTCTGACAGTTAACTAATTGTCTTGCATCATCGTTGCTTTATGTACATGGCTTTCTATCGTGTTTATTCGCTATGTCCTGCTTGCTTTTGAGGCCGTTTTTTTTTTTTGGTGCATTGCTTTTTGGAGGTACTTATTGTCGATTTCCTGCTTGCTTGTGGCGTGCTCGCTTTGTTGATGTGATTTGTGTCATCAGTCGTTGATGTCGGTGCTGCTACTCAGTGTCGTTTTTGTCCGTTGCAACTGCCTGCTGTTTCAGCTGTCTGTTAGCATGTGGATGTATGTATGAATTTTTATATTTTTGTATTGTTCTTTGTCACTTAATCTTTATTCACAGTTAATCCTCTTTATTTTAATGTATTTTTTTGTATGCTTATAACTGAATCTCTCTATTCTCTCAGGGTGACTATTCAACATCAGTCTAGGGACAGCAGATGTACAATAGCCTTATGGCTAATTCTGGCATGTTTGCTTGTCTTATTAATGTGCATTGTCCCTGATCACTAAACCTATAATTGAATAAATAAAGAAAGAAAGAAAGAAAGAAGGAAAGATTCTCCAGCTGGTCCAAAATGCTGCTGCTCACGTATTGACTAGAACTGGTAGAACTGACTCCATCTCTGCTGTACTGGCTTCTCTGCATTGGCTCCCTGTTAAATTCAGAATAGAAACTCACTTCAAAAAACTTCTTCGAACACACAAAGCCCTCAACAATCAGGCACCTTCATATCTGACAGAGCTCATAGTCTCGTATTTTCCAGCTGGAACCCTTTGCTCTCAGGATGTAAGGGCAGAGCCTTCAGCTATCAGGCTCCCGTCCTGTGGAACCATCCATCCATCCATTTTCATCCACTTATCCTGTTAAGGGTCGCGAGGGAGCTGGAGCCTATCCCAGCAGGTTTCGGGCGAGAAGCAGGGTTCACCCTGGACAGGTCGCAGGTCCATCGCAGGGCCAACACATAGAGACAGACAACCATTCAAACTCACAGTCACACCTACGGTCAATTTAGAGTATCAATCAGCCTCGTCCTCTCTTTGGACTGTGGGAGGAAGCTGGAGTACCAGAGAGAACCCACACAGGAACAGGGAGAACATGCAGATTCCACACAGAAAGATCCCGTGCTCGAGCTGGGACTCAAACCTGGAACCTTCTTGCTGTGAGGCGACAATGCTGACCACTGCACCACCGTGCCGCCACCTGTGGAACCGTCACCTAGTTTCAGTCGGAGATGCAGACACCCTCTTTACTTTTGAGAGCAAACATAAGACCTTCTTTTTTGATAAATCTTATCGTTAAGGCTGGCTCAGGCTCGCCCTTAGATATGCTACTCTAGGTTTAGACTGTCGGGGGATGCCCCATGGTGCACTGGGCTTGTCTCTCATCCTCTCCATCCTCTCTGTCCTTCTGTACTCATATGGGTTACTAAAGCCCCTTTCACACTGCACCAAAAATGCGGATGAACATGGGGGTTTGGGCACTCTGAAACGGTCAACTCTGCATTTCTATGGAGTCAGAACAGTCTCATAAGTAATAAATGCACACAGAAAGGAATAAATGGACAAAAAAGATTCCCAAATATATTTTCAATGCACACACTAATATGTGTCATTCCATATTTGAGTAAAAAATATTCACGTATAAAAAATCCGATTCATAAACATATTTCTGATGCACACAAAATAGAAACTAATTTCACAAACATATACATGTAAAAGTATTTGCAATCTTGCAATAAATATTTGTAGCTTGTTACATGCATATATAAGCTGTTGGACCTGTATTTACGAACTGCTTTTAATTTGTAAACCTCACTGTATTTGTGTGTGAGACTTTTGAGACTCCCCTGACATGACTCCGATCCACAAATGGGTTTTTTCTAAAAGGAGATCGTCTGTAGCCAATCAGATGTCTCACTTCTTTACAGCCAATCACGTAAGTGCCTCCACACGCGGGGTGTTTTATGACGTCATTAAAATGCAGACAGCCAGAGCATCATGTACTTGGGCAAGAGGCTGGAGGATTTCCGCGCGCCGCTAAAGGAAAAAAGACGTCGGGAGACTTCGGCCAGATGGCCTCTGGTCACTCAAATGTAAGTGAAAACATTTCTTTTTCGTAAGTCATGTTTTATAAGAATGAATGATTGACGTTAACTCAGATTGTCAGAGAATTATTTGAAACGTGCTAGGTGGCTAGCCATGTTAAGTCGGGAATACTCTGGAACGTTGGGGGAGAGCCCAGCAATCAGTCAGGGACAATCAGGGAGGAAATGAGAACTGTTACTGTTGCTGCTACTTTACATACGTTTCGACCCGCGTCCACCGACCCTCCAAGCTACCAGGGTGTTTAGCGGCTCGCCTGGGCTCACCTGCAGTGTGAAAAAGGCAACCCACGTTGTCTCAGGTTTCCCGACCTTCCTGTTGCATTCTGATTTTGTCACTGCGGTGCCTGTCACGCTGTCATTGTGGAAGCTCCGGGAAAAAAAACCCCAAAAAACAAAAATTGGGCTAGGCTGCACTGCGAGAGCTGCTCACTCATCTCTCAATAGAGTTTTGGCCTCTGCCATGAGATCAGTCTTCCTGTTGATGTCCCCGAGACTCTATTTCACTCCTTTATTTCAAAAAATGTACATACGTATGATCTTACACTCTGAATTAATCTATGCTTGGGAACTCCCTCCAATCAGGAGACACGGTGCACTTTTTATGTGTAACGTGAACTGCTCAAGCGCGACCGTGTTTATACCAACTTGTATAGCGATCTTGCACATCTATTTTATTGATCATAGCAAGATGGTTAAGTCCGTGAGCTGCTCATCATCCGCAGGGAAGAGGAGATCCGGTGGCAGATTTCTGGAACCGTAAGGGACACTGTGATTTATGGGCACATCACTGGTATTTTGAGACACGGCGCACTTTTATGTGTAATGATGACGTTGTCAGCACGATGACATAGGAGAAAGAAAAATACAGGCAGCTCAGACCCGCGTCTGCTGGAAGCTTGAAAGCGTCCGAACGCCGAGCAAACGCAGGTACAAAAACCGGCTTTGACACCCTTGTTTCAGTGTGAAAGGGGTATAAGTTGTCTTCTTCACCAGAGCATTTGTGCTTCCCCACTTCCCAGATCCCTGACTGCTGCTGCTGCGGGAGAAAGCTATATTCCTGAAAAGGCTCAAGCTGCCACTCTTAGCATCACCTGTTCATGTCCCCGTCTGTCCGTTATTCTCTCCTCCTGTCTCTCTGCCCTTCTCTTTCCTTCTGTATATGTCTTTGTCTCTGCCCCACTCTCCTGTCCCCCCCCAACCCGTCACAGCAGAAGGCCGTTCCCACTGAGCCCGGATCTGCTCGACATTCCTGCCCGTTAAGGAATGGCTTTCATCAACACTGTTGCAGGATTTTCTTGCTTATGGAGAACTGTTGGGTGTAAATTCACTGAAGGAGTGTGGTACTAGACCTGCTCTACCTGTAAAGTCTCATGAGTTCACTTTTCCTGTGATTTAGCGCAATACAAAGAAAATGGTCTTGACTTGACTGATAGGTGGTAGTATGCCCTTCGATGTTTGCATGAGAGGTGTAACAATTACTAAATAATTAGCCAATCAGCATCTCTGATCAAATTAAATGTACCATTCAACATCAATTTTGCTTTATTCACCCATTCAAATATTACGGGTTTTTTAACGAATATATTATTTTTGCCCTGATTGTGTGCCGTTTGACCTTCAGGATAAATAATACTGCAGGACCTGCAGATCATGTGCAGAACACCCAGATCAATTTGGGCTGATTGAAGTGTTTATAGGCCGGAGTAAATCAATCCCCATTTGAATTTTTACAAATTAAAAGTCCAGTTTTACCCAGACTACTCTCCATGAGCAGATTCTGTATATAAATACACTATCTGTCGGTAAGGGAATAAATGTTGGAACAGGGAAGCGTCTGGTTTCCGTTTATCATTGAAGTAGCATTGACCAATCACATTTGAGATGTGGAGTGCAAAGGAGACAGAACTCATCGGTCCAAATGCAAGGTTGGAAAAATGGCTGTAGTCTCATTAGCAAAGCCGTTGTCACAGTGGTTTTAAACTGTTAAATGAATGTAAACTGCCTACTTTGGAAACCATCCACTTGTATTTGTCATCTTTCAACTCCATCCAAATGTCTAAAGTTGATATATGGATGGAAAACAGCGAGTGGCGGATGGAACGAGGAAGTCTTGGCCACACAGGAGCCCTTAAATACTGCCCCTTATTCGTTGAGCATAAGTCAACAGACATAGCTGATTGGGTCCAAAATTGCAGTCAGACTAACTCTATAATTTTTTTTTTTGTTAGAGAATACAATATGTTGAATTCAGATTGCTCTCCTTGCTATATACTTGGGTTTCCTTTCTTAGGAACTTGTCTCACTGATGTTTTCTTTCTCTGTCAAAATTGTCTTTGGGAGAATGCTTTTGAAACGATGCACAAGATGTCTGAAGTATCAGGTGTCAGTGGCTTTCTTGAAGGCTGCTTTGTTTTGTTTATATCGCGAGAGCTGCTTTAGGTTTCTTCAAAGAGTCATCTTCCCTTGCCGCATAAGCCCTCATTCCACCTGTTGGAGTTGACTTTGCTCATTTCCTTCTTCAAACTGATTTTTCTTTTCAGTTAGTCTCTGTGGTAAGGCTCCAGTTCCCTGCGGACAAATAGCATTTTCTCAGTGAGCAGCGGCATCGGTCGTTTCAGGATATCGATAAAAGAGAACAACGGGCGTTTTCTGGTTAAAGTGGTTTAAAAACCACTACATCTTTGATAAAGCAATAACCCACAACTCTGATGAGATTACTCTGTTTGCTCAGGATAACATGATCACAGCTTTATCTGCATCCATTTCCAGTTTATTTCTGATGGCTTTCTATTTGGTTTGCTTTGTTTTGCCTCCTGGGATCATCATTAATACTTTGCTTCAGTAACTTCCTGAGTAGAAATCTCATTGCTAAGTGCCAAGCTTGATGCCAGTGACATCTGAGTTTTACTATAAACATACATCACACTGTACATCCAGAAGGGGGGGATGGAGTCCTCTTACTTATTTCACAATATAATTCCTCGTTGTTCACCGGTTCTTTTATAAACTCCGAGATACAAAGAATGTCAGAAAACAAACTTTTTAGATTAAACTATACTTGAAGATAAAAGTCTAAACTCCCAACAGCCACTGTATGGATTCAGCAGGTTCAGAGACCAGACAATGTCAAAAGGTAAAAAGGTAAAGGTTTTTTTTTTTTTTTTTCTTTTTTAAAACCCTAAGCTACTAGAGTACAAAATGATGAGGAGGCAGAATGGAAAAGTTCAAAAATACATCAAAGAGTCTGATGCAGTCTGTGCCAGTTTTTCAGACAGTGTTGTAAGAAACATGAAATTGAACTCTCCAACAGTGTCGGAGAAAAAAAAAAAACAGGAGACAAGATAAATTAGTGTCTTAAGCAGAGCATAGAATTACAGTTTGACGAAATTCACATGAAAAAAAGGAACCAGCTAAGAAGGGGCTCAGTATAATTTACCCCCAAAAGAAGGTGGAAAAAGGTAAGAATGGCAGACGACACAAGACACTGAATGAAGTCTGGAGGACGAGATAAACGAGAAATAAAAGCTGTCGCCACAACTTCATGAATCCATGACATGGAAAAACATCCACAAAAGCATCTGCAGGAGCTTTATTTGCCAGTGTATTTAATCGCAATTTCGATGATCATAACAAAGGATAATAAAAACATGGATGGATCACAAATGTATATAACATGCATACGTACATTTCATATCCCCTGGGAAAAAAGGAAGCTGTTCCAGGGGTTTTGTGCTGATCTGCCTTGGCCTCACTTTGACGATCACTCTGGTCAAAACAGAATGATGATGGTTTCTGCGGCGGCACCAGTGGTTACCACCGTCGCCTCACAGCAAGAACGTTCCGGGTTCGAGTCCCGGCTGGGATTGTGGGTTCTCTCTGGTACTCCAGCTTCCTCCCACAGTCCAAAGACATCAAGAGGGGACGAGGCTGATTGATACTCTAAATTGACCGTAGGTGTGACTGTGAGTGTGAATGGTTGTCTGTCTGTATGTGATGGACCGGTGACCTGTCCAGGGTGAACCCCGCCTGTCGCCCGTAGCCGCTGGGATAGGCTCCAGCCCCCCCCGTGACCCTTAACAGGAATAAGCAGAAGAAAATGGATGGTTTCTGCTGGTTTTCTTCAGTCTGCAATGGATCCTTGACCGCTCGACTGAAGATCCACTGGACCTGTAGGCTCACAAGGGACCACCACCTCCAGTGATGATAATTTCAGAAAAAAGTCAAGTCAAATTCCAATTACTGTGTCAGTCAAACTAAAACTGAACTTTTGAAAATACATGAAAAAATGTTTGTCTGCCTCAGACGGCATATAAGTGAAATTTCTTCAAGTCCAGCTGACACGCCAGGATAAAGCAGTTGGGAATTTGATTACTCCAACATGTATACACTTAAACTGGCCCCTAACTGGCCTGGTGTTCTGCACATATTCCATAGGAGAAGTCAAATAGCAAACTGAGAAAAGAGGTATTATCAGAGTGGGAATAATCAGCAAAATCAATGCATTTCGAGACAAAGACACCAACTTTTTTTCTGTCTCACTCCCTTTGATGAACTTGCTGTTAGAACTGAGCTGGTAGGATAGGATATGTCATCAGCTGCAAGGGGAATAAATTGATTCTTCTCCAATTATCTATAACAGGACAACGACAATAGTCAAATTAAATGATCTAATCCAGCCTATAACCCTCTGTAACCCAAGCTTGACTTATATGCATGTAAACGTAATGAGCATTTTATAACAGTAGTGGGTTTCTGCAGTTGCTAATCAGGGCCTAAATTGTAAGGGCAAGTTTAGAATGACAGTTTTGTTCTGGTCATGATATTTCCTCCTGTAATCTCACGATGCTCATCAAAACAACAGTTTGACGTGCATAACAGGGACTTTAGGTCAGAAAACAAATCAACAATAAATATGAACGAAAGAGCTGAAACAAATGATGCTTCTATTCTGGAAATATTGCCCATGTGAATCTATCATGAATCTGTTAAACATCATGTTTTGCAAAGTTGTGCAAAAATGCAAACCTTTGCATGTCCTTGGGTACAGAGTTACCATGGTAACCAGGCAGCAGGAATCAGCTTTTGTTTTAAGTGTGATCATAACATTGCATAGAATGAAAAGTATTTAAGGTTTGGTCAAGTCATTTTTGAATTTTAAAGAAAGCAGAGCACAGTCATAACAGGCTTTAATCAGTAAGCCATTTATCGAAACGTTTCCAGCTATAGGCATCATAAAAATGTATCATATCTTTCGATAGATTTGTGGTTTTGAAAGAATTAAAACAAACATGAATACAATTATCATAGCCTCCAACATCATGTTGTACATAAAACATGTATTTCGAAGCATCTAATAAACCTGGTATGACTTCAATCTGTTTTGTGCAATCTATTTTGTGTGTTTAACAGTTCATTCAATCACACATCCAATGGATTTGCATTTCCTAGACTAATACTCAAACGGAGGCGCATATCTTAGCTCTTGTGCATAAATCAACATTGATAATCATATTGTAATGATCCCATTGATGAGGTGCCACTCCTGCACAGCCAAAGAACCAAGGAGAAATTTCCTCAGCCAGGAAAAAAAAAAGACCATCTTGACAGAGTATATGTCAGCTGATGTGCTCGTCCGGCAGGAGGAAAATATCGGTCTTCGGAAAAAAAAAACCCAACCAAATCACAGGTTTCAGCTATCTCATTACCTCATTCCTGCAGTCTTGAGATGTTAACCTCATCCAATGAGCTCTCTCCTCAACCGTTTAATGAGTCGCTATGACAACAGCTCTTGACATGGGGAAATCGGGTTTGATGTCTTGAAAAAAAACAAGTCTCAACCGGCATCAAAAGGACTATGACTAAGCCCCTCCAGGAGACAGCTGTAAAGAAGCTTGTCCACTCCGGAGCATAATGAAGCCACTAAATGTTATTCAGATCATTTCGTCTCTGTCAAAGAGGGAGAGATTATGAAGAGGGATTCTTGTTGCATTTGCAGAGACAGTGAGTGTCAATGGGATGAGTTTACCTAAATCTATTGACCTCTGGACAGGTGACCCACAGCCTAAGACCCCCACAGCTCATTACTGATGCTCAGTAATTAGTCATTTGCTTCACTTTGGTCCCACATCTTGTTATTCACCACCACGACTTCCTTGCCCTTTGGAAATAGCAAAATCATTTCTTCTTGTGCTGTGATTTATAGTTATGGCCCACTCGGTAATGTGGAGCTGAAAATGACCAGGGACAGAGTCTGTAACTCATTTCCACATCCTCCTCCTCCTCCTCCCACACAGTGTAATAAGTAATAATAAGTAATAAGTCAGTCTTTGTGTCCACAGCTGACTATGTCACCTTAGTCGGAGCATCTGATCTCCAGGAATGTTAAATGTGAGGTTTGGTCAAATTGAACTGCACATATTTCAGCCAAAGACAGATGGCTGTCAGATAACAGATAAGCTCTTGAGCAAGCCAAGTACGGACATTTACACATCAAAAAAAGGATTTGGCAACATTTCTCCTCAGGTAAAAAAAAAAAAAAAAAACGACTCCGTGCACTCCAGGTAGTTTTCACTCTAGTGTCATAAAAAAGTCAAATATAAAGAAGGGATTTTAGAAGCAACACATAGGGAAGATCATATATGACTAGACGATGCGGGTAATGTCTTCTTTTCCCAGCATGATCGTGAAAGCCAGTCAAACTGGGCAATGAAGCAGGATGTCAGGTTGTCGAATTTGAAAACCATCCTCATTTAAGCTTGTTTTTGTTTTTGTGTTCGTTTTGCCTCATGTGGCATTTATTTAAATAGCACATCCTGTTTCTTCCTTTCCTCTTCCTCTACGGATCACAACAAAATCACTACCCGGTAACCCTCCAGAAGAGGACATCGGCTTTAGGATCTGTAGTTGATGCCTCAGACCTGGCACAGTGAGGCCAGTAAACATGGATGATCTGCCTGCAAACACCTTGAAACCACCTGACCTCATCCCGGAGGCTGCAAAATGTGTGTGTGTGTGTGTGTGTGTGTGTGTGTGTGTGCGCGCGCGCGCATTTGTACGTGCATGTGTGAGAGAGAGCGAAAGAGAGCAAGAGAGAGCAAGAGAAAACGTGTGCAAAGGAGGACAAGGAGAGTTATAGACTGCACTGAGTGTTTTGGGAAGAGACAAACAGGGATGCATTCATATACTGTATGTTGAGTGCAAGTAGGAAAAGACCAAGAGGGATAGACAGAAGAAGGCCTTTGCTAAACTATTCTATATTCAACGTGCGCGTGTGTGTATGTGTGCGAGTGAATGTTTGTGTTTGTGTGAATGTTAAGGGGTGGGGCTGCTAGTCAAATGTCAGAGAAAGAGAGAGACACCTGGGGCCAAGAGCTTTTAACTTAGCCTTCTTGCTGGGTCAGGAGTGATTTTGAAGCATTCTGAACAAGGAAAGAAAACATTTTTACATGTGTGACAGGTTGATTGAAAAATAGGAAAAAATGCACTCTTATTCGAGCATGTTGTCCTCCATTTTTAGTGTCAGACAAGCAGATACTCTTCTCTTGAGTGATCACAGCGCTGCAGACCCTCCAATTAGTGTCACATCTGGTTCTGCTGAATGGGTTATGTTTTTTTTTTTGTGTGTGTGTGTCCTGTGTCCTATCTAATGCTTTTATTTTGTTTCTCACTTGTCTCTCTTACTTCATATCCTCCACTTCCGGCCCGTCGGTGATTACTTAGCTCTGTCCTAATGTCTTGCACCTGTTTCGCGTTTTCTTCCCTTAGCGTATTGAAGTCCTTCCTTTCCTGAGAGTTGTACCTGCTGATTCTCTACTATTGCTCGTGCTTACAGATATTTGTGTACCGACCCTGGACTGATTAAATCTTGAGATCATTTAGTCTCAAGAGTCTTGAAGTGAATGTTTGTATCACCTCACACCTTTGTGATAGTTAGCCTAGTCTCAGTGAGTGCTAGAAGCGGGGAAGATGAAGAAGCTGTCTCAAAAGTCATCGGTTAATTCTTAATCCAAAATAGTCTCGTTGAAAATTTTTGAAAATTCGAACATGTTAATTTGCAATCATCGGAACCATTACCATAAACACCACAAAGTTTAAGCATAATCCCTTGCTAATTAATCCACAAAAAGACTGTTGTAGATTAAAGTGTATGACTTTTAAGAAAATGCTAAGAATGCTAAGAATGCAAAGAATATGCTCCCATGTGGCACTAGTCGAGAGCTCAATGCACACAGAAAGAAGAGAAGGGTATCAGTCTGCTTGTCTAGTCTAAAAATGATGGTATTATCTATCTGGCATACATGATAGCCCTGTAATGGATGTGGATGTCGAGTGGAAATGAACTGAATGAAATTATGCCACCGTAAAATTACTGGGATTGTTAGTTTCACCGCTCTGCTCATGAAAGGTTGCAACATCATAAATATCTTTAGGGGGGCCATTGTGCTTTTCCAGCTTTTCAGACATATATGTTTAAAGTGTTGGATACTTGGTCCGGTGGATGTGGATGTGTCATATTATGTAGTTGGCGTGTGTTAAAGCAATCCCCGGGAGCAGTTTCAGGCAGCTCTGCACCGCTGGAACGCTCGGATTTGGAGAGTTCTTTCATAAGTCTCATTTTGTGACATCACAACTTCAGGGGAAGCTGATACGGCAACTGCCCTGGCACTTGTCTCAGTGCCCAGTGGTGCTGCCGCCCACCCCACTTTGCCACGGAAGTATATGGTGGGTGCAAACTACAGAGCTACAGCGTTGTCCAAATGGCTAACATTAAGTGTTTTTTCAGTTGCAAACATTTCTTATCTTTGCATGGACTTCCCAAAGAAGACAAATTAAGGCAGCAATGGGAAGATTTTTTGTTTTCAGGGAGCGCCCGAATGCTCTTGGCATTTCATGGAAAACAGTATCCTAAAAAGAAAAACCTCAGTTTGACGCTGGATTTGCAAAAAAGCTAATCCTTAAGGCAACTGCTGTCCTGTCTTTACATGGTCGTGAGGAGGACACGAACCACGGGCTGTAAGTAACATTCACTCAGTGTCTTGTCTGGTTTTAGCTCTGAACTGAGGTGAAAGAATTGCTCTCAGTATAAATACAAGCAACGGGTACGTACAGTACAGCGTTGGAGAAAACAGTAACAGAGTAGCGTATTAGTAGTTAGTAGATAATATGAGATGTGGTGGAATTTACCGTTTACCATTCAGAGACAGCTTGCAAAAGTAGTTGCTGCAACGGAGGTTCAGTGTATGTATCGTCGTTGCCTGGCTCAGATTCTAGGTCCAGGACATATGGTTTTATCTTTGAAGCTGACTTTTTAAAATGCTAAAATTGTAAACAAGCCGGTTACTGGGTGAGACAACTTCCTTGTATGTGAGAGGAGGCGTATTACAATGCAGAGGGGGGAGCTGGCACCTCAATACGCTGACCAATCTCAGCAGAGTGAGCACGGTAGGGGTGAGAAGGTGTGTGTGTATGTGTGTGTGTGTGTGTGTGGAGGGGGAGTGCTTTCAGAGGGAAGCAGGAAAGAGGCAGAATAGAGGGGTACACAGACTGCGATATGTGCTAATTATGGAGTTTTTTTATTGATCGAATCTTTCAGTAGTGCCCAACTGGGGTCCAACACCATATGAAAAACCCCTGAAATGAGCATAATAGAGCCTCTTTAACAGTGCCATCACTTTCAACTCTGTGTTACTGTATTGGGTGGGAGTTATGAAGGAAGCGCTAACGAGATGAGCTATAAACATTCTCTCTGCATGATCTAATCTGTGGCATTTCAATAATTTAGTGTAATTCAGCATTTTAAGAATATATATCTCTTGTTTCCCTGTCTGCTTAAAGCCCCTTTCACACTGCACCAAAAAGGTAGATGAACACGGGTGTTTGGGCACTCTGAAAGGGTTGACTTGGCATTTTGACCCGCGTTCACTGACCCTCCAAGCGACCAGGAAGTCTCGCGACTCACCTCGGCTCGCCTGCAGTGTGAAAAAGGCAACCCACGTTGTCTCAGGTTTCCTGCAATTTGACCCGTCGACGTAGATCTACCTTCCTTTGCATTCTGATTTTGTCACTGTGCCGCCTGTCAGGCTGTCATTGTGGAAGCCCTGGGAAAAAAAAGAAAAAAAATTGGGCTGGGCTGCACTGCGAGAGCTGCTCACTCATCTCTCAATAAAGTTTTGGCCTCTGCCATAAGATCAGTCTTCCTGTTGATGTCCCCAAAACTCTCTGAAAGGCAGCCATTTCACTGCTTTTTTTTCCAAACAATTTACATGAGTATGATCTTACGTGAATTATTCTATGCTTGGGAACTCCCACCAACCGGGGAACCCTAACGTGAACTGCACAAGCGCGACCATGTTTATTAACAACTTGTATAGCGACCTTGCACATCTTTTTCATCGATCATGGCAGCACACTGGCTAGATCGTGAAGTCCGCGAGCTGATCGCCATCCGCGGTGACGAGGAGATCTGGCAGCAGATTTCTGGAACCGTAAGGGACACTTCGGTGCACTTTTATGTGTAATGACGACGTTGTCAGCGCGATGACGTACAAGAGAGAAAAACACTGGCATGCAACCTTCTAAGCGGGAGCTCAGACCAGCGTCTGCTGGAAGCTTGAATGCGTCCAAATGCCGAGCAAACGCAGGTTCAAAAACCCGCTTTGACAAGCGTGTTTCAGTGTGAAAAGGGTATCAGAAACTTTAAAAAAAAAAATTTAATTCGACGTCCACATGCCAACAATTTTACTCCCACTTGCTGGATATGCATTAAGAACATACCACAATTCGAATCATTTTTTAAAGATTTTGTCATATGGCGCAATTCATTGTAATACAGCCCATTTTCCTCTAATTTTTTTTACGAATAACATGCATATGCACTCACATAAATACACACATGGCTCAACTGATCACAGCACAGCCTTAGAGGACCTAGATGTCTGCAGGGATGGAGTACTGTAATGTAATAAAGGTTAAGGAGGGACAGCTGGAGATGTGGCCTCTAGAGATCTGGATTACACACAACTGATGGACTTGAAGAAAAAAGTGTCAGGTGTAATGTGTGAACCAGCCGCACATTTCCAATCCAAGTTGACAAATTTTGGAGCTTGATCAGTGGCTTTAAGACCTCTGGAAATAAATATACAGGGCTGGTCAATAAAGATGCCCTCTGGCACCTGCAGTAAGTATGACCTGAGCAAAGGAGAGAACATGGTCATATGTAGAGAACAAGTCTGCACGGTACAGAGATCAGGATGGTGGATGGATCAAACAATGGAGACCGATGCTTAATTTCAGTGCTCATCTAAGACAAGGCCGTCTTTTAATAAAACTGAAATTTTCCCTGTAATGACATTGTCATTGTAACCATGACAAGAAAAGTAAGTTAGTAATCGTAAGTTAACAAAAGTCAAAGCTAACCAGATACTTTTGGGGTCTAAATAACTGGACCACAGTTGCAGTCGTCACACACCAAATAATACAACTGATTTTGATTTTCTTCCAAAGTACCACCAACAGGTGTATGTGATGATTTAGGAATGGCCAAACAAAAAGAAAAATACCTTTTAAAAAAAAAAAAAGTATCCAATACGGTTAAATGGAAGCGAAGTAAAATCTGGTCAACTGGACGTAAGTTTATCTTGAAGACGTTTCACCTCTCATCCGAGAGGCTTCTTCAGTTCTAGTGAAGAGTGTGGAAACTCCAGCTTATAAACCTATGTGGGAGTGGCTATAAGCTGGAGTTTCCACACTCTTCACTAGAACTGAAGAAGCCTCTCGGATGAGAGGTGAAACGTCTTCAAGATAAACTTACGTCCAGTTGACCAGATTTTACTTCGCTTCGATCTACGATGACCTGGATGAATGAGAACCTACACAGACTATACAGTTAAAGTATTGTTTTTGCTGTCAATCCAAAATATGGCCTGTGTGTGTTTATGTGTGTGTAAGGGACACAAGCAGCCTGCCAATACTGTCATAAATACCTGCTCACAGTTGCCAGTGGAGCCTTAGTGAAACCTATTGATTACCTGTGCTTTTCCCTACCGAGGACCCATTTGGTTTTGGGAATGAGATACGATTAATGCAGCTGCTGAGCGAGTGCAGCAACATCAGCGACAGCAGCCACACCAATAGCACCAGGCACAACTCAGCAGAGTTTTTGGAGTGCACGCACTGGTACTTAACCTCGAAGCTTAACCCTTCTGTGAATGATGCCCTTGGGAGTGGGAGGATGAGGGTTGGACAAGAGGAGGCGTGATGGAGGGGGAATCAAGGTGAAGGAAAATACAAGCAGAAACACACTTGCAGGGTGTGCAGTTTAAGAGCTGCAGAGTGTGGGAAGGTTGTATGGGAGGGTAGAAGGAGAGGAAAGAGTGTAGGAAAGGATGCCAGAAAGGTCACGAGGCAAAAGTGATGAAGTCATCTGTATTCGATTTTCTTTGCTTGTTGCCTGGATGAGCATTGGCTGCTAGCCAGAGAGGTGAGCCTCCTATACCTGTGGCCAGAACTCGTCAGGCATTAGCAGTTCATCAGTTCCCTGGATTCACATCATGTTTTACTCAGTATTTAGGATTTATTGAATTTATACAGCTGCTAGAAAAGGCGCAACTACCATCTCTACAAGCACAACATCCAGAAGCTCAGTTAAATTTTTCCACCAACTCAAACATACATGGAGAAACTGCGAAATGATCCATTTGACGTTGTGCCTTTCATGTGTTTTTTTCCCCACAAATCCACAGTTGTTTTCCTGCGGTCTGGTATAGTTTTCGATGTCTGTCTCAACAGGGCCACTTCGTAAAAAGCTAATAATTGTTCCCAAAAAGTTTGGAGACTCGGGTTTCCTTGAGGGCCTTGCATTCACTCCCCCTACCCGCCTCTGCAACGGCTAAATCACTGATGCAACAAATAGGCAATCCACTCCCTGTGGCCCAGGACAGCTCTAACGCTGAAGCTTCTGCAGTGAAGGCCGTTCCACTATTCGCTGCTAACCGCCACTGTCATAAAAAAATTCACATTTGTGAATCCAACATTCATCAAGGTCTTGACATCAGGCTTTTATATTTCTGCCAATACATGCAAGCAGCAGGAATTATGTTTATGAGGACTTGGTTTCATGTATTCACTATCTTCAGACAGTTTTGGTCACTATGCATTTGTGGCAGTTCGATTAAACCTGGAAAATACATTCTGGAAGAATTTGACTCTGAAAAAAAAAACTTGCTGTTTTTCCCCTGTAATTGGCCAAATGTGGACAAAATGATCACAACTGAAAGTAATGGCAAAGCACTCACAAGGAAAATTGAATCTTTAACACATTCGTAAAGGGCAATCATGTTATTGGTAAACTCTTGTCTCTGTAACAATCAGTTTATCAAAAAAGTAGAAAAAATATTTTAACCATGGAGGAAATTCATGATTCAAAATAATAATAAAAACAACACTGTCCCCCGTTAGACAAAAGCTTATACAGAAACACAGTTTTCTGTCAAAGTGAGCCATAGTGAAAGAGTTGTACTAACCAATGACAATAAAGAGAGGCTATATTTGTTTGCCTTTTCTTAGAATTTATAGTGGGACAGCTGAATCCCCATAAACATCACAGTGACAATGTACCCACAATATGAACAATATGCTCAGTTGGCCCGTGCCTCAATTATTCAAAGTTGCCGACAAATTGCCTCCTTAACATGGTGGAAGGGTCTGTGTTTGGCTGTGATCATGGGAGCTGTATTAGCAGGGTCATTAGCGTCTGCTAAGGTGTTTGAAAGAAAAGTGGACCTAAAGTTTCTTGATTAAACCTGATTTGGTTTCCCTGATAAGTGTTTATATTGGTGTGTGTGCAGAAATGTTATCCATGGGCAGATCTGGGACCTTCCTGTACACAGGCCTAGTAGGGGAGTTGCCAGTGTCTAGTGGCCGGGCTTTGACCCACTGTCAGAATAAGTAATGTAGCCACCACTATGTTGGTGTAATGTCGGGTTCAAATCCAGATGGGTGAGCAAGCAAACTGGTTTTAGGGACAAGGAATATTGCTTCTCTAGAAGGGCACCTGCTAGACTGTCTAGCGGGTGCCCCACTAGAAGAAGTCCAGCCTAGACCCAGCGTGAAAGGTGAAATGGTACCAGCAAGATATAATTGAGGTCACCTCCACACAGCATCAGCTCTGGGACCACAGGATGGACAGGTGAGTGGGCACTCACAAATCCCTGGTTGAGCAGCAATGTCATGGAATTCTCTTTGGCAGACTTAGATGCATACATACCTCATCTGCCCTCTGTATCCCCTGGGGGGGGGGGGGGGGGGGGTGGAGTATTTTACTTGGGTTTCCTTACTCAACCTGCTGCCACCACAACCTGGTTCCGAATAAGCGCTAGAAAATGGATGGGTTTAAAGGCAGCTGGCATGATGATGAATTAGTTATATCAAACACATTTAGTTTCAACAATGTCTGGATTTTCTCTGTGGAATATCTCCAGCCCCAAATAACACAGTAAACATGCATGTTTTAAATGTTTCACCCAGTTTTGTATCAAAGGGGTTCATATTTTCCAGAAATGTATTCATCTTCTGTGGGGTTGTTATCATGGCTAGTGTAACATCTGTCTTTAGAGTTATCTGAGTCCAAGTGAAAATAACATTTGCTGGAGTATTTGGAGTCACATGAGGTCAAATGTGAATGGTTGTGTAATATACTAATGGACTACTATTGCTTGTTTATTGGGAGGGGATCTATAGAGAACTTCATGAGTAGGGAATAAATGTTGTGTCATTGACTTCTATCTTATCTTCTTCCCTTCTTCATCTGTCTTAGGTGGGTGCGATAACATGCAGAAGTGTTGTGAATATTTCATAGTGAATGAACATGCAAGCTTACTGAAGGTTTAATGTACAACCCCGATGGATTGTGATGGCAGGGTTGGGGCACTCTGAATCACTGTGGAAAGTTCCACAAGGTAGGGACTGCCACACTAAAAGCTTTGCACCCAAAGATTCAGCAACTGGTGCGGAGGGTGAAGAACAGACCGGATGAAGAATGCCGGTGGAGACGGTCAGATAGGAACTAGGGGGCAAGGGAATGGAGGGATTTGTATGTGAGAAGGAGGATTTTATAGGTGATCTGGCACCTGATCTGGGAGCCAATGGAGTTCGATTAGGGTGTGGGGATATGCTCCTTATGCTTGGTGTGGGAAAGCAGAAGCTGGAAACTGAGTTCTGAACATACCGGGTCCTGTCTGGGGCTTCATTTTAGCTATGCTGACCAGGAAGCTTGCGAAGGTTTGTTCACATCATAACATAATACACCATAATATTGCACTGGGAAGTGATGCAAATACGACAAGCTGGTACTTCACACTGTTGAAAAACACGAAAAGTAGCAACCAGCTTGTTATAACTTGCCATTTGCCGTCAATTTCACAACATGAAAATACTTACCCAGTGCCCTCACATTGGCAACATGTGACATACAGCGCATCCTCCTAAAAGCAAGATTGGGGGGGCGGTTGTTCCCAAACGTTTGGGTTATTTACACTGGCAATTTATTTTGGCCTAATTTGCATATTTATGGGTAACTTGTTTTTAATGCAGCAACAAAAGCTACAATAAGAACTTATTTCATCATGTTTGTTCCTCCAGAGGGGCCACTCAGCCAAAGAAGACAAATTGTCTGTACTGGGAAACAATGGCCTGTGACTATGCACATCCTTACTTCTTACCCTATCATTTCCTTCCTTGCCCTTGTGTTCCTCCACCTGTTTCTTGGTGCATCATGAATAGAGTCTGTATTTAAGTTCAATTACTCATGTAAGTTCTTTGTTTCCTGCAACCTTGTCATTGTCCGAGTATAGGTCCAATTCCGCCACGTCAACCTGACAATTTCAGACCCAAAAGATTAACTTTGTTCAAACAGCCCTCAGTTACTCATGTTAACAACTATAACTACCTGCCCTTTTGGGAACATTATTATTAACATAATATCAATATTATTAACAAAGTCACTCAGTCCTCCTAGTGACAGCAAATATTTTTACTTCAACAACATGTATTGAAAAGGTGCTGTGTTCAACAGAATTAGTTAAAACTTTAAGGCTGCAGGCTGTACCTCAGTGAAGGCATATTTAAAAAAAGAACTCTTTTAAAGAACTTTTTAAAAAAAAATCATGGAAAGTATGTCCACATGATTAAATGGCTTTCTTTCAGCATGAACCAATTTTGTTAGTCCAACTTGATGCACTTGGGTAGGTTCAATGTCATTTATGGGAGTTGACTGAACTTATTTACTAGGTTTGGGTCCAACTCAATTTAGATGGGATGGGTCAATTAATTCATTGGGGTTGATTTAACTTGTTTCCTAGGGCTCGGACTGACTAAATATAATAGTATTGGACCCACTAATTTGACGAAAATTAGGAAAATTACACCAGTATATTAAGTTGATCCAATCCAAGTAAAATAAGTTTACCCAACAGAATTGGTTAATGCTGAAAAAAGCCATTTAATCACATGGAAAGACTTTCCCTCATTTAATTAAAGTCATTCCAAGAATCCAATTTCAGTGTAAACACTTTAAGGTCTGCAGTGATTAGTAACTGAAACTATAAAGTTGTATTTTCCAAATTAGTACTGGCCACAACACATATGAAATTAAAGTGCAACTTGCCACAACACAAAAATTGGGTTTTTTTTTTTAATGACAAACTGGTAAAATAATCCAGCACACTGGTTCCCCTTGTTTTTGAAAGTGCCAAGACAATGAATCACAGTACCAAGTATTTAATTAATCAAAAAAAAGTTACTAAATGGACTAAATGAATGTAAGATCATCTGAACTCCAAGATACTTTTGGGAGTTGGATCCCATCTTTGTAGTCCCCTTCAAACATTTCACTTTCCCCTAAAACATTTGCAAAACAGATTTTAACCAAATGGTGAAAATCAACAGAAACTACCCTCAAAGTCTACAGCCTGCTGAGTGTCAATGTTAGAAACATAAGAAACAGGTAGATGTTGCCATAAAATTGTTTGTCTCCAAATAATGCAGCAATGTTTTATAAAAGAAGTTGCTTGCAACAAAATAAAAACATAGTTTCTATTTTTCTCTGAAAACTGGTAAAATAATGCAGTACACTGCTCACCTTATTTTTGAAAGTACCAGTCAAATGGATCACAGTACTTAGTACATAATCCATCCATCCATTTTCTTCTGCTTATCCTGTTAAGGGCCGCTGGGGGGCTGGAGCCTATCCCAGGAGCTTTCGGGCGTGAGACAGGGTTCACCGTGGACAGTTCGCCAGTCCATCGTAGGGCCCACATATAGACAGACAACCATTCACACTCATAGTCACACCCACAGTCAATTTAGAGTATCAATCAGCCTCGTCCCCACTTGCATGTCTTTGGACTGTGGGAGGAAGCCAGAGTACCAGAGAGAACCCACGCATGAACAGGGAGAACATGGAGACTCCACACAGGAAGAACCCATGCTCAGAACCTTCTTGCTGTGAGGCGACAGTGCTAAACCACTGCACCACCGTGTCGCTGCTACTTAAGCCATTAAAAAAACGCAGTCTATAAAATCAGTCAAGACAAGATGCTATCTTGCCTTGCTTTTGTCCTTTGACCTGTTGGGAAATTGGACAATGCCTCCAGTCACATTCCCCTTAAACATTTACACTCATTAAATTTTACATATGTATGTGCTGGTGAACTCACAGAAACACAGATTAACAAAGGAACCTTCCATACCACAATTAGAGGACATTTTTCCGACCTGTTTTTAGGCCATCAGTGGCCAGGCTCAAGCAGCCCCTTAAAGTATAGAAAACCAGCAATGCTTTGAGAACTTGTACCTTTCTGGATAGTCTGTTTCCATCTAGTTCCATTATGATCTTCTGCAATCTTCAAAGGTATATTTTAGCTCTAGAGGGTAAGAGGATAACAAAATTAGTTAAGCTTTTAGCACTGAGATAGGATAACAATATAACTCTGAATACCAACTCAACAGTTACACACATGCTACTGGGCTAGGTGTAAATCATAAAATACACACAGCCTAATTGCTGCCAATTTGCAACCCAGTAATCCAGCATGGACCTCATTTGGACCTCATTTATTGATATATTTCAATATCAATCTAGTTTACAACATTGTGCTATGATGTCAAGTGGTGCTAAAATTGCTGGTGCAAGCCAGTGAGTGCAGAAATCTGTTTATGTGGCTAAGTTAGCATTAGCTATTATCACTGATGTTTGTCAGTGGAATTTCAGCACACAAAGGAGCAGTTATCCAGATATCTAGCTATTGGCTGACTGTTCATTCTCATATCCTTCAATTTGTAACATGAAGTGAGTCCAAAAGCTATTGTAGAATTACTATGTAGCATTAGCTTAATTCATTTCTTGCTACTTAGCTAGCTAGCTGCTACAAATGAAACGTCTGACAACATTACACACAGAACGGCATTTAAAGATAAAATAAAATGACATACCTCTATATCTTTAAAGGGGACTTTCTCCCCTCCTCCTCTTTCCTTCATTTCCTCACTTGTGTACCTGAAGGCTTGGAGCTTTTCATTTTTATGAAATACAGGTAAAATGTAAATACCTGCCTATCTTGTCCAAAATACAGACTCGGGCTGCCATGCATACGCATCACACGGTGACCCATCCCCCACTCTTAGTGCGCACAGTGCAGGTGCAGGGGCAAGGTGCAAAGTGTATTTCTTTTTTTCTTGCTTGCTTGCTTTTTCTTCTTTTTTTTTTTTCCTGTATTTGTTCATTTGTGACCACAAAAAATAAGGTGGGGCACCTATTGGCAAATTATTACTTGTTCATTTTTTTCCTCCCCAACCGCCTACTTCGCCTATGCCTAAAGCCAGCCCTGTGAGTGAGGCAACCTAGAAGATAGCATTGGCATGTTTAATATCCCCTACAACCTGTAGTCTCATTAAGCCATTCATTAGCAATCCCCTTCTCTAAGACCTGTAAAGTCTTCAAAAAGTGTGGTATTTACTGACGTATTTTATGCTGTAGAACAAAACGTTAGCATATCTAAGGCTTATATGAACCACAGACATAATTCCAGGCATTTACAGAAACCCCATTAAAAACTTTGAGAGGGGGGAAGTGAACATTTCTGGGCTTTGGGAATCATCCACTCTGTAGATTCATTTCTTGCTGCTGGTCTTCTAGGAGAAGGATAATAGCAAAACACATGTTCTCAATACAAAAACTCTTTTGTGCACCATCTTATTTCTGATCCATCACACCTCAACTGGAATGCAGTCAGCAACTGAGACACTTGTGCTGGTGAGTTTGTATATCCCAGTGTACAAAAGTTCACATCTCACTTTCTCAGTTACTTGCTGTTTTATCACATTCGCAAGGTTTTTTTGTTACAAGAAAACTAAGTGATATACATTTGTTTTCAGAGGTATACCTTTTGTGAATCCATTCACACGGAGGAGAATATTCTTGATTGATATTGATCTTCTCGCCCTACTCTAAGCAAGAAAGAGAATATTTCCCAAAATGTCAAACTCTTCTTTGGAAAAAAACTATTTTCTCCATGAGATTTGCTGCCTGCAGTCACATCTGCCAATTTGAAAAAGGCAGGTAAAGTGCAGAGTGAGGGCACTCCCCCCCCCCCCCCCCACGATAAAACAGATGTTGATGACATTGCTGTTATATTAGCTGATACAGCATATAGTCAGACCTATACATATTTCAAAAGGAGAGGACAATCAGCTCTTGCTTAATCACCCGTTGTAACACTCACCCTCGGCTCTGATCACGCACCGTTAAGTGTGCTGCTTCCATCAGTGAGCTCTTTTGGAAAATCAGTGCAGTCATGCCTCAAGTGTCGACACAGAGGCAGAATATTTCAAAGTTTTAATAACTGGGATTCAACGGATCCTGAGCTGCCTCCCCTACCGTTCCAGCTCTTCACATTTCTAAGAGCTCTTTGCATAGCTCAGCATGATTGGTTGTGATTTCTCAAGCAGAACTCCAAATGTCTGACAAGCCAGTGCAACATCGTTGAAAATGTCAAGGCCGGTCAATCAGCACATTTTGAAATGAAAGTTGCCAATTACCTTACAACCAAAACGTGGTATGCAGGGTTACATGCAAAGTAATATGGGTAGTTTTTTAAACAGTTTCTACAATTCATTGCTGTAAATTGTGCAAGTTCGTGTTAAATGCTGCTGTCACTGAAGGCAGCAAAGCGTTTGGCTATCACACTCCTATATCTAAACATGGCGCTTTTGCTAGTCAGCTAGAATGAGCAATAAATATTTGGCTATGTCATGCTGTTGCTCAGAGAGCGAAAAAATATGACACAGCGCATTATTGTATTTCTCATAACACCAATAAATTCAGTGCATGGTAAGAGGAGAAAAAAGAGGGAGAAACGAGGAAATGCAGGAGAAACGAGGAAATGCAGTCCACCTGGAGGCGACTCTATCATGCTGTTGTGAACCTTGGATTTTTGCACGTATAAATCACTTCACTAATATGACTGTAGCAAGGTAGCTGACCAAAAGACCAAGACTTCACACACACACAAAAAAAACCTCCCCCTCCATCCTGAGGTCCAGTTGTACTGACCTGAAAGGCACAAGGCAATTTCAGTGGCGAGTACAAGCATAATTACAGGTCTTGATGGAAATGAATGGTGGGGTGGAGAGCTCGACAGGGTAATACTTCACATTCCTTCTACTACTTTCTGGGTCAGGCGTTTTCTAAGATTCCCTGCATGCACACAAAACACAGAAAAGCACATACGCACATGCTGCCTGGCAGCAGTAGATGCATACAAATTTCATAGTTTGTATTCTGTAAGTGAGGCCATTCGGTCGGGTTGTCTAAATTTGTTATTGACTGATAATAGGACTGCTGGCAAGGACGCCCTGCTGGCAACATCTTGGCCCTTAACCATGTTACGAAGGAATATGATGCAGAGTCACTATGGGGGAACATGTTATACAATGCTGTAGGAATGAGCTTTAAACCTCAGTTCCCTTGTTTCAATGGGATATTTTTAACGGGTATTTGGTTCATTGCACGAAATAAGGTTCTTTCGAAAAAATGTCAGTGAATAGTGCGCCAGTAAATTTCAGAGTGTTAAAAACAGCAGTTGCTAACAAGTGTCTAAACATGCATCATCATGCTGAAAGTATAGGAATAATAAAATAGTGGAGGAATCATGTCATATGTTCCGGGCATAGTTCAGAATAAATGAAATAAATTTCATTGAAATAAATTTGTACTTCTCACGTTTGCATTCATGCTTCAAAAATCACGAAAGAGGTGTTAATTTGCGACAATTGTCATTTTCCTTATCTTATGTTTGCCACAGAGGATATATTTTTTGCAATAATTCATGATTCTGTGGAAAAATTCCTGCTACCCTCGAGACTGACCTACCAGAGTATGTTATCCCTGCAACTATTATGCCCCACACCCACCTGCCAGTGATGCCTTTGATCAAACTTTGTCTTTTATGATTTTATTAATAATAATACACAGATTATTGATCATTATAACATAGATCTTAATGAGATAGATCATATCAAAATAGAAAATAATTAATACAAACCCAAAATAAAGGTAATGAAATAACATCTGTGTGGTCTTGTTGGTCATTGGTGATAGTTTTTGTTCTCATATTAAGGTATTTATGACCGTGAAGTGTGTCATGATGATGCCCGCGGTTCGCGGTCAAGTATTCAAACATTCCTTCAAGCATTTAAATAAGGTTTTTAATTTTTCAGTGAGATTAGTTCTCAAGCCAACACCGATTCTACGGTGAACATGTTTTCCGGGACTTTGCTTTCAGAATACAACCACAGATAGTTGAGAAAGGACAATAAACACTCTGACTGAGCGAGAAATTAATTTCTGCTCAACATTAATTATTCCCTTTCAAGAATGGCACCTTAGCCAAACTACATAGGATGTTTAGACGTCGATAGCCTCAGAACATCCTTGTGTCCAAAACGCATCCATTCAGAAATTAATTACAGTCTCACCGTGGCAGAGCCATCACTGTGAGTGCAAGCTGTTTTAATTAGCACAGCGAGAGCTTAAGTTATTCAGTCAGTTAATTCACTGTGTTGCAGCACAAGCCAATACATGTGCACAGTTCAACGAAGTGAAGCGTGTCTGTGAATGCATGCAGTGTATGGCACACACACAGCTGGAGGGCATCGGGCCAGACACTCAATAGAGGGATGACAAAGACGGAGTGAAATATTTACTAAAATGTTTAAGTCATTTAAAACCTAAAGATGTTGATGCACGCTGCAGAGATTGCTTACACAGCTGAGTCTTCTCAGTTCCTACGCGTGTTTCCAAATCTCCTTCACTGCTCTGAGACAATCAATACAAAGCTTTTTCACTTCGGACTGCCAAGAATACAAAGGACCCCTGGGTAATAAAAGTCAGTCCCTGATGTCACAACTTCAATCTCTTGGCCTCTGGTAAACATCATTGATGAGTAAATAAAGAAAACATGAAGGGGCCCCAGGCAGCCACTTGTGTTTGCAGGTCAGGATTTCATTTATCTTCTCCTGATTATAAAGAAAAAAACACAATAAAAACACGTCCGTATTACCTTAGTTGACATTAAATGCAAGTCCTACATAACAAATGTGCAGCTTATCGGGATAGGCTGAGGGGACTGTGGCGTGATTGCGACAATATTAGGAACATAAACTCTGGATTTGTGTCATGTGAGCTTGACTTTATGGTCATTTTGCTTTCAGGTGAGCTTCTTGCCCTTCACATTAAAAAGAAATACCGACGGCTACAGAAAACAACAGTGCAAAGTCATTTATTTCCCTTGTGATCTCTTTGTTTTCCATTCCCTGCTACAAATGGAGGCATATCTGATCAGTTTAGTGGACCTTTCTTTGCATTGTGGAGAGATATATGGCATTTCAGTGCCGGTTGAAGTGGAAAGATGCATGAAAAGGGACTCTATATCCATTGGGGTTATAGATGGTGCTACATGGTAGAACCATATAGCTGAAACATAAAACATATACTTGAATTATTCATAGCTTCTTTACCCGTCTCTAATTCCAAACAAGCAAACAGATTTAAAGGCATAAGCAGTCCTCAGCATGCAAAAACCTTCCTTCACCAAATATCAAATGAATTTCTATTTCTTTTGCTGCGAATAGAAAGATGTCATGTGAAGATTGACCTTCCATAAAATCCTCAGTGCACAGATGAATACGCATCACAGAGTGCCCATTCCATTTGCTGTTTCAGTCAATTTATTGAATATGCATCAGGTCATGATTACTAATGCTCCTGTGGTCTATGCAGAGGTAATTAAAGTGAATATGATCAATGGTCTGGTGTTAAACAGCTCAACCTGAAACAGCAACTTAGCAATTGGAGGTGATGCTTAATAGGAAAAAGGCGAGGAAGGACGGGTGCAGATTAACGGTCAAGGAAGAAGGTCATAGAAGATAAGCTGTTCACGTAACAACTTAAGACCTGGTGGTGTCCTTGAAGGCATCATTATAGTGCTTCCAACAAAGCTGCTTTGGAAATATTTTAACTTTGCTCCAGTTCAAAATTATTCAAATCCACAGTCAAACTTAATTTATGGCAGATTTTGTAATTAAAATACAATCAACCTTCAGTTGGGACAGGCTGTCTGTTTTAATGTTTGATTCACAATGATCAATGATGCAATTAATTCCCAAATGATTCTGATAAAATATGATTTCTTTTCATGAAATTGGACTGTTTATGCAGCTGAAATGAGATTTTCTGTGCAACTTGACCAGAGGAGACTGAAAACATTTTTGTACTTTACTCCTAAGGTAGAAAATAATTCTGGGCTATTTTTGTTCAAGAAGCCACCAACAGGAGAGCTTAGCATAGCTTAGCATAAAGGCAGGAAGAAGGAAGACTCAACGAACAAGGTTGACCCTTTCTAACCCATCCATCCATCCATTCATTGTCTACCGCTTAACCTGTTAAGGTTCGCGGGTGGGGGGGGGGGCTGGAGCCTATCCCAGCAGCTACGGGCGAGAGGCGGGGTTCACCCTGGACAGGTCACCAGTCCATCGCAGGGCCAACACATAGAGACAGACAACCATTCACACTCACAGTCACACCTACAGTCAATTTAGAGTATCAATCAGCCTCGTCCCCTCTTGATGTCTTTGGACTGTGGGAGGAAGCTGGAGTACCAGAGAGAACCCACGCAGGAACAGGGAGAACATGCAGATTCCACACAGAAAGATCCCGTCCCTGAGCCGGGACTTGAACCTGAACCTTCTTGCTGTGAGGCAACAGTGCTCAACCACTGCACCACCGTGCCGCCCCCTTTCTAACCCACAATACCAAAAATTAGGTCAGTGCTAACTATGAGTCTCTGATTTAACACTGAGTGACATTCATATT
Source organism: Aulostomus chinensis (assembly GCF_037954235.1). NCBI lineage: Eukaryota > Metazoa > Chordata > Actinopteri > Syngnathiformes > Aulostomidae > Aulostomus > Aulostomus chinensis. Next base: position 19,677,942 of record NC_141323.1, on the reverse strand, counting down.
TGGATAAAATTACTTAGTTTGAATAATTTAGATAAATTACTTATTCAAATGCAAATAAGTGCCTGGGAGAGGCTTTTTCATCTTAATGGAAAAGCAGGACTGGAAACACAGCAACAGGTTTCTCTTCATCCATCCTAACACATCATAACACATCACTTGACAGCGAAAAACACAACCGTCTACTTTCCTCTCTTTGTCTCCTCTCTCGTCTGTCTGTTTGCCTCACTTCCTCTCCCCATCACTCCCCCACCCCGCCTTCTTTTTGTTCTCAGTGAATTTCTCTCTCGAAGCAGTTGCACTCCAACCAAAACAGATGAGTCTGGAATGTTCCCACACACTGAGATGGATGACAGCAGTCCTCAGTGGGGTTGTGTGTGTTTCTCCCGCTCCGAGTGCGTTGTCACATCTTTTGCTTTTTTTCTTCAGCATTTTATGGGCCTCTTTTCATTCAAAACCTGGTGTCAATAGTGTGTTCCACCTCTCTGTCTCTGACCCCCCACCCCTTTCATCCAGTCAGCTGCCACTAAATTAGGCTATTCCATGCCGTTGCTCAATTGCCCAACAGCATGAGGCTCTGACCGTTGCAGTTAAGGCCTGGCGATACCATCTGTGTGCAAACACAGACACACTTTTCCTGCAGCATGTATATGCCAAAATGTGTATGGAGGGATATAGATGTGAGTAGACTGAAGGAGTGTGTGTTTGATCACCAACAGACCAGTGCACTCTTTCCTTCCCCCTTGTTTCACTGTGATACGCCATCATGGGAACACCTGCCTGCCTCCACTCCCCTCCATCTAGCTTTACCCATCTTTCTCCTCTCTGTTTATTTTTGCTGCTCCCTCTGATTTTGCCACACGAGCCTGCATGCTGTTTATCAGGCTCCATTCCTCTAATTCCTCTGCATCTTTCTTCTTTCTCCTTTTTACTTCCCTTACAGCCAGGCTGGGTATCATCTTGAGCAAGCTGTGAGTCTGCAATCAAATAAGCTTCTCCAAGACCCCCTGGGGTCTCTGCTGACATTGCACTTGCATTTCGGCAATCTGCCCTCATTAGCATTGAGTCAAAGGATATGACGTCTAATGTATATGCATCTGCTGGACAGTCACTCACAATGTATGATCAATCTAAATAATATGTCCTTTGTCTTTAGTGGTCTCATCAAATGCATACGGATGAAACCCCACTTTCTTCGGTCATTTTATGGCAACGCATTTTTTGTCTCATTCTCATGTGTCATTTAATGTCAGTGAGTTACCATATATATAAATATATGTACATATATATATATATATATATATATATATATATATATATATATATATATATATGTATATTTATTTTGTTGTGTTTCTGGCAACAAAACTAAATTGTTTATTTTTGAATACAAAGGAAACCATGATCTTTTCCTAAACCTTAAGACACACACACACACACACACACACACACACACACACACACACACACACACACAAAAACAACCACAGCAAATGTCAAATTGTAAAATAACACATTTATTTCATGGCATCAAATCTGACATTTTGATTTTTTTTTTTTTTAATATAGCAGCATAATGATGAAATTCTAAATCTAATACACTGATTCTTTATTCTACTCGGGTGCTATGTAAGCTCAATATATTAAAGATGCAAAAATGTGACTGACTGCAATGATTTACCAAAGGCTTTCAAAATAATGACCTTGTTAGGTTTTTGTCCAACAGTAGCATCTATAAACAAATAATGAAGCCGTTGCTGAAGTTACATGCATAAATCTCTTCATTATTTAGTTTTTCTTTGATTTTGGCTCTTTTCAGAAAAAAAATATTTACATTTTATTCATTCAGAATAGAAATTCCATTCTCTGTCAGGATTTTTGTGCCTCCAGGAATTGGCCTGGTAATAAATTTCAATTTCAATGTCTCTCTGAATGATATAAAGTGCATGTACAAAAAGGTGTGCATCCTTGCATAGTCACACACACACACACACATACACACACACACACACATACACACACACACACATACACACACACACACACACACACACACACACACACAAGGGTATACCTACACAAGACAAGCAATTGCCTACAAGCCCCGAAGTAAATACAACCCCTAAACATGCATCTTGTAAATCTATCATCTAATGAAGCAGCCATCCCATGCTCCCCTTTCAACCCAACCTTCCCCAGCGCCTGAGCAACACTTGCCCTTACTTGTTACAGGCAGTAAACAGGTATGTCTCCAGTCAGTATCTGAGTGCATTGTTATGTTATGGTTCAGAAGAGAACCCCCAGTGTGGCTCCATAACACACTTACTGTGAAGTCAGTCAAGACAGACTGCAGATCAGACGACCAGGCACAGGTGAGTCATGCACCAGTGCAGCATTAGCTAGAGACTATTTCAAGGTAGGAGAGAACTCTAAGCTAGGGAGCTTGCTGTTTCACTTCAGCTGTTTGGCTGACTCCAAGCCATCACAGTTGAGCCGTCTAATAGCAGGCTCACCTATCAGATCGATTAACGTATATCTTTTGTATATGTATAACGTATATAATTTTGCTTTGTTTTTGAAAGTTTCACAAGATATCAGACGTTAGTTCTATCTAAAGGTAACACATTCTGCTCAATACATACTTATGTGTATCTTTGAATGAATATTGTGTTTTCAATCTGCTCCAGAGTGAATCTCAAACCAGCAGCAGCGGCAACGTTACCACGTCCTCCGCTGTTAATACTGCAGATCATGTTCGCGCCGTGCCCCTCACTGTAAAACCTGCCATTGCTAACTGTTAAGGTTAAGTGAATGCCTTCTCTTGCATTACATTTAGATGACCATGACAAGAGACAGAGTCTGACTGTTTGTTACTCTTTTTTGTCCAAATAAGATGAGAGCATCAATATAGAACCGAATCGTTAAGCAGAATCGAAAATGGAATCATAAAAATCGTATCAATTCCCGTCCCTAGTCTTCAGTGTCGATAGAACAATCAGCCTATGCATGCCATGGTGGACACATGAGGTCCCTAGTTCAACAATGTTATTCCTGAGCTCGAGGTAACGTTCACTGTTGCAAAATGGCCAAGGTCTGGTTATATTTTGAACAAACCACATGAAGTCAACGCAAGGAAAACGTTATTGCTGAAGATGACCTCCTAGATGACCCATCTCCTGTTGCAAAGTGTGATATTTTTTGGAACCTACAACAATCTGAATGGACCTGATAAAGACTTTATAGACCTTATGTGTCAACGACAGTAACAGCACACAGAAACAATTAGTTATGTCTACCTTGGGGAAGCCAGGTGTGGGTTGTGTCCTAATGTATTAGTGCCTCCCCTTGTCAGACAGGACACCTGTTCTAGGGGGAGGAGTACAGGTGAGAATAGCATGATCCTCTCATATGCTATGTCCCCCTGGTGATATTCCCCATCACCATCAGATGAAAAGATGCAGTCGATGACTTCACATGTGATGGAAGAAGCATGTGGTAGTGTGGAGTGCTCCAAAGAGTGGCAGAGGAGTTGAAACAATAACCCAGACAGCTTGGTGGGTGAATTGGCGAGATGCATTCATTGGAACATCATTCTACTATCTTGAAAAAGGGAAATTTGTGTCTGTGAACATGAAACACTATTTTAAATTGCATGTCTATTACATGACAAGCAACATATACCATACAAATACATAAAAGTCAGCCAAAAATGTCCCTCAAAGAAACATGAAGTGGTTTGCTGTCTTTGTGACTACTAGGGTGTTTTCTTGAAATCTTAAAAATAGCAGCAAATAGTGCAAATCATGGATTGCACTGTTCATTTGGCAAAGCTATTTTTGAGATGAAGTCCGTAACTGATGGACAATTTCAGCCGATCCATATCCCAGGTGACACTAAAACATATTCCTCTCAATCTGAATAGGAAACTGATCTGTTTTGCTAGCCTAGCTCAGCTTCGTCTCATCCCATCTCAACCCAACTGTGACAACAAAGTTAATTACAAAAATCCCACAGAGCTGACAGTCTTGTTAGCCTCCAATTTACACTTTTAATTGAATCAAGTGTATCAGTATCAGCTGGCTTGCTACGTTCATCTGCCTCCAAGAGCCAATATCAAGAGTAACTCAGTTTGATTATGGATGAGTTCAAGTAATACACATGTAAAAGTATCCATTTACGCTTGAATCAACAGTCTTTATGTTTCAGTTTCTAAAGTAAATCTAATCACATTCAAAATATCTACCTTTGATTTTCTAATCCAAATAAACAGTGGCAGGGTTTAAAGATTACAATGAGATAAGTCATTCCAAATGCCCACCAACATAACACACTTAATTCCTTCATCCTTTAATAATATTGACCTTCACTTTACAAGAGCAAGCATATGTGTTATAACTAAGGCTACAAGCTCTGCACACACACAGCAGTTTAGAAATCCTTGCCTGGAGTCACTCTAGTCTTTGTACCGTGAATAATCTCCACACATTTCTGCCTTGAATTTGAAAATCTATACATGTTAGCTCATACTGACAGTGAATGTCGAAGGGCTAAAACTCCCGCCTTCCAGATAAAGAAGTCCTTGATATCTTAAATAAAAAGCTCTAGAAATTGGCAACAATCCACAAACATTTCTCTTTTCCAACATTGTGGAAGGAAATGAAGCATGCCTCATGTTTAGCTTGCCAAACAAACGTGTGGCAATTTAACATTCAGTGGCAATGATAATGATGGAGCCCGCTCACACAGCATGGAGAACAGTGCTTCTGGATATACGTTGTCTCTCTCTCTCTCTCTCTCTCTCTCTCTCTCTCTCTCTCTCTCTATCACATTCTGCCTCTATAAAAGTACAATTCAGCAATACAAGGCCCACAGCCTCGCTGGCATTCAAGTATCTTTCAATGTTGAGAAGTTGTGCAGATTTTGTCATCTTAATCAAGACCAAATTGCAACTGATATATATATATATATATATATATATATATATATATATATATATATATATATATATATATATATATATATATACATATATATATATATATATGAACTGCTGATGAACCACACTGATATTAAGGAACATACATAACCTCATGTCAAATGAGGACGAACTATCCCTTTAAGGCAGGGGCTAATGCTCATTGAAAACTTAAACTTCATGCTAAAGGGGTACATTAGTATTGATTCTTCAGTGTTTGACAGTTTCACTGTGATGTTTCAAGACTGATCTTGAATAAAGTCTGAATAAAACCAAATTAGTTGGCACAACTTTTTTTGTTCGAAATAATTTGTAGTATTTGCAATGTTATAATTTGTAGTATTTTGGACACTATATTGTAAGTTCATTTTTGAAAGAAAGCTAATTTGTCTTAAAAGATAATTAGTTGGCACAACTCAAGTATTAGTACGTATGGCGCAGCATTTCATGTTTTTGTTTACAAGAACGTCAGGCGATCTGAACAAAACAAACTATTAGTACATAGAACTTAATGGAAGTTGGCAGTATTTTTAATTTTTCTTCAAAACTTAAGATTTTGAGTTAGCCCTCAAAATGTAAAAAAAACACTATGCAGACAGTTGCCTTGAAATTTGAGTTTTGGTGAACTTTATTTTAACCGTGGATGAGATAACGCAGACACTGATCAGAGAGACCTAAAGGTGTATGGGGAACTGCACGATATGTGTCCTTTCCACTGTGTGTCAATTCATGGAATCCATTGCTGATGCCTTGTTCAATCTGGTGGACCAGGCTTGACAAATTAAGTTCATCCTATTGCCCTGACTCAGCTATCTGACTAGATATTTTGAATTCTCTTCTTCACTGTACTGACAGGCAGGATTGAGGGATCTTTTGGGCAGGGACATAGTCTGGTTCAGCAATGTTAACTCACTCATCCACTGACTTTTTGGTTTCACGACTTTGGGTTAGTTTTTTTTTTTTTAGGGACGATGCTAAAGCTTGTTGCAATATCTCTCTCTCTTTTTAACAGCTCCTCTGATGGTTGAAGGACCTGCTGATGGACCTCTTCTGTCTGTTTTGTACCTGTGGCTGCCTGTTCTGGTGAACCGTTTTGAATGATATATTGCAACTCAACAATCTTATCTTTTAAAATCACTACCTTTGACATACCCAACTCTTCCTTCTCCAAATGCCTTGTGATATGTACGATAAGAAAGAGAGGATGACTTTTCCCTGATACTGTACATTTTCAAACTTTCAACCAGCAAACTCAGAAAATCACAAACTTCAATCAAAGCATCTTTTGTTAGTGTGTACAGTCCACTACCAACTTCCAGCCTCCAGTCTTCTCGCTCTGAAGAATCCATCTCAGTCTGTAGCCCATGAACAAGATCAGTGTGATGCAGTTTTTGCAGAACAGGCTACACAGCTCTCTTGGCACATGTAGTTGACCTCAGATTGCATGCAAGTCTCGCCACGCAGATGAACCACCACACACTATTGTTGTCACGGGCTGAAGATATAATGGGACTGAATGATGACTGCGGATGTCTATGGAGGACAGCTGGCCCTTGTTTATATTCATCCCAGTGGTGCCTCCAGAATTTTACACCCTGAGACAGGAAATATGAATAAAGATTCTTGGACAATGCTTTTTCTTTAGCAGCTTCCTCAAGAAAGAAGCATCATAGCCAAGAGCTCCCCCTTCCGGCCTCTGCAAGCACAACTAATCGTGTCAGGTATATTGTAATGGAAAATTTTAGTACAACATTGTGTTTTTTATGTTTGCACTTTGTTTGAACTTTGGTTAAGTGACTGTATCTGTATCACACTGACACTGCCATCATGGGATGTGTGATGGGTTTTATATATATATAATTTTTTTTTTTATTATTCATATAAACAAAACCCCTTAACATGAAAATGAATAAAATTTTATGAAAAAGCATTCCTCCTGGAACCGTCACCTTACTGTGGTGGAGGAGTTTGAGTGCCCTGAGTACCCTAGGAGCTATGCTGTCAGGGGCATTGTGCCCCTGGTGGGGTCACCCAAGACAGACTGGTCCTAGGCATAGGGCCAGACAAAGAACAGTTCAAAAAGACCCTTCGTGGGAAGACAGAAAAAGAGAACATGCACCCAGCCTGGAGAGTTACCAAGGCCTCGCCCTGGAGCCAGGCCCAGGGTAGGGGCCCATGGGCACGTGCCTGGTGGCCGGGCTGCTGACTTCAACTGTGGAGATAATTGGACAGTGGAAGGAGTATTTGAGGAACTCCTCAATTCCAGCAACATGTATTCCATTGAGGAAACAGAGCCGGGGGAAGGACTTGGGGAGGGGTCGTCCAATCTTCGGGGCCGAAGTCGCCAAGGCAGTGAAGCAACTCCGCGGTGCTCTGGGGTGGATGAGATATGCCCTGGGTATCTCAAGGCTCTAGATGTTGTTGGGCTGTCTTGGTTGACACTTATCTGTAACACTGTGTGGACATCGGTGGCTGTGCCTTTGGATTCGCAGACCGGGGAGGTGGTCCCCATCTTTAAGAAAGAGGACCAGAGGGTGTGCTCCAACTATCGGGGATCAGACTCCTCAGCCTCCCTAGAAAGGTCTGTGCCAGGGAACTGGAGAAGAGGGTCAACAGGGCAGTAGTCAGACCTCAGATCGAGGAGGAGCGATGTGGTTTTTGTCCCGGATGTGGAACCGTGGATCAGCTCTTTACCCTTGCTGCGGTGTTAGAAGGGGCATGGGATTTTGCCCAATCAGTCCACATGTGTTTTGTCAATTTGGAGAAGGCTGTGTCCATGTTCCCAGGAGCACCCTGTAGGGGGTATTCCTGGAGTATGGGGTGAATGGCCCCTTACAAAAGACAAAGCTCTCAATTTACCGGTTAATCTACGTTCCAACCCTCACCTATGGTCATGAGCTCTGGGGAATGACCAAAAGAATGAGATTGTGAATACATGCGGCCAAAGTGAGTTTCCTCCGCAGGGTGGCTGGGCTCTCCCTTAGAGATAAGGTGAGAAGCTGGATCATTGGGAAGGGACTCAGAGTAGAGCCGCTGCTCCTCCATGTTGAGCGGAGTCAGTTGAAGTGGTTCGGGCATCTGGTGAGGATGCCTCCTGGGTGTCTCCTCCGGGAAGTTTCCTGGGCATGTCCAACCGAGAGGAGGCCTTGGGGCTGACCCAGGACACACTGGAGGGATTTTATCTCTCGGCTGGCCTGGGAACTCATCGGGAGGGCGATCTGGGTTTCCTTGCTGAGGCTGCTGCCCCCACAACCCAAACCAAGATAAGCAGAGGACACGGAAGAAAAACAGTTTCTAACCACTGCATCACCGTGCCAACCCCCCTAGCAATCGGACACACTCAATAAATACAGGATGCTTTTCTAAGTGACACTGAACATGGAACAGTATTACACTCTACGCTGAAACCTACTCTTGTACATGACTAACCCTAATGTTTCTGGCTTCAAAATTGTCTTTAGGATTTGAAATCGACAGACGAACTTTTAGGATGAAGTGAAAATGAGTGATATAAAAATTCCTGATTACTGACTCTACCAGTCATTTTCCCCCTCCTTTTTCAAATGACAGCTTCCTTCGTTTGACCAAACTTCAATTTAAATATCTGTAAGAATTTCTTCCAACCTTGTAACACTCAAGAGAATGTAATTGACCACAAAGAAATTGATTGTTTGAAGAGTAGACAGAAGGCAGTCAAATTTTGGCAGCCAACCTTCCCAAGGATTGTGTCTGCATGTTGTGGCCCATAGCATGCTTAAAACAGCCACTAAACTCCTCCTCAGCCCTTGTAATTTGAGATAATGGTTTTGACATTTCAGTGCTGGACCTACTGTGAGCCACAGTGAGCAGGCATCTTGAGGGGCAAGGCAATTTTTTTTTTTAAGTTAATGTTGCTGAATATGTAGTATCTCATTCTATGATGGACCATTCAGCAGTTTTGTATCATTGCAGAACATTTAGCTTTAAATGGACTCCTGCTGGCTGCTGCTGAGGTGTGATGGAAAAAGAAAAACATCCTAACTTTCAGAGCGTTCACTTGGGCCTTCAAAATAATTATCATTATCGAAACCTTCCTGCAGAGTTCACGCACCATTTATGTTTTTAATGAATGGACCAAATAATTTTAAGATTTGGAGAACTGTATTAAAGGGCGTAAAATTGCCAGATCCCCCACTGTGGCTTCCAAGAGATGTGAAGAAACAATAGTAGAGGAACAGTGCTGCTACGCTAAGATATAACTATAAAAGTACATTTATTTTCTCAATTAAATTGCAGGCAAACATTAGGCACATGACTTTGTCTGTACTAGAAGGTAACGTTCCATGACAGCCTGTAATTAGCCACAGATGAGAGCCTCGGCTGAGGAAGGATAGAAATAAAGACAGGCTGAGAGAAGCCAGTGTGTGTGTTTGTTCTGTATCCAAGTATGTGTGTTTATGTGTTTTTGAGTGTGTGCGACTGCCTCTGACTCAGCACATCTGCATGGGCCTCGGAGGCGGCTGGCTCTTTTATTACCTAATCCAGTTTAGAAGATGAATCCGGCCCATAATCTGATATTCTCATAAATGATACTCGCCATATACATGAATCCCTGACCTTAGCTCTCGCTGCAGTTCACAGGAGAGAGAAATCAACGCCCACACGGGACAGCGTTTCTGCTCTTCTCTTTTTCACTAATTGCTGCAGTGATTAGTTTAGCTACATCTGCCTAATGGTTTGATATTTGCTCTACCTAAACACAGCAACTTTAGAGTAGCAAAGGGTTCTGGTTCATGACAGCTCGCTCCCCACTTGCTCTGCTTGTCAAGTCTGAATGGATGCAAGCGGATGTAAATTTAATGTCAGCTTTCATCTCCCCAAATGTTGCTGTGCGGCTGATAGTGCCATCAAGGCACTTGCCGGGCCAAAGCCCCACGCTCTGAGACCAGTAACTGAGGTGAAAGCTCACTGACCAAATCCCTCAGAGATAATGTCACGCATTGTTTCATTTTTCTTGAATTTCCAGTCTAGCACCACACCACAGGGAAGAGTAACAATTTCTGTAAAGCCCACCATGTTAACATACCATCCCTACATTTAGCACGCAAACACATCAAATAAATCTTTTTTGAGTTTATTATCCAAGTTGAACATTTTCAGACTAACTTTAAGTCCATTGAGGCAAACAGGGAATTGCATATAGAATTACATAGTGAACCATGTTCTTTAAGGCAGCAATCCACTCCGGATAAGATTCAGGATGCGAGAGAGAGGAGTGGTCAATATCAGTTCTTAAGGTCAGTGCATCAATAAAAAGTACAGAAAGAGCTCACATCATTTGTTGCTCGTGTCTCATCTCACTGTGTCACAGCATGGGAAGGACAACTGCAGGAGAACGGTGCACGTGTTTGTACAGACGCAATACCTCTTTAGGTTGAATTCCACAGACAGAAGACAGGGATGCTGTCAGGGGAAAATATGGTATCTCAACACAGATGTGTCAGGAATAAATGCATCATTATACGGTTTAAAAGTGATTGTGTTTACGCTCCAAGAAACAAAAGGGCGCACTCCCACGAGTCATTTTTTTGCATCCTGTCTAGACACACAAGAGTGTTCCTAATATTTTGCACAAGGGAGAGAGAGAGCGCACACTTCCACCAAATCATTCCACCTTCTTTCTGAACAACTCCAAAATCTACTTGACTGTTTCTCAACCTGAGCTTCATCATTCTACCAACCTAATAATAATTCTACCAAACCCACCCCTAACTTTTTGAGTTTTCCTGCGAACAGACAACCTTGTCTGAGATCAAAAAAATAAGGTTGAACAAAAAAATAGCAGGAACACCTTCCAGTATATAACAGAACCCTACGGTAGGAGGACAATGATTCCAAATCTATCTTAAGGCACTTTTAAGGTAGTATTATTAAGGAAAATTGGCATATTGTATAAAATATGATTATAAAAACCTTCCCAAATACTCAATATTCAAAAAAAAAAAAACATAAAATACACTATGCTGAACTATGACACATTTATAGAAAAAATACAATCAGGTCATTTAAACTCATAAATATAACAACAACAAAAAAACCCAAAAGTGATGACATGTGCTCAGTATTGTAAGCGGCGTGACATTTGCTCAAAGGTTCTGTAAATTATATCCTCATTAATTTGCATTAATTATCAGCATAATACATAACCTCAAGAAAACGTGATGCAGTGGCACCTTTAGGTGGGCAAAACGTGTGTGTGCATGTGTTATCGCATTATTCTTTTATCAATCATTTCCTTAATTAAAAGGTGTTTCTCATGTAAAACCGTGTCTCAAATCCAGTTAGAAGGGGCATGGTCTACATGAGCAAATGATTATAGGCCAGGGGACAAAAAGGCAAAAATGTAAATTTTTACTCCTCTTATGCACTGCTCTTTAGGGTGGATGATCCACAAAATAGGAGATCAAAAATGAAGCGATTCTTACAAATATATGAACAAATATACCTCTCAAACCCAAGGAACCGGTAATAAAGGATACCTTCAACAAAAGCCTGATACCCTGGTAACGCTTGAGGAAATACGCGATACACTAGACACTTTGTACCCCAAATAATACAAAACAAAACAAGTACACTAACATCCCAGCACGTCTATGAGTGCACCAGTTTAATGCCCTGCCCAGTGTCCAGGACAGCAGGAGGGAACCAAGCTAGCTTACATCTCCTGAAGCAGCGCAAACACATGCTACAAAACCAGAACAGGTTCAGGCCACAGCACCAGTTGGACAGGTGAACCATTGGATATGTAACCTCAGGGAAATGAGTCTTCCAATGCTTGGCCACATCACTTCCTGTTGGCACATGAAGCGTGTAGTCGCTCCAGCGTTTGGACACACCATAGATAGCCGTTACTGTCCTTCCCTTCTCGGACCACTGGGTGTCACTGTCCGGGTTGCAGTTGAACTCCACCCATTCGGCTGTGAAGTCCCCGAGTAAGGGAATGTCTCCTGCCTCCAGGTCACTGGTGATACAGAGTTCGGCTGCCTGCACGGCTACATGGATACTCTCCACCCTACGCGCCTCTTTGACCCAGTGGAGGGAGTTCTCGGTGTCCAGGACAAGGATAAGTCGAGAACAGTGACCAGCGTTCTTCTCCTGCCACAACTCCAGCAGCTGGGCCAGACGGAAGCTCTCACCTCCTGCACCAGTACAGAGTGACAAAGAGGATGAGAAGAGATACATGGTTGAGAGATAAACAGAAAACAGAGAAAAACAGATAGTGATTTTGGAAAATAAAAATATAGACAGTTATTTAGTCACCACTGGTCCAATGTCTCGTTCAAGGACATCGCAACAGGATACCGGGCTCTTGATGAATAGACTCTCACTTGCAGTCCTGTCCATCTGAATGCTGTCACTCCAACCACATCGGCTATTGCGCTTTGCAGGTATATAGCAGTTCAGAAGTTATCCGACCTGGCTAACCCTTTCGGATGTGTTTAAATATCTTAGCAGGATACTTTGATGTCCAATAAAAAAAATTACAAAAATCAGTAGAGCCTAGCAGGTAAAAAAGTAACATCATAACCTTGTTTTTTGAAAGGAATGGTTAAAAAGTACACATTGGTGCGATCCACTACACCTGAATGCTCTGTATTTTCTGAATTATTGGACTATTCTTATTAATTACTGTTACTTATGAATTCTGCTTGTTTATCATGACAATTATTATTATTATTATAATCATCGCTATCATTATGATTTGTGCATAATGTACATTTATCTTTAGATGTTAGTTGTGGGTCAGGCTATTTAAAAAGAACCGAAATTGGACGTGTGTATTCTTTTACTGTGAATATTTGTGACTATTGTGAGAACATTTTAATTCTACACCTTATTCTGCAAAATCAGAACACAGAATCCGATCCGCTAAAGAGTGTTTGATCATCTGGGAAACTTTATATCTGGATCAGTACGAGCCAATCAAATGTTTTCATAAAAAAAAATAACAGGACGAAAGTAAGATTGATTTCTTGATCCTGGATAGCAAAACATATGATTTCCTAATCCTAACCATCCTGATTCTGAGTTTCGGAATGACTGAGATCACGTTACTGTTTTGTTTTGGTAAGATCACTTGGCCGTACGAACGTATTAGATCATGTTCAACAAGTCGATTCAGACTGAAATACTATTTCTTCCACGGATCACTTGATAATTTAGAATTTGACATCTTTAAACTGACTTGAAAACACCAAATGTTCCCACCTTTCCCAAATGTGTACGATCATCCACTGAAAATGTCTTAGCGCAGCCCTCAGAATGATGATAATGTTTTCCGTGTGGATCTTTCTCTTCATCTCCTTTGCTTCGGCACGCCGAGATAACGTGTCAAGTCATCTCTGAACAGAAGAGCTGACACACTGTTAACCTGCTGTGATTCTCATTTCTGTTGAGGGAACGCTTGTGTCGCGGCAGACTTTCACACAATCCTCTGTACTGGAACTGAACTTCTATGTGCTGTGTCCTTCACAGCAATTTTAACTCTTTTGATTCGTTTGTCCAATCTGTGCGAATCAGTCTCTAATTGACTGAAATGACGGGGAAGCCTGCAACACAAGATTACACGTGCCAGTTCAACTCGGATTCAACTCGCTGGTAATTGTTGCATGGTAATTAAATTGTGACAAATTGGACCAAACTCTTAAGGAGATAAAAAATGATTTTCATTTTACTTGCCACCTTTTTCATGACAATTTAAGGTGGATGTTTTCATGCTTTCGGTGTTAATTAACACAATTTATCTTGATGGAACTCTTTGACTCGAAGAGGAAACCATTAGAGACGAGAGTGAAACAGCAGAAACATTTTCCCGTTATCTCTATCAGCACTAAATATCAAGACCTATGGAGAGAGTGAGTGAGCAACGCCATGTGACACTTTTCCCACAATGTGTTGAAGCCCAACAGAGAGCAATGTTGAGCCAGAGGGAGTCTCAAGCTTATAATGATTTAAAAATTTGTCGCTTGAAACCCCTGGTTAACACAAAATATCGATCTGAAAACTCGTGTGCGTACCATATTTAATACCTCAAAAACTGAGCACGTGAGCAAAGCAGAGCAGCAGGAGTCCCAGCACAACCATTTATGAAGGAATCCACTCCGTCAGTTACTTCACTCACTCGGTATCACCTAAGATTTCACCCTGCTCCACCCAAATTGCTCAGTCAAAGAAACGAAAAAAAGCCGAAAGGCTGTGTTGTATTTTAACTTGAAGCTTAAACACGAACTCTGCTCTCTAAGTCAGGCATGCTGTCACCTCCTGGTTTGAGCAGAACCAGAGCGAAATTCAGCTGTTTGAAAAAACACGCTCCATTCAAAATGATCACACTCCACTCATATGCTCCAAGTTCCCATCCATCCATCCATCCATCCATTTTCTACCGCTTATCCCGTTAAGGGTCGCCGGGGGGGGGGGGGGGGTGGAGACTATCCCATCAGCCTTCAGGTGAGAGGCGGGGTTAACCCTGGACAAGTTGCCAGTCCATTGCAGGGCGCACAGCCACAGTCACGCCTATGGTAAAGTATCCCATTAGCCTAATCCCCTCTTGATGTCTTTGGACTGTGGGAGGAAGCTGGAGTACCAGAGAGAACCCACACAGGAACAGGGAGAACATGCAGACTCCACACAGAGAGATCCCGTGCTCGAGCCGGGGCCCGGACTGTTGTGTGTTGCTGTGAGGCGACGGTGCCGACCACTGCACCACCGTGCCGCCCCGTCTAAGTTCCCATGAAAGCTAAAAAATTGGCAGGTGCTCCAACTGCAATCCAATGTTGTTATCATAAAGAAACAAGTTTATTTTACTAGTATGAACATTGGTTTAAATGCCAATGCACCCAACCCTAATTCAAATGGCAATCAAGCAATTGTGTTAATTTCCTGAGTTAACAACAAAGAACGGCTCTCAACAGATCTTTGTAAGATTATACCTCTGATGAAGATTAATCTTGTTGTGGTCAAGTAATTCTTTAAAGTAATTCAAGAATTGTGACTTTGCAATTCCTATTATTACGTTTCACTTCAAAACTGAAGAAGAGGTTGAGAAATTTGCTTAAAATTTGCGACAAACTATCAACGCCAAATATAACTACTTTTAGCATGGAGTCCAAGAAGAAAAGAGGTCCTGATAATTTAGATCTCACCTGCGAGAGCCCAGGCCCCGGTGCTTTTGTGTGTGTGCCCACTGTAGAAAATCAGATAGGTGTCATGGCGTGGCCCGTCTTCCGTACGAAGCTCCATAAAGCTTCGAAGTTTGTTCTGCACAGCCTCCAATGTGACGCCGCTCGTGGAGTAGTCACAGCCGAACGTCTGGATCATGTGGTGAGAGAAGAGTCGCTGCACGTTGCTCAGCATGCCTGTGGAGCGCAGGTTCAGCTGCTGCACCTGCTCTGGTGGGAGCAGAGTGGGCTGGGCATCAGCGCTGGACAAGAGAGATGAGAGGACGTGAAAAGGTCATCAATGTGCATCTTTTTTTATATACTTGGGGGGGGGGGGACTCAAGTTAGGTGGCTTGTCAGAAGCATGGGTGGAGAAGAGAGATGAGCGCAAAACTGAGAAGAATAAGTGATAAGTTGATGGTTTGAAACACTGGGGTGGGGTAGCTGCCGGCATTAGTGGGGAGCCAGCAGACAGAGAGGAAAGGATGAGAAGAGATGGGGGGGGAGGGGGGGGCGGAGTGGTGGATCACCGCTGAAGGAAATCAAATTAGCCTCAGGGATGTAAAGAATAAAAGGGAAGTGAGATGGAAGAAAGAAAAGAAAGAAAGAAGAGGGATGGAGTGAGCCAGGTGACAAGAACTGAAAAACACAGTTGAGGGCAAAGGGATTTTATGAGTGTGGATACTTGTGTGTTCTGTCAGACAATAATGGCAGTTGGATGTGGTGCGCACACACAAACAAACTCAAGGCTGAAGGGTATTCATGGAGCCATTCATTTTCTTTCCATCTATGGACTTGATGCTATTCATGGCCAAGTGGATGCTAAATTCCCTCATGTACCCATCTTCATAACGGCACCATTATTCTCAGCCCTGTTCCACCACTAACACCAGCAACCTCACCTTGACAGGGGCAGGTGAAAGTTTATCAAATGGGCATGACACAGGATTGCTTTTCTTGGGTGGTGTTGCTTACGTAGACACCATTTATTCTAAGCTATTTTTTTCTTTGTCTCCTTTTCTGGAATCATACAAACATCTTTATTCATACTGGAGAGTAAATAAGCCTTCTATCAAGATGTAAAACACCTGAATCCGAGACATGACGTGCTGTAACCTCTGCATGGCTTGGCAAGCTCCCCGTTCATCTAAACCCATCTAATCTTTCCAAATCTCACGGAACCCAGAGGAGCGAAGGCTTGTAGTTTGAGATTCAGACCACATCTTACCCTGTAACACTCTCCTCTTTCATCTAAAAAAAAAAAAAAAAAAACAAAACCCTGTCCTTTTCTCCACAACTCCACCCTTCAAAATCCGCCCCCCCCCCCCTTTCTCCTCATCCTTGTGTACCTCACTGCTACTGTTTACAACCTCTCCTTGTGTTTCCTCCACTCCGCCCTACCCTCGCCTCCTCACCCCTATCATTCTAATCTCCCTGTGGGGCTCTTGTCATTGTGAAAACATGATCTGTAGCCATCAAACAGCCAATTATGCACTGCTGCATTCTCATCATGCTCGCAGTCCTCCCTATGGACGCTGCACATGCAGCCTCGCATACAGAACATCTGCAGCGCCAGTAGCACATTGGCCTGCTCCTAGAATTACCTACAGAGTTAAATACTAGTAAAGCTGGTCTCTGTTCAGATGGCTAACGATTAGGTGGAATATTCAGAGAGGAGTCATAAATATGTTTACGAGCTGAACATCTGTGGTGACCTGATTTCATAGGAAGGGCTGTTGGTATTGGAAATGCTTCTTTCTACCAAATGGCTAGCTGATATTGTTCAGTAGGAGACATGTCTGCATCATCAAAAGTAACTCCCCCCCCGCCCCCCCCTTTTTTTTTTTTAGTACTTGGCCAATTCAGTGGGGACTTTAAGCTACAGCAGCAGCAGGTAATGGCTAACTTCTCCAGCTGAACAACTTAGCATGCTACGGAGGGAACCCCAGAATGTTCCGTTTAGGGCCTGAATATTAGCAGCATATTTATGCGTAGTTATTGGCCTATTTATGCAGTTGGTTTTGTGTTAACTGAGAAGCGAGTTGCAAAGAGTGATCCTTTCTACCAGAGCCCATGATGGACAGGAGGGCTCACACATGTCACTCCTGTGTATTTATTTGGATAAATCTAACCGTTTACTCTAGCATAGCTGTGAGCAATTGCTGACAAGTAAATTAACTCCGGAGATCTCTTGTATAAAAGTGATGTTTCTCTTCATAAAACAGTTCAAATTCAAATTTCTTGAATAAGACTGTGATTTTTTACTGTGTTAAAATATACTGTTTACATATTTGTTTTCTTGCTAGCGGTCTTCCTCCTTTGTTCGCCCGAGGTATCACGGCTAGCTGGATACTATCACGCATGCATGAAAGAAGGAATTTGGATTACAATACACACGGGGAGAGGGCCTTAATTTCCACCCCTGACACCATTATTACAACATAGCTTTAGATTAAAAAAAAAATTCTTTCCTGCTATAGTAAAGTTTTATATCTTGTGTAGCATAAAAAAAAAAAAAAAAAAAACAGTTTCTCAAATGTACTCTCTTAAATTTTGGTATATTTGGGGGGGGGGATTTTTTCCCCCCTTTATTAGAGAGTAGAAGGATGACAGACAATGACAGGAGAGAAATGGATACAGATATATTACAGTCAGACTATAATCAGGAAGTTGCAGTTACATACTCAACGCATTAAACCGTTTGGCCACTATTTGGCACTTTCAGAAGTGTTAAATTTATAAAAAAATCCATCAAAATTTTCCTACATTTCATTGCTGGATGGTTGGTCAAAGGCTATGACAAATTTGGGTGCAACTGTGTTGCGGTTTGACATTTTATAGACTGAAATATCAATTGACTGATGAAAACTTCTGAGCCATCCAAGAGAGAAGTTTTCTGTGTTTTTGTCTATCTCAGTACCTGCAGAATGACGTAGGGATGACCAGAGCGTAGCCCACACAGGTTCCCCCAAGGCAGCTGCCCAGCTCGTGGAACATACTGTGGGTCAGAGACTCCAAAGGCAGCACCACCAACAGTATGCTGAGAAAAAGACCACAGGAAGGCTGCAAAGAGAGAGAAGAATCACTTTTGTGCGGCAAAAGCGATCAGATGCAGCTAAATGGTGGTGACACTTTGCTAGACAGTTGTACCCTACGGGACGGACACTGTTATCATCAGGCTAAGGCTTTTACAAAACCAACAGGAAGGTTGGCATATAACATAAACCATTTGAGCGACTACCTTTTCCGCTTCGGCGCTACTGTGACTGCACGTGGACTAGCATGGAGGGTTTGTTTTTAGCTTTTCAGGTGTCTGTGAATTCCAGACCTACATGGAGATGACCTGGATTATACTACACAATGCGCTTGAGAGTTTGTATGCAGATATTTTTTCGCACTTTAATGACTCCTGGGGCCACTAAGAGGCATTGCAGGATGGAGGAGGGAAAAAAAAAACCTGTTTTTGAACTGAGACACCTATTTGCAAGAACTCGGAAGGCTAAATGCACTTTTTAAATACTACACAGTGAAATGTTTTCCGTCAGTAATTCTAAAGAATTACACGACAATAATAATTCTGCCTTTTTTTTTTTTTAGGAACCATTCACATTATTTTTACATTTAAATGCTCTAGAGTAATTATTCAAACAAAGAATTGCATAATGGAACACACTAACACCTGTACCAAAATAAATGATACAATATGTTGACATTGCCTGGACCCCGTTCTTTAAATCTACTCCTGTGTGTTAAGTAGAACCAGCCCTCTAAATGTGATTCATACACTCACTAAACATTAAGTCATACCCCTTAAAAATTGAGCGTACTCTATGTTCTCCATAAGTAGTATAGGCAGAAAAGCATCAAACAATATAGTGGACTCTGCTGTAGAATTCAAAGTTTAAAAATTTCTAATAGATAGAGAATTATTGGCACACAGTCCAGAAGAATAGTGTCCGTGTGTGTTTTTGTGTGTGTGTGTGCGCGCGCGCGCTGCATTTAAAAGTGTGAGCTGACTTCAGACTAGAGATGCTGCTGTTATACAATGATGCATGGAAAAACAACTCAGTTTGTTCAAATTAGCTTTAAAAGGAAACACACTGGAAATTCTGAAACAGCGGAAAAAAAAAAAAAAATCACACACGCGAGCACTGACTGCTCCCACTTTCTAAAGCAGATTTGAAATTGGCTTCAACATTGTGCAGATCTCAAATTAGGACTCAGGCCCGTGAGACTCCTACAAGGTAAACGTCTAATAAGGCTAAATAAGTTATTGCTACTCTTTATGCAAGTAGATAGGGATATTAAAGTGCTAATTAAATCGGTTCCGCATGAGAGCTGAAGTGGCTCGGCTTGGGGAGCAACTACTAAGAGCGCACTGCCACTAACATCTCTCTCCAGAATTTGGAACATCAATGTTTGATATGTTTATGTGGTTCTTGTCATGAATCTCATTGTGATGGTAGGAGAAAGAAGTCCGACCTGCTAAATGCACTTCAAAAGGTTTCTAAATGGGCCAAGATTTAACAAGTGTAACAGTGCTGACGGGTGGAACGATAATCACAATAATAACTTTGTAGAAATATGACAGACTGAACAGTTGACAATATCCATGTTTAATGAGGATGAAGGGGCCATATTATGCCCATTTCTTCTTTTCAATTTTGTAATTTTGGTGGTTTCTTTACCATTATTAGCATGTATTTATGGTCAAAATGCTCTTTTACAGCACTTTAAGTAATGACCATGAATTGAGTTCACCTACAGATACATCCTGAAATGGAATTCACCCTCCTGACAGAGCACGCAAAAAGAAAGATCCAGCCAAGGGTGGTGACAATTTCAACACTTGTGATGCATTGTGAGGCTCACACCCAAATGACTGGGTTTTCTTACATCATCCTTGTGTTAGGAGACACATCAGAGATCCAAATAAAAATACAAACACTGGCAAAAGTGATGTTTTTAATTATATGGCCCTTTTACTCTTTTATTTTTTGAGCAGATTTCTACAGTTGAAGTAACAGCAACTCATTTGTATCGCCTACCTGCCAGGAAACCGCCCCCAGTATGACTGTGGATACCAGACAAAAGAACACCAGGCGTTCCGAAATGAGGCAGAAGTGTCGAATGCCCCTCGAGGCCATGACTTGTTCCAGACTCCGACGACTAGATCGCTGGGCCCGCCAGGCTTTCTGACACTCACTCAGCTTGGTGTGGAAGCCCCATATGGTGATCAATAGAATTATGTGGCAGATGGACCAGAACAGGCCAAACAGACAGAAGCCTGGGATCACCAAATACCACAGCTCCAAGTAGCTCAGCTAGGCAAGACATGAGAAAAGTGTTATGAAACACAGCCTTGACACATGTAAATATGAAACAAGCCCTGTTTTTCAGGTTACAAGTATGACAAAATAACCGAGAGTCGCAATGAACCCACATACAATAAACATCTCACATACATTGTTCACAAAATGCCACTAGGGTTACCTTTAAGGCAGCCAGGACAAAGAAGGTCAGCTCAATCAGACACAGAGGTAACATGGACAGCCGTCTCCACACCTTCCCCAGGGAGAGCACTGGCATCCAGCGCTCACTGGGTCCCAGTCCACTGAAATACACATCCAGCACAGGCTCACACAGCTGCCTGCCCAGGTAACAACCGAAGGCATAAGGGTTTGCTGTTATGTGTAAGGCACGGAAAAACACGAGGGAGGTAACTAAGGCAAAACTAATTAGGTTGGGGACAGCAAGGAGGGACTTCATCCTTAGGTCCACAATGAGAGCACCCAGGGCCACCACCAAGCCCATTATGGCCACTGATGTGGAAAGAAGCATAGCAGTGCTGGCGATGCCAAATCCCAGGAGCTCCAGGAGCTCCGATGATGTTAACAATACAGGTTTGTGACGGATGGCTCCACATATTCTCTCAGTTGCAGCCCATACTGTTTTCATGACCACACTGGCCAAGAGGAGATAGTTAGCAACGACTTCTTTGACATTTGAATCCAAGGCTGGGCTGTTGAGGAAGCACAGGAGACCAAGCAAAAAGCCAAACCACAGATGGAACAAGCTGTTGCTGGCTTGCTCCATGGCGAAGTAGTAATGGAGGATGCTGGCTATTCCCAGGACAAAAAGACCTAAGATGAAGATGACCAGGATCATAGGTTCGCTTGTCACCTCCCAGCGTACGTACATGCCAACGCATACTGCCACAAGGAGGTTGACGCTGGACAGATAACCTAGGCAACGTACTGACGTAAACATGTCCACCTCCTTGGGTCCATCAACAATCAGCTCTTCCTCTTCCTGAGCCATGACTGATAGCAACTGATCCAAATGCTGCTGAGGATTCTGGCTGCCAGTTTGCTCCAGTTAACCTCTATGGATGTCCAGAGCCTCTTGGTCACCATGTAAAATCAGCCCCTGTGAACAATTTAGAATACTATGTTAACAGTCTGTCTTTAAACATAGATAAAGCAATCAAAAAGCATACGAGTTATGCTTATGATTACTTGCTCAGACAAACTAAAACACAGTTAGTGTTACCATTATTGTCGATCTATAACAATTATATATACCTGTATGTACTAGCCATAGCATGGCAGATTTTCAACAAAACTAAACAGTGACTCTGGGCCTACTGTCAGCTTTTGAGGATGTGGCACTGCAGCAGAGAATTTTGCTAACATCGCGTTAGCCTCCCTTCTGACCAGACGTAACAGTAAGCTACCCGTGGTTTCACGATCCAATGTTGTCTTTTTAAATGTACACGAAAGTAGTAGCCTCTAAATATATGCCCATGTAAAAATCGAGATCATAAATGTAGCTAACGTAGGTACAATTAAAATATTGCTTACATGCTGTTTGTTTAGATGACAGCAACGCTGCTTCCGGATTCTATACTACGGCATCTCACAACGGTCAAAATAGACAATGCTTCGTCTTTCATGACAAGTCGGTAAAGCGCAGCTCTTCCAACACAGACCTGCTCAAACCCAGACTAGTTTTCTTCTGTCTAGCAATCACATCAGTCACCTCTCGAGTAGCAATAGCTGATTCAATGTTAATATAAAAATACATAACTCTATATCACAGTGAAAACTTACTGTTAAGCCCAGTGTCATTACATCTTCAGAAAAAGATTATGTCTCCATTTTACTATCGTCACGATATTATCAATATCTGACAAGGTCTGACTGATCCAACACATAGGTATCCTTAAGAAGGTGCTAATATACATTGTTAATTCGGAATATACTGTGTATATTTCCTTTTTCAAAGACTATAATTCAAAGAGCATTTATCAGCAGATAAAAATGTCACGTTGAGATGAAGCACGTGACCGAATCTAAAGTAGACCTTTGTTTTGATAGGTGATAAAAGTATAAATCTTGAAAATGCAAAACAACAACAACAACAACAATTGTAGTAGGATAAATAAAGATAAATCAAAGAAAGGACCAACTCTATGCAAAATTTCAACAAGCTGAAATTCTTCATTATATAGAGAAAAACAGCTCACGTTTGGAGACACTTTATTTATCAGGTATGATGTCTGAGGACAGCTGGTTACATGCACACAGACACACACATGTTGAAAAGGAACTAAAGGAATTCACAAAGATGTATCAATCACAAATAAAAGTGGACAACACAAAAGTAAAACTTGATAATCAAATTCTGCTAAACTTCTAAGTGTACTACCGTATTTTCTCCAACAACAGGTTAGCAAACTTGGCAGATCTCACCCAAGTGCCTCAGATTTTGATTATCATTTTATGTCATTTTTGCATGTTGGAGGACAGTAACTTCAGAGTTTTGAGTACAATAGAACCCACCATTAAACATTATTATGCTTTCAAGTCATTATAACATGCTTTAATTCTTATAATCTCTGAACAAACATACCTTGTATTTTTTTCACAGAGGAAAAAGTATTTCTCCATTCATCCATTTTCTACTGCTCATCCTGTTAAGGGTCGCGGTGGGGGGGGGCAATTTAGTGTATCCAATTAACCTAGTCCCCACTTGCACGTGGCCAAGCCGAAGAACCCAGAGAGAACCCGTGGAGAACATGCAAACTCCACACAGAAAGATCCCGTGCCTGAGCTGGGGCTCGAACTTGGAACCTTCTTGCTGTGAGGCAACAGTGCTGACCACTGCACCACCGTGCCACCCAAATACTACCACCCCTTACACTTAATACTAATATTAATTTCAATTAATTAAAATGTCTAGTGTATCTTTAATCAGTTACTTTGAGCAATAGAACTTCTTGGGCCTACTTACACGAATGTTAAATTTGATTATTCTGAAATGTGTCGTTTAAAAACATGAAGGGCTACATGAAACTGACTTGAGACAAATTTGAGGACTTGAGGACTTTGCCTAACTGATAAAAGACTAGACTTGATGTTGACTTGCTAGTCATGACCTCAGACTTTATCTGACTTAAACGTCTGATGATATCAAGATATTGAGAATTTTGCGTTTGATTTTGACATGTGATTTTCTGGTATGAGTGCAATCTGCACAAAAATAGCAACCTAGTAGGATGTGGCAGACCAGCAGAGGGCCAGAGGCCAATGCACACGCTAGTATTGATGGGGTGGCTACTCCAAAAATATCTGTAAAATGAAAGCAGGCCTATATTGAAATTCCCCTTTAAAGCATTTACTTGCTTCAATCATACTATGTCTGCCACAGAATTCTGTGTATCATAGGTTATATAGACCAAGATAAACCCATTGGCCTCTGGGATAGGAAGCCTATCTGCTGCATTACTGAGGAGAAGCCTGTTAAAAGGTTTATTTAGGATTTTCTACTGATGGAATTGTAACGATCAGGGGAACATGAAGAGGCAGGCTTACTCACTGCCCTCAGGGTATGCTAAAACAACTCTATGCATGCATGTGTGTGCATTTTTATGCCTGTTTTTATGTTTGTGTGTCTGAGCAAGCTGCTTTGATCGCAGGATGACAGGCGCAACCGGAAATACTCAGTCCTTTAGCCCCTCAGTTTTCTTAAGCATACGACCCTATTTTTATACAATGTTTACAGCTGTGAATTAAACGTAAACAATAAAATGTAGGATATATTTGTCCTCAGCATGAAATGTCAACATACAATTGACCAAAACTGACATCTTTGCCAAGCAATACTAAAAAGGGACAGGAATAGCCTAGGATGCTATGTTGGCTTTCAAAATTCATGTTGCACTGTTACAAATTATGGAATTTTGGCTGTTGCACACATAGTTCAAGTTGTTGAATGACTCCAACATCTCTGAGTATTTCATCGTTCAGTACAGTTTGTTCTCACACAAATCCAAGCAAATCAAAATGCAACAGAACAAACCACATTTGGCAGCCGTAAGGCACATAGCAACTGCTCATAAACCCAGAGAAGGAGAACATGAGAATGTTCACTCTGTTTATTGGTGAATTGTTTCTTGGGCAAAGTAAAAGAGTAACTACAGGTAGAAGGTCCTGTGTTTGGACTAGTGCAAATTTCTACTGCTTTTTTTTCCCTGCACAAACCGCAACAGTTGACTCTCTTACCTATCCGAAAACGCAAGAACACGGACACACAAGAGTTCTTTTGGAAGCCAACCTTGTTTGGTTCGCTTTTGATGTTCACCATAGTGGGATGGCTGGGTTCACACATGCCCAAACAAGTCACACTCAGGCTGTTTTTCATCTTGATATGACACTTTTGGATTAAACAAGGCAGATGTGGAAATACACTCAAGCCTTTGTAGAGGGCACACATACAGTATTTAGAATATGACTGCATGATGAAATTGAGCGCAAAGATCTATGTTCACAATCAAACCAATATATCTCTATTTTCATGAAAGGAACAATAGACAATATTGGGAAAACAAATAGTTAAATAAAACATCCACGGAATTTTTTTTTTCGAAAAATGCAGAATTTAATGAAAAAATATTATGATGGTGAAATAATTATTTACAATATCAATATTCCAGCAAGTTTGCCGACAAACCGCGAAGGATCTCTGGGCCAAAAGCAGGAGCTGCAGCATGGTGACTATGTGTCGTCACTGAACGCAGGAGCCAGTCAACCAGACAAATGGCTGACAAAAATAAATCTTCACTCTGTTATCCATCTCAGATACAAACAAAGGAGCAAGACAAGTGTTATCAACATCACGAAATGTATTGCAATGAGAAAGACCACAGGAATTGTCTGCCTCACCGCTTAACGCTTTTCCAACTCTGACCATACGTGGTTTGTTGTGTCTAGCAACCAGAAGAATAGCTTCGTGCGGCAAGACTGACCATTACACCTTGAAGTTAAAGATTTGATGACATCACGCTCTCACAAGATGTTAGGGTAGACTTTCATCATCATTGTGAGACAGATTCTCTTTGAGAAACTGGATGACATAAAGTCATTAGAGCTCCTGTTAATCTACTCTTTAATTCATTACATCCATTTATTTCTGGATAAAGAACAAGGTAGATAATACAATGAAGGAGTCACCACATTTATTTAATTAGCGCCTTAATGTTGCATTCATGTATAATTAAAGAATCTGGTGATGAAATCATCTTCCAGATCTGTAGTGTGTGCTGGTTGGGTATAATGAGGCATCTCTAAGGAGGGCAATACCACAGCCTGATCAGAGCTCGTGAGGTGAAAACATGTTATCATCTCCTGAAGGTTAAAGTGCTAAAAGATCTTCAAAAACACACATGGAGAGAGGCAGAGGAGAGAATGAAAACGAGAGAGATTTTAAATGAGGGTTACACGAGGATAGCAAAGAGTGAGAGAGAGCGGAGAGGAATATAGGAAATGAAAGGAGACAGGCTCATCTGAATTATGCAGAGGGTACCTTCATTCTAATGTCAGACACACCTCCACATCACCTGCATGTGCCTGACTACCAAATGTACTGCTGCACAGAAACGGACACACACACACACACACACACACACACACACACACACACACACACACACACACACACACACAGATTTACCTTAATTACTCAGAGACATTGGTGTTCAAGTCAGTAATCAGTTGTCTGCAAATACGGGATGATCATGACTAAAATGAAACAACACTAAATTCAGACACTTCAGCTTCAAGGTCGCACACAAAAAATAAATCATCCCAATCACCACATCTTCAGTTTTTACTTAATTACATAATGGGTACATTGCTTCCCGCATACCCAAGGACTTGCAGTGGAGGTACAGTTTTTCACTGTAACACTGGACCCAGGGAGGGGACTAAAGGGCAGGGAATATTTAGCTCCCCTTAGCCACCATCTACAAACAACAGCAAAACTGTACAAACACACCAGTTTACCAACTCAAGTTCATCATCTGAATCGGAGAATTGAGCTGTATTCTCAGGATAACTAAAGCATGGAAAACACGGCTTTGTATTCACAGGAGACAAATCAATAGGCCCTGTATTACCTGGTATTAACATGTACCTGACTAAAAGTGTGAACACACTCAGGACACACAGAGATGGTATGACTCGAGGCTGGATTGCATCCAAAGTGCCCGATGTTTGGTTATCAAAACACAAAGTAGTAATAAATAAAATGTTGTGATGGGTATAAAACTGCCATCTGCTCTAAACTAGTTTGGAGTTTAGTGCATCAGAGAGGCCTTGGCCTGATTTGAATCCAATCCCTGCCATTTAGAACGCCTGTGACGGGTGGAGTACTAGCCTTAATGGACGGTCCCATTCAGCTGATCAGCGCAACAAAACGTGACACCAAATTTGAAAAAAACATTTTTTTTCCTCCAAGAAACTCTGCTTGCGCATCCACTTGTTCTTATTTAATTGCTGTAAATCAGCATATTTCCACAATCACTGAACTGCCAGCTTGTTTGTTCTCCTAACTGTAGCTCTTGTTTGATGGTGTTCTCTACTACGCTCTTTTTCCAGCAGTGGTATAAATTCAACATCATCAAGTATGAGAACTAGAAGAACTACATAACTCTGACTTTCTGAATTATAATAGAGGTTCTAGGGATATCTGTCACCCCAAATTCCTGGCACCTATATCTTACTGCTTGAATTGTTCACTGCCAAAATTTATAGAGCTGGGATCGCTGCCTTGGAAAAGAGGGCATATGAGGCAGAGCATGTGTGAGGTGGACTTGTCTGGTTTTGGATTCATCTGGACCATCATTCTTGGACGTTGTGATGTGATGGGGACCAAGCAATAATTACGATAATTAAATTATTAAATTAAATGGCGTATATAAAAATGTGGTGGTGCAGTGGTTAGCACTGTGGCCTCACAGCAAGAAGGTGCCAGGTTCGAACCCCGGCTCGGGCACGGGGATCTTTCAGTGTGGAGTCTGCATGTTCTCCCTGTTCCTGTGTGGGTTCTCTCTGGTACTCCAGCTTCCTCCCACAGTCCAAAGACATCAAGAGGGGACGAGGCTGATTGATACTCTAAATTGACCGTAGGTGTGAATGTGACTGTGAATGGTTGTCTGTCTCTATGTGTTGGCCCTGCGATGGACTGCCGACCCGTCCAGGGTGAACCCCGCCTCTCGCCCAAAGGCTGCTGTGATAGGCTTTAGCCCCCAACCCCCCACCCCCGTGACCCTTAACAAGATAAGTGGTAGAAAATGGATGGATGGATATAAAAATGTTGCCACCTTTTCCTAAAATAGGGCTAGCTGTGTGGTGTGGTTTAGAAAATCTGACACAAGCTCCATAGGGGTGTTACAAAACAAGATTCACTTGCTATGCGTTTGGGCTGTAAGACTACACTTGGGATAGGTCACATTTTATGAACAATTGGAACACAAATGTGTCTCAAGCACAATCATGTACAGCAGCACGTCATTTATCTTCTTATGGCGCGTCTGATCATTTTTCTATGGTTCAAGGAGAAAGGGACATAAACGGCACAAAGCAGCTGTGGGAGCCATTTAATTATACACTCACTGTAGCAGTGCGGATTTCAGTTCAAAGGAATCCAGATACTGTACAGCTAACTTTATATAAGTCATTTATAAATAGGTTGTAGAGAGTGCACTGGTTCGCTAGCAAATTGCAAGAGAACATCTCACACCGCTCACTGGGTAGGTTACAGGGTATTTCAGCATCCTCATGCTGCCGCAGTGGAAGACACAGGTGTGGGCCTTGACCACCAGGAACGGTCGGTTCGATCAGAGTTTCATCTTCAGCCAAATCAGTGCAATAGAGTGGTTCACCAAGAGTGGATGTTGGAAGCAGACGGCATCAGAAACTGAAATCAAAAGATGTATGTGGTTAGTACATTCATCAAGGCTGAAATGAAAAACCTCGAGATTTGAAATCGAGAAAAAGAAAAGGCTGGGAAAGTTGACAAGGGAGAGAACATGGAATATAGGGCCACAAGATAAGATGCTCGACTTTTGTCTCTCCTTTTCAAGAAGAAAATGTCCTTTCCCGATGAACAGATTCGGAGCATCTTGTTGGAGTCTAGTGTCAAAGAGGAGGGAGACAAGGAGAGAATATGAACTAGGAGAAATCTTTAAAATCTCAGGATATGATAATAGCTTTCATCCTTCCTGTCTTACATCCCTGACATCAATATTCATAACAGCCTGGGACTTTATTTTTCTGTTTTTTTTGCTGGACAGCCTGTATTGCACAGCAAGAATGCAAAAAATGTATCCCTTTTCCTGATTGAGGCTGACGGAACTGAAATCCACCACTCGCAATCATGTACGGCTCAAAAGGAAAGCCATCTTTTTCGGACAAGGCTGCCAAGACACGTCATTTCGCAGTGGATTGGCTCGACCAAATGACATGCCGCTTTATCTCCTGTTAACAGACATGACGATGATGTTGGTGACGATAACGAACAGAAATGAACCCTCATGTCATATTGAATGAAAAAAATAGTGGAAAAAGTTCAAACTCATGCCACTTTAAGAAGGGTAGAGTTTGTTATGAAAAGAAAACCAAGACTCTGTTGACATTTCTCAGTTTGATAGTAGCTGTTACCTGAAACTATACTCTCAGTCTCTCCGTGGGCATGAACTTTGAAAAGAATCACAAATGGGGGGGGGGGGGGGGGGGGGGGAGACCACTTTACAAAACTAATGTATTCCTTTGCCTGAGAACCCTGAGGGAAGGGACAATGACTTTTTAATAACCTGACCAGTTCAGTTTCATTGAGCTGTGACGATGAAAAGTCTGATTCATTAATTGCGCTGACAGGGGGGAAAATTAGGATTCAAATAATTAATCTGTTTGTGCCATTGTCGGAAATGCTGTACTCTCCCTTAAAGTCTACCGCACACCTCCACCGAATGAATTTTCATTCATTGATTAACGTTGCTGATGATAATAGCATTGTTCATTAAACACCCACTTTTGCAAATGAGGGATTTGACTTCTATCTCCATTGCAGAGCTTTAGTGCTCGTCCTGTAATTGGCCTGGATTAGTCATCGGTTTGTCAAGAGTGAACACAGTTAAGTTGCACTTGCCTCCCCTTGCCAGATGGATCTGAGATAAAGATTTGGTCACTTGATTTTTTTCCACTCAGTTCTACAGAGTGCCCACGCCAGCTCAAAATGGGCTCGTCGAGGAAACCATGCCAGAGATTGGGCCAGCGCTCAGGAGTCTTGCTGTGCTTTCTCAGGTTTAACAAATCAGCATCTGTTGGCCAGTCTCCCTGCCAAAAACCCACTGACTCCAACCTGGAAAAGAGAGAGAGAGAGAGAGGGGGAATGAAGGGGCTGGGAGATGGTGAGGAATGCTGAGATGTTAATCGTTGAAGTTTAGGGTACGGCATAAAAATGAGCTGAAGTGCCATTTTGCCTGACATTCCTGTTTTTTGCCTTTAGCCATGACAGCACAGCACCGATGTTCGTCCATTACTCTGGTCCAAACAAAAGGATGAATCTAGTTAACCCCGTGAACCTCTGGAGTTCAATATTGTAAGTTGTACAGCAGTAACGATCGCCACTGATATCAGGGAGTCTGGCCGAATAAATTCGACTGATGAAACTAGATTGTGAGGTGATTTTGAAGTCCTAGCATGCAACCCTGTTTTAAGATGCATTGTGTTGAAAACATAGTTGTCTAAACTCACTCTTGAAAAAATGATTACGTCAGGTATAACATTTTGTTAGGCATATTATACACCTGGTTATAGGCTGTTCCCACCAAAATATTGTTTTTCTAATGAGCACTTTGAAAGACACTGACAGTCTCAACAAAATTTGAAAAGAAGTCGGTATAAGGTACTGTTCGACCTTTGCTTCACTCAAGAAGGATGCAACCACACAGAAAGATCCAGACAGACCGACTTGTCTGTCTGTGTGGGTTCATGAGATTTAATTCCTCATTTAATTCAGTCAACTGACCTAAATATATCGAGGGTGCTAAATATTTCCTCACGTGTGCCGCCACTGGGAACATAGCAACATTGCTGGAGATGCAGTTTGAATGGTGAATGCTCATCGTTGTTGTAGGCTGCCAGTGTCTTACAAATACACATATACTTCTTTATGAATGACCAACATACACTCGCATAGAGTTGACACAGTTCTCCCCATACCAATGCTGTGCAAATCTTTACAGTAAACGTTTGACTGATCATCTGAAGCGTGAGTTGCCTTAGAACAGAGAATTGACAAAGTGTCGGCACACAAGCAGGATTCATTGCGGTGTGAAGAGGTTTGCGTCATTTTCAAGATCATTATTACTGCATGACTCTAGCAGAAAGTAAACCACTGGAGCACAAATTCTTGTATCAAATGACGAACAAACATATAAATGCTACACTGGCTGTTAGTTGGTGTGCAAATTATGGAAATGTGCCATCCACAACTAGTGGCAACATTTGGGGTAGGACACCTTCTGTGCAATAGATGATGACTCACTTATACCACTGAGCGTACTCATTGTTAGAGTGCAGCTTCACAGGAGGTACTCATCATCATCATCTCTCTGCCTCCTCTCTTTTATTGTATCACATACGCCATTTTTTTGTGTCACTCCGTCTCCCGTTTGCATCACGCTCTTCAAATCATCTCTCCTTCTTGAAGACCGCGCCCGCACACACACACTGACACACACACTGACACACACACACACTTACACAGTGTCAAGGTGAGCGAGTTAAGCACTTTCATGCATCATTAGAGCAGTGATAACAGCACAGACATAAAAGGAGAGATGCTTGATTGACTTGGGAATGACTTTTACTTCACAAGATTATAATCGGGGAAAATGTCATGTAGGTGTGTATGTGTGAGTACATTGTGAGCCTATATTATGTGACTTGAGAAGCAAGTCTGTGTTGGATAATTAGTAGCCATAAATAATCAAAGCACAAGATGATTCACTCATCTTTTATTGAAGACAAACATAGCATTGTATGGTGGCCCTGCAGGGCAAAACAAAAATTGCAATTACGATATCAGAAAACACATTTCAGAAATGCTTATCGATTTTGTCACGTCAAGATCTGAGTATTGTGACAGCAAGTAGCACAAGCGAGGTCTGCCCACCATCTTGGACAACTCCTTCTCGTTTCAGTGTTGTGTAAAAAAAAAGAAAAAAACGAAAGAAAAGAAAGGAAAGACTATACTTGAAAAACATAAATCAAGGTCTGGTCAGTTATGCTTTCATGTGAACTTCAACAATGAAAAAGTGTGGCTATTTAGTTTTGCTAGTCGTATACTAAAGCAATATGCCTTTGAGTGTGCAAATATGTATGTTTTTTATTCTTTTTTTTATCAATCCAAAATCTTATTGTGGGGCGGCACGGTGGTGCAGTGGTTAGCACTGTGGCCTCACAGCAAGAAGGTTCTGGGTTCGAGCCCCGGCTCGATCACGGGAGCTTTCTGTGTGGAGTTTGTGTGTTCTCCCTGTGTCTGGGTGGGGCTGAATTTGGCCTGCCATATATTGCATTTTCCAAATATAAAAAAATAAATGCTTAACAATCATCATCATCATCATCATTTAACTCAAGTTTTTGCTCTCAAAGGAAAAAAAAAAAAGGGCAACCCTGCTATAGGGAGTCATAGTTAAATGTTAGCTTAAGATAAGAATATTGATTTACTGTATGCTTCCTTGCTAAGCAAAAATATTGCTATTCCTGTGGTATACCTTGCCCTTCACATGGATAGTCACGGCATAAGGTGCCTGCCGGTCAGCTATGTCTTGATTTTGATGTCCTCTTCATTCACCATCAAGAAATTATAATGTGAGTGTAATGCTAGCTTGTGAGTTAAGCTAGCACATGCGTGCATTACTCCTTTAGTCCTAAGATTGTCACGGCTCTCTTCATCATCATACTGGATTTTCTGCTGAAGCACCATTGAGCTTTCCAGCTGTCTGAATATTTTATTGCCAGCTAAGAGGGCACTACACTGCTACAAATCAGCAAACTATTTGAAAGAGAACAAACATTTTAAGAGCAAGAGAAAGTTGAAGAGAGAGAAAGATGGGGACTTCAACGAAATTAAATGAAAGAAAAATAAATGACAAGCTCGAAGCTAAATGCAGATTTATTGCAACTCAAGAACAAGCCAATAAAAAAAAGTTAAAACTGAAAGCTTGATTAATGATTTCATATACTGAATCATACATTGTCTACTACTGTTGAGTCCGAGGATTCAGAAAAAAAGACCCAAGCTAACACATGCCTGCATAAAGCTTGCTTATGGTCTTCAAAACAGAGAGTCGGTATCAATAAGCCATTCTTGAAAATGTTTTCGCTGGATGAGTCGGAAGGTGTAAACTCAAGCGTTGCCAGCATTCAGCACAGTTGCTCCCCTTCTCCCTCATTCTCTCCATTTCCCAGCAGAGCTTTCAGTGCCATGGTTCACCTGCAGCAATGTTTTCAGTCATAAAACAGCCGCAGTGTTTATTCAGAGCCAGCCTTCTCACTTTTTATGTGGTGACACCATTTAGTATATTGACCCAGCAAGAGCAACACACACACACACACACACACACACACACACACACACACACACTAGTAAGAATTAACTGTGCACAATCTTGACTAATGAAATGAATCATGAAATATATATGTGTGAAGGAGAGGTTCCGCAGGTCCTTCCTACCTGCAGCTGTCAGACTGTACAACAAGCACTGCTCCCAGTAACCACCCCTACCAGACCCTGGAAAATCTCATGTGCAATATTTAACACTTGCTGTGCAATACTTAACACGGTACTATACAATATCCAACACAACACTTATGCTGCTAATATTTATTGTAGTTGTTTGTAGTTAACGATAGTGTATCATAGCGTATTATAGTTTTTTATTGTAGTTTCTTGTAGTTTCTTCTATTTATTGCTTTGTCATTTTTCTGCTGCCTCTTCTGTTTTTCTGCTGCTGTAACAATGCCAATTTCCTCCCTGTGGGACGAATAAAGGCTTATCTTATCTCATCTTATCTGATCTTAACTTATCTTATCTCATCTCATCTCATCTTATCTGATCTTATCTCATCTCATCTTATCTGATCTTAACTTATCTTATCTCATCTTATCTGATCTTAACTTATCTTATTTCATCTCATCTAATCTTATCTGATCTTAACTTATCTTATCTCATCTTATCTGATCTTAACTTATCTTATTTCATCTCATCTAATCTTATCTGATCTTAACTTATCTTATCTGATCTTATCTCATCTTAACTTATCTTATCTCATCTCATCTTATCTTATCTCATCTCATCTTATCTTATCTCATCTTATCTCATCTCATCTTATCAGGAGCAATGGCATAAAATGATATTTGTTCTGTTTGTACAGGTCCTCTTGCTGGCAAGTTTATCCCTAGTGCCCACCCGCCCCGAAAGACTTTAATCCACACCCACATGAATGATGGACCTCTATTCTTGAGTGTGAGTTGAAACGAATAACTCCTGATAACAATGCTGATATTGAACCAATCAATACCTATATTAGTTACAAAAAGACACTTAAGATTGGTTTTGTAATTTTACTACCACACAAACCTGACGAAGCAAAGCACAGTCAATTTGCTTTATTGCAGACAGGAAATTTCAATTTATGTACATGTGACAAGTCCTAATCTTGCTTGTATGGTAGTGACAGTACATTCATGACACAGTATGACTCTAACCATCTTAAAAATATTCCAAAGATCAGAGGCTTGATGTCAAGACAGGATGTAGAGAAACACATGCTTCTATTTCTAGGCAGGATGACTGCAAAGGACTTTTCTGTCTGAGACAGCAATAAGACAGCCTCAGCTGCCAAGGTTAGACGAGAAATAGAACTTCAGTTGTCAGGTCACTGCATCCATTACAAGTTTCCTGCTTCAGAATTATATTTACTTAACCATTAATGACTAAATGGTTTAGGTCCAAGATGCCCATCACACCTTTAATTCTGAATGATCCTTGTAGACCTCTCAAGTCGGCTGGTTCAGGGCTGTAGACGATCGTTATCTGAGCCAAAACTCAATTTTCATAGTTTTCTCCTGAACCTTGTCTTGTTCCTCTTTGCTTTTCATTTTGTTTCTCCTGCTCTCATACCTTTCATCATCTTTCATCCTAGTTTGGACCCTCCCTCTCTGGCACCAATCTGTCCACACCCCCATCCCACCCCACCCCCTTCTTCTGTGCAGCCAGTGTTTGATAATGACATATCAATCTGTAATGTACTCTGGTCATGACTCACCCACAGATGGCTTGGAGAAATGCACTTTTTCTTCCCCTGCAGTGGCCCAGTTACCAATAAAGAGCTGCCCACAGCTGTCCAACCATGCTCTTTCTTGTGGTGTGATATTGAAATTAGATGATTTAGATGCTGTGGAGCACGGTGCCTGTGGGCTGGCAACTCTCATTCATAATTTGGAAATTGGGCCTCCATATATGTTATGATTAGGTGTGGTGCCCAAACCATGCAGAGACATTGGGGTAGCTGGATTTTCTTCTGATGTGCATCAAAACTGTCTGTATTGAGTGTTTTTTCCGATTGTAATCAGAAGTGACAGGGAATGTCTCGGAGACGAATGATACAGTTGAGACTGCTGGAAATGTAGGTGATGATGATGATGATGACCCCAAAACAGGACAATCGATATATGTGGGTATGTATAGGGGCTACAAATGTGGAAGTGAAGAATGATGGGAGTGTCAAGGGGCTGAGGGGAAGATATTTGACAACAACAAAGGCAGTCAAAACAGAAGAGGCTACTGAACATTTTTCAGTGATACAGATCTTGTTTTTTAAAAAAGAGTAATTTGTCAACCGTACAGTTTTGGAGAAGGTGGAAGGCAGAGACAAGGGTGTCTCATAGTACTGTTGAGATATACCCGATCAACTCCTGTCCTTTAGATCTGTTAATGGTCACCTGTCTGTCATTGTCAATGTAGTTGTTGCAGTTAAGTCTAACAGAAAATATATACAATATTTTAACACATTGGTTGGTGTGTTAAAGTTCCGTGCATTCACCAGAGAAACAATGTAAATCAGTGGTTCCCAAGCTACGGCCCGTGGAACGGACACGGCCCGCCTCCATATTTGGCCCGGCCCCCTGAACAATACCTGAGACGCATTTTGATTTTTTTTTCATATATGTGTGTTTGTATTTGATAATAAAATTTGGCTTTTGCAATAAAATGTTCCTTAGCTATGAACTACTTTCATTGTTAACAATACTGTGTGTTCACACCAAATGCCAATTCGCACTTTCGCCTTCACAGTTTCCATACACAGTCTATGCAGACTGGATGATTAATTAATTTTGCGTCGCGAAATTCGAGTCATTTGTGCAAGTTGAAAATATTCAACTTTGGCGAAAAATTTGCGTTAAGCTCGTTGAGGTTGTCCCGACATCACTCTGCTGACTGTGTCACAAGATGGACGACAAGTTGATTGTGGCTGTGTGTGGGAACCCGGTGCTTTATGACACAACGTGTAAAAATCACAAGAACCGGTTGAATATGTTGCTGTCCATTCGTGAAATTCTGTCACCAATCCTAGTTAGCTCGCCTCTAGATGGTGTTGTGAGCAAAGATACGACGGTGTTTAGTTTTCCTACGTATTTCGGCCTTCCACAGCAGGTACAACGCAACAGTTCTTTGAATATCCATGGTAAAATGGCGGTAAGAAACGTTGCTGGAAATAGTCGCTACTCGGGCAAGTGATCGAATTCGCGTTTGATGTGAACACACAGTCAGTTAATTAACTATTAAATACACGCATAGAACGTGACATTCTATTCCCCCCTTCGGCAGTCTGTGCCCATATCTGGCATTTGGTAGTGTTATTATGTATTTCCTGACTTTTTTCTGTGAAGAACCCAGAGAGGGTTATTTGGTTGTGTGGCTTTCTGGAAAACAATAAATTTTTACGTTTAGGCACCCCTGCGATCGTCACACTTTTTCTGTTACAAACTGACCCCGGCCCCCCCTCAGAGAAGGGGAAAGTTATGTGGCCCTCAAAGGAAAAAGTTAGGGGACCCCTGATGTAGATCATTAAGGATTATTTCTCTTGGTGGGCACAAGAGGCACCAGTTCCCTCGTTTAGCATAACACGTTAGCAGACAAGGTATTTGGTGCCAACAGCAGTGGACTCTCCTCTCTGCAAGCTTTATGGAGACCCAGACCCATATCAGACAGCTGACTGCCAGTTAGCTTAGCTTCAATGAACGCGAGCAATGGGAAAGGAAAGAAAGCTGACTATTTGTGCCTGAATCTAACCAAAGCTGAACTGTATTGAAACATAAAAAAAGTCTTTTATCCTGATATGATTTATCCATCCAACCACATGACCGCACTCTATGTGTTACAACATGATTTGCTATGTCTCCCATTCGTTTTACTCTGGGGGACAACTGGGGTGACCGTCATCAAAGTTTGTCCTTGACAAAATGTAAATGACGTGGGTTTGTTAGTGGATATGCTCACTGCCATTAAAGCATTCAGAAAACTCTGTACTACTGTAGATTTTCCATGTCTTGTATCATCCCTGTGGCTCGAGGTATTTTTTTTCTTTTGTTATTTGCAAGAAAACCGGCTGCACGGTGGTGCAGTGGTTAGCACTGTTGCCCCACAGCAAGAAGTTTCCAGGTTCCAGTCCCGGCTCGGACACGGGATCTTTCTGTGTGGAGTCTGCATGTTCTCCCTGTTCCTGTGTGGGTTCTCTCTGGTACTCCAGGTTCCTCCCACAGTCCAAAGACATCAAGAGGGGACGAGGCTGATTGATACTCTAAATTGACCGTAGGTGTGACTGCGAGTGTGAATGGTTGTCTGTCTCTATGTGTTGGCCCTGTGATGGACTGGCGACCTGTTCAGGGTGTACCCCGCCTCTCGCCCAAAAGCCACTGGGATAGGCTCCAGCCCCCCCCCCCCCCCCCCGCGACCCTTAATGTAGGAATAAGCAGAAGTCAGTGGATGGATGGATTTGCAAGAAAACACTTAATATGGACCACAGTAACAACATGACAAAAAGGTTGCATGTCAAACTCTTGTAAGGAAGTTACATTGAATATAGTTATTTATTGTGGGCGGGTGTCTTCACTCATTAGTTGGACTTTGCTGTAGCATGTAAAAAGTAATGTAAACTGAATATTACAATAAATAGTCGGATTATTGTCTGTGTAGGTTCTCATTCATCCAGGTCATCGCAGATCGAAGCGAAGTAAAATCTGGTCAACTGGACGTAAGTTTATCTTGAAGACGTTTCACCTCTCATCCGAGAGGCTTCTTCAGTTCTAGTGAAGAGTGTGGAAACTCCAGCTTATAAACCTATGTGGGATAGTCGATGATAGTCGGATTATTGTCATCCATGTAAATGTAGCCATAATAGGAGTTCAATCAAATCCTGCCAAAAATGTACACCATCGCTGCCTCCCATTCCCTGAGTCACAGAACAGACACCTATCACAAACACCCTGCTGCCTTCACCCTCAATACGTAGGGGTCCAAGACTGAGTTGACAGTTAGTTAGCAATGTATGCAGAACTGATGCTGGGACCCCAATTGTCATCACTCAGTTTTGGAAAAGTCTTATTTTTCTGTTGGTGAATGTGACACTGCAGCCTAAATGGTACAAGCTGGAAGTTCAACTATAATGATTGGTACATACCACTGCACATACCATGGCTGAGACATACACACACACACACACACAAATTATACTGTATATACCCACCACTGGGTGGAATTATAATGAAAATCAAAAATTTTAGATACATGTGGGCTCATGATTCTGAGAAACAATGCCCCAAAATTTTTTTAGTATATATGGACACATTTGCTGCGAGTGAACTCAAATTCTTTTCCATCAGTATATTTTTTGGGGGCAAAATCTCCTGATCAACAGTTTGTCTGATCAAAATGAAACTTGGCAGTGAGGATCCATAAACGGTCCTGACAAAATTTATCAAAAGAATTTGGATCCTGTCCAAAATGCAGAAATTATGAGGAAAAAAATCCTATGTGATGAAATCAAAACAGAAAGTTGTACATACCTTTCTAACAGAAATTTCTATCATCAACAAACTTTGGATTCTTAGTCCTAATGCATTTGAACTTAAATGCCAAATTTAACAACATTTTGCCACTAGGGGGCTTCAAAACTGAAAGTATATCATATTTTAAGAACAATAAGTTCAATCACTACCAATTATGAAGAGTAGTACACCACTGTACACTATGAGTAAAAAATAAAAAAGGCATCTATTGACTACTAGGTGGTACTTGCAAAAGACATTCAGAGAAAAACTTTTATAAAAGGGCAGCACAGTGGTGCAGTGGTTAGCACTGTCACCTCACAGCAAGAAGGTTCCAGGTCTGAGCCCCGGCTCAAGCACAGGGTCTGTCTGTGTAGAGTTTCCCTGTGACTGCATAGGTTCTCTGCAGGTACTCTGACTTCCTCCCACAGTCCAGAGACATGCAAATGGGGACGAGGCTGATTGATACTCTAAACTGACTGTAGGTGTGGCTGTGAGTGTGAATGGTTGCCTGTCTATATGTTTTAGCCCTGCGATGGACTGGTGACCTGTTCAGGGTGAACCCTGGCTCTCGGCCGAAGGCAGGTGGTATAGGCACCAGCCCCCCTGCAACCCATAATGGGATGGATGGATGGATGGATGGATATATATAAGCATCATGTAGAACATATAAAATAAACATATTTATTGATGAAAAAAATATATAAAATGATATATGACTCTTACTTACTCAATATTTTTCCTAAACAATTACAAAACCTGCTTTCTGTTGGCCCATTTTAGATTTTATATACAAACATTAGGGGTATAACGAGATATGTATTTGTATGGAAAGGTTTCAATATAGTGTTCAAGCCCACCCTCCTGTTTGGACTTATCCCGGACCTTTTATTTTAACACGGCTTCAGGAGATAAAAGACCAAGAGGCTAGTCTTTAAATCTATGAGTGGTGTATTCACTCTTCACAGCAGAATTACAGGCACAGACAAGCCCAGTGCTGGAAGACCTCAGACATAGCTTCCGTGGAAACCCAGTGAAAAGTTATATTAGCCTACATTATTTTAGAAATGCCCCTGAGTGGCCAATTTGGTGGAATGACAAATATTGGCAGAGCGTGGCACATATTGTATCAAAATGTTTTGAATCAAACAAAGATGTTCTGGGTGTGTGTGTGTGTGTGTGTTGAACCAAATCTGGTCAGTGCTAGCCACATTCAAGGATATCATCATCGTTAGTGAGGCAACGGGAGGAGAATTGGAGCAAATAAGCTTCACTTCTTTGGCCAATCTCCAAAAATCCCCCTTTTGATGTGTTCAATCAACACATAACTACACAGACTTAGGGTTAGAGATACACCTCTGGCCTTATTGGAATAGACTCATTTCCAGTCCCCCTTTAGAATTCCGATTTCTGAGAGGAGTTGGCTCACATCTTGGTTAGGTTATTTTTACAAACATCATTCAACGATTTAATCATATAATAGCATTTATGAATAGCAGACTCGAAGCATTCTTCATTGCAGACTACAAGCACCAAGCATCTCTCAGCACCCTTCGGGCGAGATGTGGGGTTCACCCTGGGTGACTTGCCAGTCCATTGCAGGGCCTCATTCTGTTCTTGGAGTCTATCAATATGATGTGTAACGTGTTTTCCAATTCAGATTCAGAAAACATTTTTCATCCCCGTGGCCGTGGGGTGCAATTAAGGGAGCAGAGAGTGGTACAGTTGGTTACACAACGACAACAACACAACAACATACATTAGGTAAAGGAAGTGCAAGGACATTTATACCTCCCAGGGTTAGCAGCAGTTGCCTTGTAAAGTGCATGATGGAAGTAGTAGTGCAGTAGAGGTAGTAGTGCTGAAGAAGTAATAGTGCACAATAGATAAGTAGTATAATTACATGAATGAATTTACATTAATGAATGAGAATCGTTGAAAAACATAGTGCTTCACGCCACTGTTCCCTTTAAGCCAGTCTGTATTGGGGGAGGTTGAGATTGCTCCAGAGCTCACTGGAACAGTAACACCATAAGTGTCCTGGCCTGGAGACCCCCTCCTATGCAGTGTTCCCATATCTTGAGTACCTCACTAAATC
This sequence comes from Aulostomus chinensis, assembly GCF_037954235.1. Taxonomy (NCBI): domain Eukaryota; kingdom Metazoa; phylum Chordata; class Actinopteri; order Syngnathiformes; family Aulostomidae; genus Aulostomus; species Aulostomus chinensis. The sequence goes on along the minus strand of NC_141323.1, from coordinate 19,637,217 downwards.
TTGGGTACCCATTTCTCTGGACCGCAATGGCATCTTCACTAACTCTGGTGTGTTTATTTTGGCTGGATAGTGTCCTCTCAGACCCAGCCATAGTGTGTTGACAAAATCTGACAATGGCTCACTGTCCTCGTGTGTGTCTATACCTGCATGTCTTTCCACCTTCCTGAGTTCTTCCAGGGATAATTCAGAGTGAATTCCAGTCACCTGAGCTATAGGTTATTCCCTTTCCTAATTCTAAAATTTCTTTATCCATGTAGAGGTGTTGTCCTTGATGGAAGGCAATTTAGTTTTAAGCCCTTCTTTATCTTACAAAGGGTGTACAGGTTACTTGTATATGGCCCTGGGAGTTGGTGGATGGAATCGGGGGCATCATGTAGTTAGTTTTCTGCATACAATGGTATGCATTTCCCCCTTGTTGTTTCTGCTTTCCTAGCCTTTCATGTGTGTTAGCTCCTGCTCCATTTCGATAGGCTATTGGCTCATCCTCCGATTCATTGTCTTCTTGATCCCTCCTCTCACTATCTTCTCATCCCTTTCTTTCCCTCTCTCTCTCTCTGCCCTGTCTTTTTCTGCTTCCTCCTTTTGCAACTTTTCGAAGAGCTGTCGCGTTGTCATCCAGGTGCCATCTTTATGCTGCACCAGTTTTTCCATATTAGTTGAGACCCAATCAGCTGTTCTTCTCTCAGGTACTGAGGTGAATATATGGCTATAAACTTGACAAAATCATCCTCCCTTTGAAATTTCTGTACTTATCTCCCTTTTGTGATTGCTGAGGCAATAGGATGTTCGATTGGGTACAGAGCTGTGCATGCATGAGTTCCCTGTAGGTTCTGGTTGTATTCTGCTTGGCCTGCCAGATGCTGTTGCTCATAAGAAAAGCCAAACATGATGCAGCACCCAAGCCGATCTGGCATCCCAAGCAGATCTGGTACCTATACCGGAATGGAAACTGTCTGTTTATTCTCCACCTGCAGCTACAGGCAGAGCCTGTGTATGTCATGGCTACGGCTGGCGAGAAACCAGAGCTTGAAGACCCTCCCTTTCTCATTAAAGTCTCCTGCTTGGGAACACTTTGGCTTTTTGGTTAAATATTGCAATCGAGAAAGATGAATGGATAAAACAAGGGCAGTGTGCTGACATTGTTCAGCCAAGATCGGGTACGTTTGTGGCAACACGTCAAACATGCTAACTCACTTCAAATGGCACCACCCAAGTGTGAATATCACTGCTACAAGAAAAAATTGCCTCAGTGCAAACGGAACTGACTTCAACATTCAAGCAGCCTCTCCCTAGCAGTTCAGATTGGGCCAAAGCAATAACAACTGCCATCAGACTTTTTATTGCAGCAGATCTAAGTCTGTAAACAGTTTTTGGAAATGCTGGTTTTAAACACATGCTAAATAGTGATTGAGCCCTGGTATGAAGTACTCACTCATCTACACTTCAGCCAGAAAATAATACCAGGCCTTTATGAAGAAGCTTAATTTGCTGTTGTCCAAGACTTGTCAAAGGTATGTGGAGGAGCACTCACCACTGATGGATGAACATCCAGAGCTCACGAGAGCTACATAACTGTGACTGCCCATCACATCACCCCTGACTAGAACATGGTGAGCCATGTTCTACAAAATCAGCCCATGTGTTAACAACACACCAATGCAAACCTGGCAGAGGGACTTTAAGAGGCAGTGTTGGAGTGGACATTGGAGAGCCCAGGAACAACAATTACAGTCACAACAGACAATGCCAGGATTATGGTAAATGCAGTGAGTGAAGCTGGAATGGGCCCCCTTATTGGGGGTTTTGCGCACATTATCAATCTAGCTTCACAGAAAGCAACAGGTCTTAACCAAATATCAAGACTCCTTGGTAAAGTGAGACGGATTGTGTCTCTATTTGACTGTGCCCCGACAGCTGCACACATATTGGAGAGTGAACAGGAGATGCTTAATGTAGCAAAACACACCCTTATTCAGGACGTCACCACCTGCCCAGAGACAGGACACCCAGAGGCATCTGAATCATCTCTTGTCAAAACGTCAGCAATGGCTGAACTGTTTGGTGAGCTGATGCAGGTGGGAAACAAGGAAACTTTGCAGCTGTTGAAGGAAGAGGTTGCCGCATATAAGGCAGTGAGCTATATTTCAGTAAACTCTGACCCACTTCAATGGTGGTGGACCAATGAGCAAATATATCCCGTACCTGGGCTGCACGGTGGTGCAGTGGTTAGCACTGTGGCCTCACAGCAAGAAGGTTCCGGGTTCGAGTCCCGGCTCGGGCGCGGGATCTTTCTGTGTGGAGTTTGCATGTTCTCCCTGTGCCTGCGTTGGTTCTCCCTGGTACTCCAGCTTCCTCCCACCGTCCAAAGACATGCGATTTGGGGACTAGGCTGACTGGATTCTCTAAATTGACCGTAGGTATGAATGTGAGTGTGAATGGTTGTTCGTCTCTGTATGTTGGCCCTGCGATGGACTGGCGACCTGTCCAGGGTGTACCCTGCCTCTTGCCCGTTGATGCTGGGATAGGCTCCAGCCCCCCCGCGACCCTTACTAGTAAGGAATAAGCGGAAGACGACCATGGATGGATCCCGTACCTGCCAACTTAGCAAAGGGCTACCTTGCTATAAGCCGTTACCTCTGCCCCTAACAAGAGGGTATTTTCAATCACTGGGGACAGTGAAACCGCCAGCAGTTCTGCACTAACTGCAGACAATGTCGACAAATTAATATTTCTGTTAAAAAATATGAAGGATGAATAGAGCAGAACAGGGCTACATGATGGAACTGTTAGTGCTGCACTTTACATTTTGACGTTTGTTAATCTGAGCTACCTCAAACTCTGAGGAATTTAGTTTTATAATATTTTATGCATTTTTATTTGAGAACATTTTATTTGAAAGCTTATTTTTTAGATATTTTGTTAATTTGATAATTTTATTTAAATTACCGACCTCAAAACCAAGGTATGTATCGAACCGTGATCTCTTTGTATCTTTGCACCCCTAACAAACATACATGAAAAGTTTGCAAAAAAGTTTTGACTACCCCAAAAATGCAAAGGTTATAAAAAAATGTTGCAGTTCAAACAGAGATTGCTGTGCAGTGCTGTAGTAACACAGGATTCTCCAGTGCTCCAGGCTTTTCATTAAATAAAGCTGGCGCTCTCAGAATAGGACCTTAGATGTTGCAACAGGTGGCTGATGGACCAAACAGTCGGCTGATGGACCAAACAGGCAGACACGGGTTAGCTCGAAAACACGATTTATTCAAGGCACTGAGGGGTGAATGGCAGAGGGAGTGTGGGGGCTGCTGGTGGTTCAGCGGGGTAACTGACGGTGGTGACAGACGGAGGAGGAGGTCCAGGATGAGGCCCAGGGAGGATTGAGGTCAAGGAGGGAGAGGGTCCTTTTGGCTGCTAACTGGCACGGCCAGGGATTCTGGGGAGGTAGGAGAGCAGAGCGAAGACGTGAGACAGGAAGCACAGGAGATCAAAACTCGAGGTAGCAAGTGATAAAAAAAAAACAATACTCGAGGGGCCTGACACAGACACCACATGGTAGACTGTAAAGATCTGGTGGGGAGTGGGTGGAGAACCGGAGCATTTAAGCTGGACAGTGATGAGTTGATGAGTAGCAGGTGTGCCAGTCAGCAGCTGCCACCATTGGGACCCGCCCCTGAGGAGGAAGGAGGAAACGCACACAAGGAAGGAAGGGGGCACTGGGGGAAGACCAAGGTGGGTGTAACATCAGATGTGTAAAAAAATAGTTCAATGGACTCTTTAACACAGGTAAAATCCAAAGAAACAGTCCAAAGCAAACAAATCCATGTGTGTATCTGGGCAAAAGTTGGTCCAATCAAAATTAAACTTTACCTTTAAATTTTACTTTTCTACATTTTATTCCTGTACCCCTGAACAGCTTTACCAAATTTGTTGGTGGTAGGAGCCACTGTGGCACAAAATTGCACCTAGATTTTTTTGTTGTTCATGTTTGGATTGAAATTGGCAAATATTGTATATACGCTGTCAATGAAAACTTATCAGAATAATTTTGATAACCAACTGCAATGGTGCAGTCCAAATGGGAAGACATGCCTATCTTGGCGTTACACAAAAATGAATGACTTACTTTACCAAACTCACTTGCCAATTTTGGAAAAACAAATTCCACACCTAATGCATTTGCATTGAAAAGGATAAGTTATTGAAAGTATTTTGATAAAATGAACGACCAAACATTATGAACACATTTTTGAATACCACACAAGAAGTATGGAGTTTCTCTAAAACAAACAGTCATATGAAAAAAAAAATGAAAAGAGGCTGAGTTGTTTCTGACATTTGGATGAGTCTTTGTAAAATGGGAGGTCCAATTTACATCATATCCATTCCATTATCACCAGGTTTTGACTTGGCAGGACTTGTTTTTTTGTGTTTTTCACACTTCATTAAAAAATAACAATCAAAGTTAATAAAGATGTGGTAAAAAAAGATACTAGGTTGCCTCTGGTTTTATCTATGATAAAAATACACATTGTAAAATAAGGAATCAATTTATGAAAGTGATCAGAGTAAAAAAAAAGGCAAAAAATGGATAGAGCGCAGCATGACAGTAAGAAATGGTGGACGGTGATGAATGAAATAATAGGCAGGTGTACCAGTAATTCTGCATCCTTCACTGAAACTGATAATCGTGTATTTATTACTAAGCCTAAGGATATGTCAAACTACCTTCATAATTATTTCGTGGATAAAGCTGAAAAATGAAGGGGGCGCTTATGCGCAAATGTAAACAACGAATCATGTAAGCTCACTGATGATCTCATAATGAGCGGCAAACATTGTACTTCTGAGTTCAATTTGGTTGAAATCAAAGAGGTTGAAAAAAATATTCCAGTCCGTGTTTCGAGACAACTCTGCTGGCACAGATTTTTTTGATGGTAAATAATTCAGAATAGCTGTTGATTATATGGCTCTTCCTGTTTGTCATATATTTAATCCCTGTCAGTCAAATGGAACCTGTCCAAAGCACTGGAAACAGGGAAAAATCATTCCCATACCAAAAGATCCCGCATCTACATTCAGTGGTCCTAACTGTAGACCACCGTAGACCTATGACAATCCTAGTTGTGCACAACATGCACCCAGACAGGGTCATTCCATTTGTACAGTCTTGGTAAAAATGACCGATGATTGGTTAAGGGGGACTGACAATTCAATGTTACTTGGTGCTGTTATGTTGGACTTCAGCGCTGCTTTTGTCCTTATTGACCTCACATTGTTGATTGAAAAACTAACACACTGTGGTTTTGGACCTACAGCAGTCTCTTGGTTTGAGAATTACTTATCATTAAGAACTCAGCGGGTTCTCTTAAATGGTACTCTGTCCACTAGCATTAATATTGATTGTGGTTTACCGCAAGGAGGTTGTTTGGGTCCACATATTTTCAATTCTTACAAATGATCTCCCTCTTTATTCAAAAATCCACTTTGGTTTCATGTGTCGACGACTCTACTCTGTATTGTTCTGCATCTACATGTTGTAAACTTAAGTCTGTTCTGTCACAAGATGCAGTGGTGAAGTGGGTTACAGCAAATAGACTTGTTTTAAACATATTAAAAACTGTGAGCACTGTCTTTGGATCATGGCATAGTCTTGCCACTGAGCCTACGTTTGATTTGCAGATTTCTGGACAGCCAGTCAAGCAGGAGAGAAAGATAAAGCTTCTAGGACTTTCCATTTGTAACACTGTCCTGTACTGATCATGTTGGGCTGACAGCTGCTAAGATGAGTAGAACTATTGCTGTAGTCCAGAAATGTGCCATCTTATCAGCTGCTCTATGGAGAAAAGGTGTTCAGACAGACGTATTATGCCATCTTGACGACTGTTCTGTAATTTGGGCCTCCACCTCTAAACCTGACCTAAGCATACTTCATATTTTACAAAACAGGCTGCAAACTTGCCCTTGCTGGCTCCTACAGATCAAACGTTGACTGGATGCATTCTAATCAGAATTGGCTTAAAGTTCATGATCCATTAGGTCCTTGATATTTATGAAGAATGTAATTTCCTCTCATGTTCCAAGAGTTTTCTCCAATGAAATTGATTTCTGCTCTGAAGTGCATTCGTACGGTACTAAAGCCGCAACAGCAGGACGAGTTCTACTACCACACTGTAGAACGAGTGCAACGAAGCCTTTGAATAGGAAACTTTTAGAATATGTTTACAAGTGTATCGGGTGCAATTCTTTCTTTTTTTTTAATCTATTTAAGAGGAACATCACACCTCAGTTTTCATTATGTATAGAAATACACAATGTACATACGCTCAGTGAGAAGTTAGCAAGAATGGTTATTTGCATCCCTAGTCACTCAGGAGGTACATCCAGCCATCAATCATAAACCCTTTATCCTGTTAAGGATTGTAGGGGGACTCCATTTTTTAATTCCGCCTCATAACATGCCATCTCAAGTTCAATAATCAAATTTACCGGAAGGGACCTTATTTAAAAGCTTTTCTAGTCATGCAGGAAGAGTTTGCTAATCCCATTCTCAGTTTTGCATTTTTAAATTCCTCAAATGGGTGATTTACACTGCGTTGTCTTTATTACTCTAAAAGCTGGGAGTGAGTGAGGAGCTATGACAGAAGAGAAGAAGGACAATAATGCATGAGGATCTTAAACTGCCGAAGGCTCAGGGCAACACTCTCCAGTGTTGTAGCACACTGAAGCAGGCAAAACTAACAAATGACTCCCTGGATACATAAGCCAGACCTCTTAGCTGTGAAAGCCTGAAATCCCACCCACCACAGCTATGATGGTCTCGTCTAGCGTAAGCAACAATGAGGGCTGTATCACCGCTGCAGGCTGTCCTTGGCTACGCCATCATGGTGAACCACAACACGTTCACATAGAGAATGGCAACCCTTTCTTGTCACATAGTTATAGCATATCCATCCATTACAGAGGGTGTGACAGCACTAATTGGAGGATACCTGTTTGTTTGTTCTGTGATAATAGAGGTGAACTGAAAAGGAAGCGGGTGGAGGTAAAAAATGAGAGGATGAGAGCAGTTGAGACAAAAGCATGTGTCACAGTCACTGTCTGTTGACTGTGATAAGCATGTTGAGGTGCAGCCCTCACTGCTCCCTGAAAAAAGCCCGAAACATAAAGAATGCAAAATTTCTGCTCTTTTGCTTTTTCTTCTCTGCCGTGATATTTTTACATCCAGGCTTGTTTGCCATATTTGTAGTAAAAAAAGCTAAAAAAATGTTCAGGTTCCTCTGTGCTTGATTTTTTTCTTGAGAACGTTTTACTTTTTCTCCCTCCATTTAACACACAAATAAATGTTCTTTCTACTTCATAAACAGGCTCAAAATTGACTTTTGATGCAACAAAACAACAATGATAGGCGTAAGAAGAGAAACAGAAAAGTTCTGTTCAGGAGCAGATGTTTTTTTCAATCTCCCACATAGGGGGCAGTAATGCGATATGGGTTTGTTGCAACTCGCCAAAAAAATTGAAAGGAAGAGGGAGAAAGATGAAGGATCTTGATGAACATATTGGTCATAGTCACTAAATAAAAAGAACAACAGAGTCATGTAAGGGACACTTGAACACAAAGTGGTGTCTTGTCTAGTTAAGAATGTGTTGTCTATGCTGTGTCAGAGCAGTAGCATCAAGTGAGTGACGACATGGATGAAGCTAATACTGAAGGAAAAGCAGAAAAAATACATGATGTACATTTAAGAGCCTGCATTTCTTTTCTTTGAGTAATTGATTGAATCAGAGATTCAAATTTTGCCAGAGTCTTGAATGATGAATGTGCACTTTTGCCAGTTCTGTACAGTATATGCACATCCCTTTTTTAAAATGTAGGCAATACATTTTTGTGTGTGTGTGTGTGTGTGTGTGTGAATCACTTTTTACTATTGGACTGTCAAGTGAATTAAAAAATGTATCCAGTTACTTACTTGTTTTGTATTTCATTATTTTATCAAAATGAATGACAATTTTGGCCGTGGCAAGCATTTGATAATCTTCTGTTCAAACTGATTTTGGTAAATGCGTATGTCACGCTTTTACTGTGAATTTCTTTTTTTCCTTAAGCAGACTAGTTGCTATCTGTAATCATCCATCCATCAAACAACCATTCACACCTACGGTCAATTTAGAGTATCCAATCAGCCTCGTCCCCAATTGCATGTCTTTGGACTGTGGGAGGAAGCTGGAGTACCAGAGAGAACCCACACAGGAACAGGGAGAACATGCAGACTCCACACAGAAAGATCCCACGCCCGAGCCGGGACTCGAACCCGGAACCTCCTTGCTGTGAGGCAACAGTGCTGACCACTGCATCACCGTGCAGTCCATCTGTGATCAATTCATTGAAATAAAGCACTGTTTTCCAACCACACTGTTTATGCAAAATTATGTGATTATGAGCATCTTTGATGGTGGCTCACAGACTGCTCTAAAAGGGCCATTAAAAAAAAGTAATGACTGAATTTAAGATGACTCATCTAAAATTTGGTAAACTATGGGGAATTGGTCATAAATAGTTATGAACTTGTGTGTGTATTCATCCTCCTTCATGGCTACAGTTGAATGTCATCTCAGTCACATCTAGTTTTAGGCTTCCTATTTGCTTTAGTGCTGGCCAGTGCCCTGGGGGCTGAGGAGGAGGAAATAACTCAGCACGCTGAGGCAAAGTTCAGCAGAACAAAAGACATTTCGGTTTAAGTGACGCAGTGAAACTCTCCTGGCTCTGCAGCATTATGTATACCACCACACAGCTACAAGGCATACAGCTGCTTGCTAGTAAACCACTGTTCTGATAAATGGAGATAGAAAGGAGAGGGAAGAATTTCCGAAAAAAAAAATTTTTTTTAAAAACCCATTAGCAATGGGGTTCATAGATGGTTCATATCCAGAAAATTAGAGTAAAGTCTAAGACAGCACTAGAGGCCATGAGCGCCTAAATGTATTGTCAATATTAGTGAGGGGCTGCACGGTGGTGCAGTGGTCAGCACTGTCGCCTCACAGCAAGAAGGTTCTGAGTTTGAGTCCTGGCTCAGGCACGGGATCTTTCTGTGTGGAGTTTGCATGTTCTCCCTGTTCCTGTGCGGGTTCTCTCTGGTACTCCAGCTGTGTGAATGGTTGTTTGTCTCTGTATGTTGGCCCTGCGATGGACTGGCAACCTGTCCAGGGTGAACCCCGCCTCTCGCCTGTAGAAGCTGGGATAGGCTCCAGCCCCCCCCATGACCCTTAATAGAAAGGAATAAGCGGAAGACGATGAATGAATGAATGAATATTAGTGAGCAGGATGGAAATGGTGCCAAACTAATATCCCCCCCCCCCCACACATACACACACATACATGGAATTATTATTTTATTTTTGGTATGTCAGAGATAAAATTAAATGCAATCTGACAGAAAGAACATTCAAATGGTTTATTATATTGGTTATAAACAAGTGTGTTCCTTTCTTGTACCTTTCTCCTGCCATTTGTTTGAATTGCTGTCCAAGCAAATGACACCATAAATGACTCATCCACTAAGGGTTAGGTTCTGAATCCTGACCAGTCACATACCTTGCGGGTGAGTGTGTGTGTGTGTGTGTGTGTGTGTGTGTGTGTGTGTTCGTGAATGTTTATACGTGGGTGGCTGCCTTCACCTCGATGTGATTTGTGTGTTATTGATGTTGTGTGTGTGAGCAGTCAGTCGTGTTGTTGTAAACATTTATTCCCCGTCGTGCTTAGGCATCATTAGGGAACAGCAGTGGCAGACAGTGCAGCTTCGAATGCAAATGAAGCTCAACAGCAAAATTTTAGAGGAAATTATTAAAGGAGGTTTTACGTCTGATGTCGGAAATGTAAAGGGTCCTATTTGTTGGTGTGGTAACAGTGTGAGATCAGGATAAGCACCATCATTATTATAAACCTTAAACAGTTAAGTAGAGGAAACATATCAGTTGCACGCATCATATGATAAAGAAGTAACTACATGAAATGAAATGATCTCAAGAAACTGTGAGATACACAAACAGTCCTTCTGATGCCATGTGGTGTGAATTTTTTCTGATTGTGCTCCTCCATCAATCAATCAATACTGTTGCCATTTTCCAATGTAGCTGAAAAAAATGTGGTGAAGATTGGTAGGGATAAACAGTAAAAAAAATACTGTTTCTGTGATTTTTGTGTCAATTAAAAGTGACAGGACTGATGCACCTCTCACTACTGATATGGTAACGGCAAACAAAATATATAGCTGCAAGCGGCAAGATACAGTTGCCATGGAAACTTGATTGGATCAAGTGTAGCTATAAGATAACAAATTTCATGTCAACAGGTAAAAGGTTGGTATGACAAATAAACTTATATTTGTCCATGATTTGGTTGGACAAGCAAGTTTGAGAAACCTATTATTCTTTTATTTTTCCAATACCTCATGCAGGCTCTATATAACTTGTTTTGGTGTGAAGGCATCATAGAGTTTCATTGGCTAAGATGAATGAACTGCTTTGAAAATCTAAGTCTTTATGATTTTGTGAAAATTGGTCTGAGGATCATTTGTACAATTTTTCTACTAGATTAGAAGAAATATATGGCCTGTGAATAATGTTTCATTAAATCCAATATGGAGAAGGAAAAAAAAAAAAAAACTCCATACAAGATATCTCCCAACACGAACAGGATATCCATCTGACTGAAATTAAATTTCAGTCCAGCCTGAGTAATTAGTCATAGCATAATTTAAATGGTTACTGTGGGGAAGCTGCAGGATTTGTTTACATGTGTAATGTGGAGCACTGCAGTCAAGAGTACGCCAAACAGAGAAAGTCAACTAACTTTTTGTGTTTTAAAAAAGAGATACAGTTGTAATTTAGTGTATTTCCTGAGCTAAATTAAAATGTAGCTACTTCCTGTATGTGTCCTAGCTTGTCGTACCTGCTGTCTTTAATGAGTGTTGTCAGCCTGCTGCTACACCTTGTATTCTTTACATGACCTGAAGATTTTGTGTTTTTCGTCAGACAAATACATGTCAAGTTGATTGTTTTCTTCGCACCAGCTGACATCTATGTTTGAGCCCCACTGCCTTAAAAAAAGACATGCAGCATTGTAGCATTTCTGCCTTTCAGCATTGCCTTCATATTTTTCAACTGGTTTTTAAATAAGTCTACTAATGTATTTGAGTCCAAGAGACCATTCCTTATCCATAGAATCCTGCATCATGCCTAGTGTGTTTAAGAAGCTCCTCTATCAGTTAGTTTTGGATGTGGTACTTTTTTTTTTAATTCAATGGTGGCACGTTGGTGCAGTGGTTAACACTGTCATCCCACGGCAAGGTTCCGGGTTCGAGGGCCGGCTCGGCTGTAGAGTTTGAATGTTCTCCCTGTGCCTGCGTGGGTTCTCTCCTGGTACTCCAGCTTCCTCCCACAGTCCGAAGCCATGCAAATGGGGACCAGGCTGATTGATACTCTAAATTGACTGTAGGCATGGCTGTGAGTGTTAACGGTTATCTCTCTGTATATGTTGGCCCTGCGATCGTTTGGCATCCCATCCAGGGTGAACCCTGCCTCACGCCCCGAAAGCTGCTGGGATAGGCTCCAGCCCTCCCACCCCCCCAACAGGATAAGAGGAAGGAAATGGATGGATTGGATGGATTTATTTTATTGTGTTTTGAAAGACCTTGGACAAAGAGTATAGACGCCCAAGTCATCAAACTCTTCTTCCATTTTGAACTGAATGGGAACATCATAGAATAACTTCTACAGAAAAAAGTGAGATGACCAAGTAAAGAAGTGTGGCATCAGTAAGTTCCTGGAAAAGTTAGCACAAATTTTCCCATTTATCCTTTAAGTTTTGCAGTCTGAAATAACAGAAAACCCTGAATTAAGTCCCTCGCAGGGCTCCAGAGGGGATTCCATAGTCCTATAGGGGCATTTCAACCCACACGTGTGCAACCACAGAATCACTTGGAGTGGCACGATTAGAAGGAATGGTCTCCCTGATCTGACTCCAAATGGTGTTTTTTTTTTTTATTGGATCTCTGTACAAGTCATGTATTGTCCATAAAAACCACAATATTTGAAGATAAGGATGTTCATGAGTGTACTTGGTACCAGAGCACCCTTGGGTGAAGGTCGATGATCAATTTCATTATTGTCTCATCAGACCTGAGGAAATATGTCTTGGACACTGGGGTTAAGAAAGGGGCTGAGTGGTGCGGGTGACTGGGAATGTCTGAAGGAGGTACCTGTTTGAATGGCCTTCAACTCTCCCCTCGGGAAGAGCTTTTCTGGCATGCAACCAGAGCAAGCAAGATTCAAAGCTTCTGTTGCCTAAGCTGCAGCTTGGAGCTGTGGCCTTGGGGTCCTAGGGACTTTGATGGGTGGATACCAGTGGTAAGGGAGGCAGTCTGACTGAAGAAGGAGGCCTTTCAGGGTAAGTTATCCTAAGGGACTCCGGAGAAAGTTGCTTGGTACCACTAGGCCCAGGACACTGTGGCCTTGGTTACCACCAAAGAGCTTAAAGACTGCTAGAACTACTCAGGAAGTGGTGTCACTGTCCCAGCATGTCTTCAGGTGCGCTGCTTTGGTGCTGTAGATGTGAGAGGGGCTAAGTTGCCAAAGGCACCCAACCAGCTGCTCATGCTTCATAGGACATTTGCTTGCCTAGGGCCCAATGAGATTCTAGCCATTGACTATACTCTCTTGGAACCCACTTGAGATGGGTTGGAGAATGTCTTTGTCATGACTGATTTGCTCAGTAAGTAGATTTAGGTTCTGGCAGCAGATTGGTTATCAAAGTTTGGAGGTCCCAGCCTGCATACATTCAAACCAGGGCCAAAACTTTGTGAGCCCCATGATTCAGCAGCTCTGCAGCTCTATGGCATCCAGAAATCCTGCATGATTTCATAACATCCAGCTGGAAACGGCCAATGTGAACAGTTTAATTGGGCCAAGTTGCTGCATACTCTCTCTGCCCACAGAAGGGGGACTAAAACTGTTGTCTTCTACAGGTCCTGTTTTCATATAACACCACTCCCAATAAGGCTACTGGTGACACCCCATTTTTTCTGATGTTTGGGCAGGAATCGTGGCTCCCAGCTGACTTCCTGGTGGGTTGAGTTCGGGATCTGTTGGTGGCAGCAGAGCACAGAAAGAGGAATCATGATCAGCATGTCCGAGAGTCCCCTCTGGAAGAGAGCCAGTAAGTGCTGTTGAGGGATTTTTATGCGAAAGGGCGTCATAAAATAAAAGATGTTGGAGTGCTGTAGTCTATAAAGTTATTCAAGTGCCAAAGAAGGGAGGCTTAGTATACAAATTTGCACCTGCAGATGACCAGACCAAGGCCGAACAAGTGCACTGTACACTGTTAAAGGCAGGGGGTTGAGATAATTCCCTGGGGAATGCCCTGCGCCCTTTTTCGTTCTCTCCTTTCATGTGAGTCTTGACACAAGAAGCGCCTTATGAGACCCCCTCACAAACTATGACAGTGTGACAGACTCCCGCCCAGTGGCTCCCACTTTCAGACCCAGTCCCCACTGGGCCAGATCTTGCAGTGGTTCCTGCTGCTGTGATGGTGGATTTTCCATTTGCCCATCGGACTGTGCAACCAGTCACCTCCCTTGACATCACTGAAGGGACGATATGAATGCAGGTCAGCACTCCAAAGTTCATCATCTCCCAAGATCCATGGGAGAACTGGCACATGGGAGTCTGAACTGTAGTCCTGTGTCTAATGCTGTCTCTGTTCTTTTAGAACCTGGAACAATGTTTGGCATTTGGCCTTGACTGAGTAATCATTGGGGTGATGATACAAAAAGGAGGGTCCAGATTATGGCAGGAGGGCCAGTTTGGTCTTGCTCCTGGACATGGAACCCTGTATATTTCTTGGTTGCTGCACTTTTATCCTCTTGCCACCTGAGATACAGGTACAGTATGTTAGTGATGACTATCTGTGGCAAGAAAGTGTCGGCAGCTTGTTTGCAAACATCAGTTTTTAATTTATAAATGCTACCTTAAGCAGTCCTGTTACGAAGTGTGTGCAGCATGCAGATGCCCGCTGATTTTTGCTGCTGTTTGAGCAGAAGATTGCTTCTTCCCTCAAGTGATTTCAGTTGCAACTGATCTGTATGTGTGCCTCAGAGTAGGTTTTGCTACTCAGCCGCATCAGTCAGAACGTAGTTAGTTCTTCTTTTTTTTTAATAATCAACTTCAGGTGGAATGATCTGACTGGTGGGATATCAAGTCAGAGAGCACCAGAAATACTCCTGCTTTGCTTGGCTTTACCCTGTTTGGCCTTGTGTTGCCTTTACTGCTGCGCATTCCTGCTCCACTCTGCCTTGCTGCCATCTCACCTGGCTGCCTCGCAGCTTGATTTTAAGTCTGCACGCCCTTGACACAAACTGACCAGCCATCGTTCATATCAGCGGATCTGTATTTTAATGTTTGAACGGTTTGTGGGGTTAACTCCCCTTGAGTTCTTTGATTGTTCACGATCTAGGGTGGGACGTTTGATTTTGTTTAATTTATTTAGCTTTTTCAATTATTTGGATTAGTGAATTTTTCAATAATTATTTTTTGGGGGGAATTGTTGTATATTCCTTTCATTGGCTTGTTTTATTTTAATTGAAAATTTTGTTTATATCATTTAATTTAGTTTCTGGTTTAGCTGCATAGGGATTTGCCTAATCCCTGCAACTGGCCTACTGTGGGTTGAATTATTATATTTTTTTCATTTTCTATTCTTTGTTTCATTGATATTCTTTTTTGAGTAAATTGTTTTCCTTTATTGCTTAGATTTTGTTGCTATTTGTGTTCTTTTGTTTGCTCCCCACTGGTTTCATCTCCTGTCCATTCAGTTGCAGAGAGCCAAATGTGGTGATGCTAGTGTCTGGGTGGGAGTCTCCCCTCCTTCTTGTGTGCTGAGCTGCTCTTGGTTGTGAGTTCCTTCACCGAAGTTTGTGTGGTTATCACGTGTGATTTAATTATTTTAGTTAATTTATTTATTTTACAAAATTTCATTGGATTCCTCATCTTGTAACAACTCATCTCCACTGGTAAGCTTCATTTCTGATAAGGCTCCCCCTCCCTTCTGTCACTGTATGAATGCGGGCTTTATAGGGTTTTCATTAATATTAATAAAATACATATTATTTTTAAAACTGGAACCACATCTCCTGTCCCTCAGTGGGATCAACCCGTGTGCCTTGCTTTGATTATCATCCCTTTAACAATTCCCTGGGTGAAATTCCCAGGATGGCCCTAACCCAAAAGAAAAGGATTTAATTCCTCTTACCACTTGTGGTTATATGCTGCCATGTAGTCTGCGGTTGTCAGGGCAGGTCATACCCAAGGAGCATCTCAACAGATGGTCTGCCTGTTTTGAAATGTGCTCGTGGACTTTTTCTCCAGTTGAAAAGAAATTGCAAAATAAAATTAAAATCAATTTTTAAAAAGAATTCCACCTTGTCAGATACAGCAGGGCTGTGATAATTACCTTATCTGCATCGAACCGCTCCGCTCACCTTCCAGTTGATTGATTGATTGATTCACAAATACTCACAGGTACGCTTGACCTAATTTCTCTGTTGTTTGCGTTCTTGAGCAAGCGCTTTCTCGCTTGCTCTCCTCACTCCTGTCCAATCAACATGGAAAAAAGCTGCCATCGCCATAGGTTTTGTTTTTTGACCAGATTTGTTTGCTGCTATGCTGCCCTATGATGAAAGGGGTGATGATGATGTGTGCTTCATTTGTAGATAACCCAGTTGACAGGTCAGAGGACATTCAGCATATGATGAATGAGTTTGGGGGCTCCCTAGCAGCCCTAAGAAGCTACTTATTGGCTTGTGGGAAGGGCCCTTGTCATGCCGAAAAGTTATTCTTTCCCAAAAGGAATTCCTGTCTGCTTGAGTGCCTGTTAAAGCTGTATTATCCATACTGCTACAGCTTAATATTCTTGTCTATATGTACATTTGGAAATATACTTTAAAACAATTAATGGGTAGCATACGTAAAAAAGAAATGATTTTAACTTTGCGATCAAGCTCATGACTCATAATTTTGTCTACCTGCAGGCTCTATTTCTGGTTTCTGACTACACTTGGAAACTGTACTGTAATAAAGATTGGGGGTTACAGCTTTAACAACCTGTGTACACTTCAACAGATGGGAATAACTTTTTTTCAGAAAAAAACAAAACAAAACACTTTTTGGACGATACTGGATCTGAAGGAGTCGCATGTTAACCCTGTCCCTGCACATACACCTGTGTATCCATGATGTACTCATACCAAGAGTGCTGCAGTCCCGCTCAAAAAATTACGGACAACAGACAAATCTACGTGGAAACAAAGCGCCATAGTTCGGGCGATGCAGAAATGACTAATGGGCCGCATTGTTAAATATTAAATGTTCTTACACATGTAGAACTTTTTTAACCCTCAATTTAGTCTTTAAGACAGGAAACGCGGCCTGATGACTATCTATTACTCCTTGCTGCTGACATTTACTCTGCACCTCTCGTAACTGGCCACCACCCAGGCTTGCAAAGACTTAACTAATACAAAAGGCACATAGTAAATGTCAGGAGAAAGCTTTACAAACAGCCTTCAGGCTACAATGCTATCATGTGTACAAACATTTGTGCATATAAACATAGCATGAATTCAGGCATTTCAACAAAAATTTATATCTGAAGTTACCTCTCACCTACATTGAAATTGCAGATTTTACCAATATAATGCAATGAATCTGAAGGGTCACAGTTCCTGGGACTGGCATTGTTCAGAACCATTGTTCCAAGTATGCAATTAAGTTGATGAGTTATTTATCGGATAAACCCACACGCATACATATTCAGGCGCACACAAACATATAGATGATAGTATACCCAAGGGAAATGTGAGAAGGCACAAAGAATCACTTTGTGAGAATTTAACCATGAATCATGTTCCCAGTCTGGCTCCACCTGTCACCACATTGAAAACAACGCAGCATTACCTCCCACTGGGCTCTGGGGAGTGAGACTCTATGCAGATGGATGGGCTGATACTGGAGGGATCTGGTTCATGGGATTGGTTTCTATATGCAGCCTGAGAATATAGGTCAGTAACACATTTACACTTTGTAATATTGAGCTTTTACACCAAGTGCTCCGCATCATTATGGCTCCCACTCTCCCATCACGATCGCTTTGTTGCCAGTAACATGAATCAGAGAGAGATTTTTAAGGGAGGGGGTAAGAACAGCAAAACATTTTCAGCTCAGCAGAGGAATGATTCTATAATAATTCCATGTTTAATAGTATTTATCCAGACACAAGCAAGACGCATCATAGTTCACCCCCCACCCAACCTCCCCCAAGAAGTTTAAATTGAACATTTTTTCTTCAACATTTCAAGATTGTCACGATAAATTTCTCTTATTTGCTGCAGGAGTAGGTTGTTTTGCCAGCACTGGAATTGTTTATGCTGTAGTTTGTGCTGTGTTTACAACAGATACGGAAGAGAGGGAGGGAAGGCGACAGCCGAATACAGTGAAATGGTAACGAGCAAGAGGAGAAGAAGGGAGTAATAGAGGGAGATGGGGGGGGGGGGGCATGCTGCAGTGTTCTGGCTGCTATCCAAGGGCAGTTGTGCTTCCAGTGAACAAGCAAAAATACTAACCTCAGCTAAATATAACATTTCCCCTCATACACAAGGCTTCAGTAGAATGACAGAGGCGAGAGAGGGAAGAGAAGATTGTGTGTGTGTGTGTGTGTGTGTGTGTGTGTGTGTGTGTGTGTGTGTGTGTGTGTGTGTGTGTGTGTGTGTGTGTGTGTGTGTGTGTGTGGAGGGTATTGGTCACTATGCCCCTGGACCGTGCAGCCGGACAAAAGGAGCCACTTGGAAATGAGAGTAGCTTTACAAACATGGGGGGGTCTGCTCCCGTTTGAGCAGCATCACACCTTCCTCTTCTTATTTCCCTTCTTCCCTCCAGTGTCACACTGCTCCTACCACCCCCAACATTCCATGAGAACTAAAGCTGTCTTAATGTAAAGTGCTAAATTAATGACTAAATAAATAAATGTAGAAAAAGCTCCATTATGGTGGCACGGTGGTGCAGTGGTCAGCACTGTGGCCTCACAGCAAGACGGGTCCGGGTTCGAATTCCGGCTCCAGCACGGGATCTTTCTGTGTGGAGTCTTCATGTTCTCCCTGTTCCTGTGTGGGTTCTCTCTGGTACTCCAGCTTCCTCCCACAGTCCAAAGACATCAAGAGGGGACGAGGCTGATTGATACTCTAAATTGACTGTAGGTGTGACTGTGAGTGTGAATGGTTGTTTGTCTCTATGTGTTGGCCCTGTGATGGACTGGCGACCTGTCCAGGGTGAACCCTCGCCTGAAAGCCGCTGGGATAGGCTCCAGCCCCCCCTTAAGAGGAATAAACGGAAGGAAATGGATGGATGGAAAAGCTCCATTATTTAATGTGTTCATTTGAAAAGAAAAATAAGCAGAGAAATGAAAAATAAATATATCTAAATATTATCCAAATTAATAAATACAAAAACGAAATAAATGAAGAAAAAAATATCCAGGAAGACACACTCGGTGGATATAATCATTTTTAAGGGAAAATACTAAGTATAACATTTAATACTGTAGTGCCAACCATGACCACTCATACTAATTATAGTAATAATAATGACAATAAAATGCTCTTATATTCATAAGATTTACACAATTATCCGATGTTGTATTTGCATTTCTGCGTTTATTTATTAGTTACATCATGGCAGGTTCAGTCTTTCATACTTCTTCACCTTGTGTTAATCTGGCTTGACAAACGGTAAAGATGACCCCCCCCCATTAAACATCTTTTTCTTGCTCTACATTTTCTGCCTCTACAGCTATTATACGATTTCAGCTTGCCTCTCTTTTCATCCGACACAAATACAGAGCTTTAAAAATGAACTACTGCTGCCGCCGTCGGACATTAATAATTCACGGGGCAGCTGAAGCGGCAGGAGAATGGAAATTAAACATAGGTTTTAGTCTGTGTATGCAAGACAGGAGACCAGCCATGCATGGCGTAACTGCTGTGTGTGTGTGTGTGTTTGTGTGCGCGCGCGTGCGTGCAGTGCGGGATGGTGGGAAAATGAATATGAGCAACCACATATACAGGCTACGATGTTCTATCATTAAAGCAATAGATATTGAAATTTAACTCCCCGCAGGTGTTTGTTGAACCCACAATTCTTGAATTACTGGTGAACTACAGACCAATACACACAAAACCATTTCACCTGGAAATCAAATCATGGCCGGTTTACTCTGCACGTGTGCATCGGTGTATGAACATTTTACATCTTTATCTTCCTCCAAGCTATTTTTCTGTGAAAAACAACTTTTTCAAAGACGACAACAACATGAGAAGGAAGACAGCCCGACGTTGGTGGCTACGAGGCGTGGACCAAAGACCTGGCACTGTTCCTCTTCAAGGAATTTGGATCCAGCCTTACTTGTGTGATGGTGAATCTTTCAGGTGAGAAGCTACAAAATAATCAACTTTCAACACCACTGGCAGCACATTTGCCTCCAACCGGTCAAAGCGGAAGACCGTCCCCCTGGATCTGCTCGACGTTCCTGCCTGTTAAAAGGAAGGTTTTTCGTCGCCATTGAGCCTGGTGTGCTTGCTGATGGAGAATTGTTGGGTGTCAATTCATTGAAGGAGTGTGGTACTGGACCTGCTCTACTAGTAAAGTGTCATGAGAGAACTTTTGTTGTGATTTGGCGCTACATAAATAAAATTGACTTGACTTGACTTGACATATCCAATACAGGAGAAGAGAACAAAGGTTGACAAAATTAATTTAGCACCACTGCCTGTCCTGACAGCAAGTCAGATCAATAAACCCCACCGCTTACGCTGTGAACAACAAACCCGTTTTCAAGCGGGGAATTGTTTGTCTGAATCGAATCAAGATGGCATTCACTGTTACCATTATGATCACTGCCACAGGAAGAGCTAAATTAATCACAGATAAGACATTCACACCTCCCTGTCAACTATTTCCCGTCCTTCAACAAATACACAGGGAGACAGACGAGCTGCGTTGCCACCCTCCGGCTGGGCATGACTCGCTATGCAAATTGACAGTTGAGCACATATTATAGACTTAATGATGAAATACTAATGGTATTTTGAGCCGGCGTCTCCACTTTTTGACATGTTTTGATTTGACAGCGCAGAACCTGTGACCTCCAGGTGTGAACGATGATATTTAGAGGGACAACCTCCCTCAGAGTGTGACAAGCTCATACCCTGGATGGAACAAATTTCACTGGAAGACGAAATTCTCTCGAACACTTGGGACATTCCTCGGGCGGTATGAGACATGACTGTCAGACAGTGACAAAAGGGGAGGGGGGTGACTTTTTCAAGACAGAATAGTCAGTTTCTCTGCGGCTGCTGTCGTGTGACAGTGTGATGGTTCACGATTCCCGCCATCACTCTTTAGTTACTGCAGTGAATCGTGCCCCAGGTAACTTACCGGGGGTTAACTCTTAGTGTTACCAGACACTTTCCCCAGTTTCATACAGACATGCATAACTCTGCTGATGCAGCTAAGTATCCTCACTGTGTAACCCACACTCCACACTTGGAACCTCAGGGACCCATTTGTGATGTGACGCACTTTGTCTTCTTTGAGAATTTTTCTGTGATAAGCCACAGGACTGAAAATCTGTCCGACTTAGGTCTTTCATTCCTCTTAATTTTGTAATAATTTAATAAAGGCTGAAATAGCTTGACATTTGCGGCATCTCATCATTTTCTTTTAGGATGAATTGGACACAGGGGTCCATCTTCCAGACACCCTGGATCCATTTCCTGGAGATAGTGATGAAGACTGACAGCTGCTGCAATTTTTAAAAAAAAAATTCATTTTATTAAATATTCTTTGTCCGTTCATGTTGTGTGACTGGTTTTGTGGACCAGCGATTATTGGCTTTTCAATTGTTTAAACCTTAAAAATGGTCAAAAAGATTGAAAGACAATTGTACTGCAATTTGAATGCACAAGATTAATATCCAACTTGTAAGTGACTTAATGAATTGTTTTTGCCACTCAATTATTCATTGTTTCCCTTTGTCAATTTTTTTTTAATTAAATTTTTTTTTTATCACAGATCTGTTCGTAGGCTGTCCAAATTATGTCGTTAATCCAAATTTAACTTGCGGTGCTTGCAAAAATAAAATCTCTCCTTTCCTACAAGCATGATTATGCTGTACACTAAATTCAAAAACCCAGAACTACATCTTATCACTGATTCGTCTCTATTTTGAATGAATGCATCAATAAATCCAATTCCTAGTATAGGAAAAAAGTATCCAGCAGCATATACCATTGAAAACTACAAGCTGCACAAGCTACAACATGTTGTTAAATTAACCGTTCAGACAGTGATGATCAAAACTGAAAATTATTCACCCCTGCAAAGTCGGAATAACACGGCATGTTGATCTGGATCACACTGGATTGTATGAGAGGATCTAAGACAGTGGGAGATGAAGTTTACACACACACACACCATTCAGAAAAGAAAAAAAAGAGAGAAAGAATATCTCTTCATACTCTGACTCCTCGCATTGAAAAGTAATAACCTCTTCCCAGGCGATTATGTTGTCAGTTGAAGTTTGTATTTCTGAACGAATATTCTTGAAACTTTAAGCAGCAACAGAAAGTTTCCAACTTTCCCTCTTTTCCATCACCCCCCCCCCCCCCCCCAAGCATTGCATGTATTTATTTGTGCCAGGTGTTGCAAAGCCAACCAAGTCCCTTTTTTCAGGACTCAATAAAAACCATGATGATAGAAAAAGGCAGTTCCGCTGGAAAGGGAAATGAAAATTGTCACACTTTCATATTGAATATTTATTGAAAACTAAAAACGAGTCAAGACAAGTCACAAACAGGATTAATGGGAGGATGGGGCGTGAACAAAAGAAGACGGTCTTCATTTTCCGAGCAGATAAGAACATAGTAGCAGATCCAGGGTTTTTTCAAATCGCATTAAACGTGACAATTTTGCAGGTTTCTCGGAAAGTACCAGATATATCACCATGAAAAAAAAAAAATGTAGGAACGCATGATATGAAAGGTTCAAACAAAATCTATATATTTTGATATGATTAAAACTGGGTACTTTGTGGATGCTTTGTGTGTGTGTGTGTGTGTGTGTGTGTGTGTGTGTGTGTGCGCGCGCGCGCGCGGGTTTGTCAAGATTTCTCAAAAACTATTTTGATTATAGCAGTAGAAAGATACGTTATACCACATGAGGAATGATTCATTTTTGGAGATGTTTTTCTTCTTGGTGGAGCTACCTACCTGCTTTCTAGCTAACCGTAAAGTCATAACCATCCAAGGGAGATTTAAGTTTTGATTGAGATTGTGAAACATTGGTGAGTGCTCATGTAGAGACCTTAAGGTCAAATCTTAGTGTCAACCTCGATGAGTTGATCCTGGTTCTGAGCGGGATCCAATGCGGGCTGCTTGACATCTGAATCGGTTGTTTCCAAAAAACTCTTGATTTATTCCCTCAATGCTCGAGTAAATATTCATGAATAGGATATATACTCTATAATACATGCATGTCGATTGAACATTTTTGCCATTCAAATCTATGGAAAATACATTTACATTCTTGTCATGGGTGTAGTGCTCTACGTCATTTGTAAAGCTAAAGTCATCTCAATCACTCATTTGGGGAATTTTCCACAAAAATTTGAATGAGTGCAATTATCCGCATTGCATAACATCACACCAATGGTGAATGTAACACTGAATGATTTCTGCAGCGCAGAAGGCCAGCTGGCTGATAGTTTATCAAAGTTTTTGCCTGACATGATGGTCAGGTGGAGTTTGTGACATTGATGAATGCAGGTTCGGGCTTGATTGCCCGTTAACACATGGAGTTAATAGCCAAACACTCTCTCTCCTGTTTATTTTCCATAGTTCCTGGCTTAAGGTAAGGCATATGCAAACTAAGGAGTTAGGAATTCATATATTTGATCTGAAAAGGAACATACTGAGGAATATGTAGGGATAATGTCATATAAATGTACTTTTTTCCTTTCTTGTATGAATTTATTCATTGTTGAAACTGTATTTTCTTTAAGACTGTGTGTGAGATGAAAGATGGAAGGTGGCTTATGGTTAAAGTGAATGAGCTTCAAAGAGCTAATGTGGTAAAAGCCCACATAGCTCATGATATATTAAAATTACCTCCATCTCACATATAATGTTTACTTCTTAAGTTGTCTAAACATACAGTCGACTGCCTATGAAATGAATATTTCATTACACTTAAATGGCTCTCACCAGCTATTTTAATTGAGCTGCAGCAACCGCAGAGCAAACCACACATTAGAAAAAGTCTATTAGACTCCCATTCACCATCACGAGAGAGTCTATTAAAGTTAACAAGGACTCATAACCTCCATGACTTCTTCTGCTGGAGATCTTGTTGTTCATCTCTCTCTTACTGTAGATACCAGCCTCATTCTGTCTCTTCAGAGGTCTTTGGCCTTGGCCTCTAATGTCAGTCGTGTGCAGAATAACATGCACTTGGCTCCGTTTCATAATTAATTTTGGCAAAAAAACAACAACAACAAAAAAACAGGTGTCTGACCCCATATTCAGCAACCACAATGTGGTGGCTGCTGCCTTAAGGCAGTCACTGTACTCCCACAGTCTCTCTTTCTCACACCCATTCACCCCAAATGGGGATCACTCCCCAAATACAGATTGTCACTGAAACATGGAAACATGGACATAGAAGTATTTAATCTAGCACTTGGAAACAAAGTTATTCCAACTTGAGCTCCTGTCATATTATTTTGAAATAAAAAAAAATATTAAAAAAAATACTGATGTGGCTGATGAGGCAAGGCTGCAAAGCCCAAGCAGGGGCCAGTTGGCGACCAAGCCACTTCCCGTATGAGACTCGACACCTTCTTTCTCAGTCAAAGTTCCAAAGTTCGAGACACAATTAGGTTCTATTGGTGGAGGAACTGAATATCTATTGACGATACATCTCCTCGATACGATTCATCGTGTGGGCGCAGGGATGTGGTTCTTGCCATGTCCCTTTTTACCAATACTCGTCATCATTATCCTGTTCATAATGGAATCTATTCAGGTGGCCAGCTGCTGAAAAACAGCTTTTTATTAGAATCATAAATCATGTGTTACTTTACCCATGGGAATGGATACATTCATTGGTCTGGTCAAGCTGTTTTTGCCATCGGGTGAAAAGTTCTTGTATCCTGTAACTTGTCTTTTTTCTTCAAAAGAGGTCTCAGTGTACACGTACAGTACAAGGGCTGCTGTGGTACAGTCAGGTTGTTTGAGTTTCAGCGTTTCTCAAGCAGATACATTTTAAATGGGAGTGCAGTCGTAAAAACAGTCATGATATATAAAAAAAAAAAAAAGTACAAATGGTGATCGGGAAAAATCGTCCTTAGATTTTACAAATGAGATACCACAACATTCCTCCAGAATAGTTTTCAGACACTCAGAATAATACAGTACTGTGCATCGCGACATATAATGCCACACACGTCATGTTGTAAATTTCACTAGCCATGATTGAAAGCATATTTCTACAAGGCTGTAAATAACATCCCCTGGTGAGAGTCAGGAGACAGGCCGATTACATACATTTCTTCTCCATCCATAATGCATTACCAGATGTTAGTTTATATTGAATTCCAGGTATGCGCGAGCAGACCCTGTGGTTTTTGGAGTCTGTCTCTGTGAAGGCATATAAGACTACTTGGAGAAAAATACCTTACAAACTCACCCCTAAGGACATACTTGCTGAGACAATTTCTTATTTTAGTAGCATGATGTTATCCTTTTGATCTTTTTTGTCCTATTGTTAAAAAAACAAGGTGAGAGCGGTGTGCAGCACTGCTGGGTTGATGGCGCGCTAAGGAGGACCATCCTAAATATATATTAAAATGCCCCCTAACCTTCTAGACACCTAGAAACCGGCATGCCACTGTTTTCTTTAAAGAGGATCGTCTTTGAAGGAGAGGATGGGGCCGCAGTTGTGGGACTATGTACTGACAGTGAACATGGAGGAGTTGTGAAGATAATGCTCACGCTCCCGGAGACAAAGTGTGTTATTCTAGGCAAGCCTCTGAAAATTCATTTGAACACCCACTCAAACACCTACGAGGCTGGCTCATCCATAGCCAGATCAGGTCTAGCGCTCAATCCATTACTTGCAGCTTGGAATGGATGGCAGAAGATTCCCGCAATGAGGTTTCAATTGTCAAAGAGGAATGTAGAGAGAGAGGGACTAGGAGATGGAAGGATGCCCAAAAGAGATGCCTGGTAATTAAGAAGGATATAAATATCAATCGGGGCTGCACGGTGGTGCAGTGGTTAGCACTGTGGCCTCACAGTAAGAAGGTTCCAGGTTCGAGTCCCGGCTCGGGCACGGGATCTTTCTGTGTGGAGTTTACGTGTTCTCCCCGTGTCTGCGTGGGTTCTCTCCGGGTACTCCAGCTTCCTCCCACAGTCCAAAAACATGCAATTGGGGATGAGGCTGATTGATACTCTAAATTGACCGTAGGTATGAATGTGAGTGTGAATGGTTGTTCGTCTCTCTATGTTGGCCCTGTGATGGACTGGCGACCTGTCCAGGGTGAACCCCGCCTCTCGCCTGTTGACGCTGGGATAGACTCCAGCCCCCCCGCGACCCTTAATGTGTAGGAATAAGCGGAAGATGACGATGGATGGATGGATAAATATCAATCAGATTTTTCTGTTTCTCCCCGGTTAAAGGTACCATTATTTTTTTGCTAAAATCAACACTCAATAGTTTTTCTTCACGAAGCTTGACAACATCATAATTATCCATCCATCTGTCCACTTATCTTATCCTGTTAAGGGACGTGGCGGGGGGGGGGGGTGAAGCCTTTCCCAGCGGCTTTCGGGCGAGAAGCGGGGTTCACCCTGGACAGGTCACCAGTCCATCGCAGGGCCAACACATAGAGACAGACAACCATTCACACTCACAGTCACACCTACGGTCAATTTAGAGTATCAATCAGCCTCGTCCCCTCTTGATGTCTTTGGACTGTGGGAGGAAGCTGGAGTACCAGAGAGAACCCACGCAGGAACAGGGAGAACATGCAGACTCACACAGAAAGATTCCGTTCCCAAGCCGGGACTCAAGCCCTGAAACTTCTTGCTGTGAGGTGACAGTGCTAACCACTGCATCCCCATGCTGCCAGAAATTGTTAGTTTCCATCTGACAAAATACAGATGAATATGACTGAATGGACATGACTGAAAATGTTTGCTAAGTACTGTTGGTTATTTATGAATTATTCTACATTACATAGTGTGGATGACTACTGACACAGGTACACTGTTGTATTACGGTGTACACAGGAAATAATCACCTGGCCTGAAGCTACCATGGCTTCATCCTCAAAGTCTGCTGTCTGAACACATTGAACCACTTCCCCCAGACGTGATAAATCAAACTCCCACACAGCCTCTCTGACAGAGAGATTCTCCAGTATTAACTGTGTTCCCTCATGGTGCTCCACTTTAATCTCTGTTTGGCCAACTGTCTCTAAAGGTTCAGGTAGTAGCTTTGCAACCGAACAAAGTGGATCAAATGAAGAGAATAAAATTCAATGAATTTTTAGAAGCAGTGAGACAAAAGGCGTCACAGCTCCCTTCGACAGAGTTCATGGGGTCCCCCGCCCATTTTTTTTCAGGGGCCATTTAAGTGGGAGCATTATCTGAATCTAAGCGTTTTACTCACTCACTCTCTCTCTCTCTCTCTCTCCGAGCCTTCCAATCTCTTCCCCTTGACTGCCCGTGTCACGTAGGATTATGGCTACATACACCAGTAAATGTTTTTGTCACAGAAAGACACTCGCAGTTGCATAAGGAAAATACTCCGTTCATAGTTCGCATGATTTGTAACGGAATACTCATGAAGCTATGATATCGCTCACACACACAGAAAGATCCCATGCCTGAGCCGGGGCTTGAACCCTGGACCTTCTTGCTGTGAGATGACAGTGCTAACCACTGCACCACCGCGCCGCCTGACACAAACAACAGTTTAGGGATTTTGATAATAGAAATGAATGTGCCTAAGGTGAACTATTATTAAGACAAAAGTATTTTATTGGCAACATTCTGAAGATGTTTTGCGGATGTTGTTGAATGCTTCATGAATTAAAACGTTATAATGTATTGCTTGAACAAACATTTGCACAATGTTTTCCAGAATTTCGTCTTACATTGCGGAAGAACGTTCTGGAACAAATTAAGTGCTTAGCACAATATGGGACATTGTAATATTAGAAAAACGAAAAAAAAAAAAAAAAACGTTACGGTGTGTACACATAGAGGACGACAATGCAGCAGGGGAAAATCTGTCCCCCAGCGTCAAACAGACATGGCCGTGAAACAGCATAAATACAAAAAGCAAGGTAAATGGAAGTATTTGCCCCAGCTGGAGTACACCAAAATCTAGCAACACAGTCAAATTGCAGTGCTAAATGACTTTCAAAGCCTGTGTTGTTTCTGTATGTATGTAATTATGTAAATGCAAGTACTTCAGGAGACTAACAATATTAATGGATAAAAAATAATTAATGGCATTTTTGGCCTGCTAGCAACAGATACAGAAGTTGTAGAATATTAAGGCTGGGGGTTGGGGGGAGTCAGGGGGATATTAATGGTGTCCTAATTAGCTTCTGTGCTTTGAATGCTTAATATTAGTGTATAACTGTTTGAACAGTGAGGCCCCAAAACTCATCATCAGCAATCCCCTTCAAAAATTCTTGATGTGCAAATTTTCTATATGAGCAAGCACCTCTCTCTCTATCTCTCTCTACATTGAGGCATGGCTTTGTCATCAATTGGCCCCCAGCGGGTAATTAGCTTGCATCTTATCATTGCCACTACGACTTATTTCACCCCAAATAACGAGACAAGATAGACACGTCATATTAAATCTGCCAGCACAGAAAGTTGGTCATTTATTTGTCTAGTCATATCACACAAGTGATTCATGGATGAATTAAGAGGTTTTGCAGTGAGAAAAGCAGTCCCAAGGACCCTCAGCATACATGTGGGTCTCAAAAAATGAGATACAGTAAAGGAGGCAGAGCAAAAAATAGGGTACACGTAGCTGCAGATGTAAATGCCTGTGCTCACTATTGTGCTCTTTCCCTGCTAAAAATGTAGGTGCCCTTCTGTAACACCTTGATGAGAATGCAAGCCAGTGCTTTGGAGGCGAAACTCTCGCTATGATCAGCTGAAGTCCTCCCTCTTTTCTTTGCTCTGGATTAAAAAAAAAAACACTGAACCACACATGGTAAGAGGACAGACCCACAGGTCTCTGCGTGATCCATACGTTTTTGTAGATGAGGAAACATTTTGATAAATCCAATTTTCTATTTCAAGAGATACAAAAGTAATGTGTTTCACCTATGTACTGTAATTGTGACCCGTGGCAACCTAACTGCTGTTTTTGTTGGATTCGTTACATTTTGCGGCAGTTTTTTTTTCCTCTACCAAACTAGAAGTTAGACACAGTTATCGCAGCGTTCTTAGAATGATTGCACTTTGAATTTCTGGTATTTTGCATGAGGTTTTCATTGCAGGGATTACATTGATCAATCAAGCTGTAGAATCAGGCACAGAGAATAATGCACAACATGAAAATATGTTTGATGGTTGTGCGTCACCGATGGGATTTGCCATTTGTATCAAAAGTGACAATGACACACGCGGTGTTTTACCAAAAGTTGAACATTTTTCATGTCTTGGGGGATGAGAAAAAGCCCTTTGTCATGGCGCTGCTGTTTGTATTGTGTATTCAAAAGATATCCTGACTTCATGAAAAAGTGCTTTGGTGGACACAGGCCCTAAGAGAACCCTTCTGCTATCTCTGAACCCATTAAATAACACTCATCCAGCGGCTCTTGGCTGGGTTATAGAGTTATCAGACCTGGATATTTGCTGTCAAAGGCAAAAAGGAGGAGGCCAAGCCCTGAGCTTGTACAGGCCAATTCAATTACTACTGGCCGCTGTCTAATGGAGAATGAACTAACCAGGCAAGGGGTTACTTTGGGATGTCTCTGCTGACTACTGCCTCTTGTCTACAGGATCTAATTTACTAAGACACACAGCTATTGATTGGCTCCTGCATGCCAACGGAGGAAAACCATTATAGATGCACTTTTGCCATCTAGAAGAGGCAGAGTAATATGCTGCTGCTGAACATTTATAAGCATCCAGAGACATAAACATACAGGTGTGCACATCGAGCGAGGTAATTTTCTTATCTGTGTAAGCTGCGATAACCAAATTGGCGAGGACGTCAAGTACATTGGTCAATGAACACAATCAATAGGCTCAACTGCGAGAAAATGGCTGATTTGTTCATTCCTTTATCCATATCTGCGGTTGAACAAGAGGGTCAAAGGGCGAACACAAACAATGTCATCACCCTACATTTGTCAGAGCAGCATTTTGCATACCATCTTTCTCCTGAACAACATCCCTTTTACCCCCCCCCCCCCTTTTTTTTTCTACCTCGAAGCTGTGGCTACAACAGTCTTATCTAGCGCTGCCTTGCTGTCAGCAAGAGTGGTCTATTTTCAGGTTTATCTTGAGCAAAGGCTGGGCTCAAGCCGTGGGTCTGAAGCGGAGCCGGTGCTGCGAGAGATAAGGCAGACAGGGACACTGTAACCTGCGTGTCTGCGGTCAGGGTGGGAATAGATGGCGGCTGCTCCACAATCAAACAGCTTCCACTTTGTGCTCGATGGATCGGATCAGGATCAAACAGCTGTGGAGGCAGGCTTAAAAATGTCTTTAAAGGCACAGTTTGTTTGAAAGGCTAAAGAAGGCTTTTTGCGGGTGTACACTAGAATTCTGTTATACTGTGGTGAAAGCTTTCATACCGTTGCAGATCTGGATGAATAGGATTGACTTACCGATCTACTTACACGCTTTAAACTTGTCGTCGGAAATTAAGTTCATAAAATGAGCTTGAATTGAAAAGAAAATTTAAAACCAAAATTAATTCAATGTTCACAAGTGATTAAGAACGTAAGTTTTTTTGTATTTTGTTTTATTTTGGACAAAATCAAACACAAACAATAGTTCAAGAACCGGATGGAGTCCGAAAAGTAATGAGGAAATTGGAGGTGTGCCCAGCGTGTGATCTGCATGAAAGACCCCAAGGTTAAGTTGACTCCTGTATGACAGATTCCACAAATGGGGAAAGCACAAGTGCGTGGGGCACCTTGGGGGTTTGAGAAGTGCAAGGGAAGATGGCGTGTAGAACGTGGGATGTGAGGTGGAGCAATATCACTATGGTTGAAGAAGTACTCTGCCACTGCCACGTCAAGGAGTCTGGTTCTTTGGTGATGTGGTTTTTGAGCATGTTTGTTACCCTATGGATCTATGTTCAACACCAGGTTGGTTAGTCAACCCTCACTACTCTTAAAAATACCGGATCTTGTCTCGGGAGATCATCAGAACATCCCAGCAAGTTGCAAGTTTGTTTGAAGTTGGAAAGACATTCGTTTTCTTCCACCTTGATGGTTGGAATTTTTTCCCCTTCCCAAGTACGAACACAGTATCAGCACCAAAAGATGCCAACCCAAGCCATTTGGGAATGGGGACATATCAGAATGCAGCATTATGCTTGCATATGTCATTCAGTATTGACAGACTATAGGGGTCTATTGTTTGCTGTGGAGCGTATTGTAGTACATGCCAGCTTCTTGACATGACATAACAGAGCAGCAGCACCTAGGTGAGAGAAGCAAAAGACAAGCTAAATCAAAAGAGGGTCCACTCAGACACTCAAGACAGCCTTCGCTACAACACAATGCAGTGAGACTGCAGATGAGAATATGTCTGTCTGAAGAGGGGGGGTTGGGGTAGGAAGGCAACGAGGAAGATAGAGAGGGAGAGACACCAGATGAGACGAGTCAGAAATACTCAAGCTCTCTCCCGCTGATCGGCATACTATGTCAGTCGACCGATTTCATTTTTAAAGCTTTTGTGTGCCAACGTGCCAGTGTGCGTTATCAAACAATGCCTTTTTGACTATCAACTGCTCTCCTAATGAAAAGCCCACCGGCAATGAAATAGAGTTCCATCCCTGAGGATTTTGAAACATATATATTTACTTAAGCGCTCTTCTCCTTCCCTCAACTCTCCTGTCTCCTGACTGAACTCTCACAAACATAAGCGTAACAAACATCAGCTCTGCTCCTCTGCAGCATGTTGTGAAACCCAGTCTTATCACCTCATGAGCCAACATGACATCCCCCTTTGTCCTAGCTCTGTGGTTATTTAACTGAATTGGCGTAGTGTTATTTCAGGCTAAACGATTCAATTACACATGGGCTTTTTTGTTTTGTTTTGTTTTGTTTTTTGCTTCTCATTGGTTCCAAAAGGACTTGCTTTACAATCAGAAATCATTCAGGGAACAGACAATGTAGTGACACCTCATTGAATCACTTCAGTGGTTTCAGAGCAATCTTAAGCAAGCAGGTACAAATCAAGGGAAGGTTTTCCTCATTTAGCCCTGCTTGAATCATCTTTGCTGTCACTTTATAATCTACACAAAGCTGCGTTGTTCTACTTTGGTCTCCAATTTCTGGCGGTATGAATGTCAGATAAAATGTTAGTTTCCATCCATCCATTTTCTTCCACTCTGGAGCCTATCCCAGCGGCTTTTGGGTGAGAGGCGAGGTTCACCCTGGACAGGTCGCCAGTCCATCACAGGGCCAACACATATAGACAGACAACATTCACACTCTTTAGAGTATCAATTAGCCTCGTCCCCATTTGCATGTCTTTGGACTGTGGGAGGAAGCTGGAGTACCAGAGAGAACCCACGCTGGAACAGGGAGAACATGCAGACTCACACAGAAAGATTCCGTTCCCGAGCCGGGACTCAAGCCCTGAAACTTCTTGCTGTGAGGTGACAGTGCTAACCACTGCATCCCCACGCTGCCAGAAATTGTTAGTTTCCATCTGACAAAATACAGATGAATATGTGCTGCGTTATGGTATGTGTGGTGGAAACAATGCCAGTATAAATCAACTAGGAGCCGTCTCCTGGCGGACACACACATTTCCTGGTTACAACATCACGCAGCGTTGCTCACTGTTATAATAAAACAAAAGAAAGTCCATCTGAGTGGCAGGATGGGGTTGGTTGTTAGAATCAATAAGTAGATTTTTTCAGCAGGAGAAGGGTGTTTGAGTCCTGTCACAGCAATGTGTTTCGCATTTACCCAGCCAATGGTATTTTCCTAACCATAACCTGCTGGGGGGTTTTTTTGGTTCTGGATGTAATCAAGACCTAGATGCAGCTGTATTGACTCATAAATCCTCTTTTCAACAGATTTATTTCAAGGAGCTTTTTTTCATGGAAAAAATTATATGAACATTCTTCAAAACTAGAAAAGAGCATTGAATGTCCTCTTCTGTGCTTTTTTTGTTTGTTTAACCAGAGCTTTCACATCTCCAACACAGAAGAACTCAGAGAAAGTATCTGTGTGGTGCCACTGGGATGTTGTACTTTTGTCAGCCATCTTCAAACTCAGCATCATCGTTGGTTCCCCCGATCAACAGCCAGTTGGATTTTTACATTGGATTTTCTGTCATGAGCCAAAAGCAAACTCTTTATGACATGAATTTAGTTTTTTTTAGTGTAAATGCAATTTGAGATAAATAAAGCTAAGAACAAAGTACACAGCCAAGCTTTGGTATTTTATGTCAGGCCTTATTTTTAGGAATTTAACTGAAAACTCGTTTAAAAAACTCACACAGACTTTGACACGAGGACCGATTCTTACGCCATCCTGTAGCCATTGCCCATGTGGTGCTGGCTCCTAATTTTAACAGACGCTGTACCACCACCACATAATGCGGTGTCGAGATGTTGTGCTCATTTTAGTGGTAATTTCATATAATTCTGTGAAGTTGTTGCATTCAAGGATTTTCTAATGGACGAATCATTTTGTCAACATAAACTTGCATCTTGTTTGCGCATTTGACCCGATGGCATATAATGGATTTCACAAGCAACTGATTTTGTACCAATAAGTGTTCCTCTGCCCACTGTTTAGGCTGATTTACCAAGGATGTGTTTAATTTCAATGAACCCATAGGCTACGCTAATGCATATTTATATCGGGAAGCTTCCCGGTTGAGCTGCAGTCATCTCTTATTAGCCACTATGCAGCACCACTGCGACAATTAGGTTGCACATCAATGAGGAGTCTGTCTCTACCATGCTGACCTCTTCATTTCATATTCAAAATGTTAAGGACTGTTCTGCATTCCCAACTGCGTGCGTTGCTTTGATGATAAAAATATTTCAAATTACAGCAAAAAGATGGCACGCTTCAAAGTGGTTTTCAATTGTTGCTAAGCAACAACAAGACCAGCGCTTCCCCTGTTTGGAACTATTAGCTTTAAAACAAGTCCCCCGTGGAGAGAAAAAAAAAATGTGTTCCTCATGTGAATATTTTTAGAGAATAAAGATTGATTATTCACCTCAGCAAATCAGTTGTTCTCATAACCCCCTTTTTTTGTTTTCCTTTGAGTCATCATGATGTATAATGCAGTTTTTTTTTCATGCAATCTGTTAGGCATATGTTAAATACAACATGTTTTCACCGTAGCTTTACCTTTGGGGCGCTCCTGCTTTATCGTGCATGTATTATTCAGTCACCTCCATGTTGGGGAACAATGAGATCAGTGCTCTGGATTTGCAGGTAATCATATCAGTGACACACATTGCCCTCAGCTGCCAAGCAAGCTGCTGATAGAGCTGATTATATTAAAACTTCATTCTCAGTAAGTTTTTTTTTTTTTAACTGTTCCCCAAGCTATTGCACGTATTCATACATTTCCTTGCCTTAAGGTAATTTTCATTTCATTTCATCTCATTCATCACCACGTACAGTATATACGGATGTTCCCTGACATAAGGACACATGCTTCTTATAAACTATAGGAAGAACAATCAATTCAATGTGTGTAAATGACAAAAAAAAAATCGTACAAAAAAAAATGTAGATTCTGCATCGCCGCTTTAAAAATGATTCTATCCTGCTTTGCTGTTCGTAGATGAAACTACCGCAATTATAGTGGAAGATAATTTTAGAAATAAGCAGCTCACTGTGGGCATCTTTTCACCCACGTTCTTTTCCTTTTCTTAATTTTTGCTGGCTCATTAAAAATCAGCGCACAAGCAAATTTCTATTGTGATTTCTTTTTGAGAGGAAACATTATCTGGAGACCCAACAGACTCGTGGTGAGACCCTCTGCGGTAGCTTAGTCTTTCATTGTAGTTGTGAAGTGGGGGGGTGGGGGGGGGTGTCATGGAGTAAATGATCCTACATCAGAACTGGCTTAACACTGCTACCACCGCACAACACTACACATCACTACTCAGAAACTCGTGAAATCGCAACAAAGAAATACATGCTCTTCTATGCCATCTACACAAAGATCACTCCTCAGCTGTGCGCTGTACTCTTCCTTTTCATGGACTGCTACAGTAGCACTCATGTGACCCAGTGTTCATCGAAATAATTGGAGTGAGTGATGAGAATTTCTGATCTTGTTTAGCCAGGGAGAGCTTTTGACCCTGGAGATGCAGTGAGGCTGCAGCACCAGTGGGGATAACTCAGATAATTGGCGAGCAGGAGAACCAATAAAAGGGCATCTGGGAAGAAATACAAGAGCGCTTACATTTGACAAAAGTGAGTGATAACACATCCATGTATAGAGCATTTCAGCTCAACCAAGCCTGTGTATTTTCAGTTTATTTGACTAAAATATCTTGCTCCTTTAAAAAAAAAACACGTTAGTCATGCCTGCTCTTTCAATTACTGTTAAGCTCCCTTGACCACATACCTATGGTAGAGTATACTGGTACTTACACCACTATATCTGACTGCAGTCAAATTACAAAGTAATTTATTTTGAAAATCGATTGAACTGTGATTAATCGTAGCACAGGTTAAATCTAATCAAGGAGCATAGTGATGAATGGCCTTGCTGACATAATGAGAACTCCATCCCTCTAGTATTTACTATGTCATCCCCAGCAAGTTAAAATGCTACTGCTCGACTTCTAACTTCGAAAAGGAAGTGGGAATACATAACACTAGTACTGACCACCCTTCATTAGCTTCCTGTCTGCTATGGGACTGATCTTAATATTTGGTTAACTGTGTGTAATGCTTTGAATGGGCTACTGCCTTTTTATCTTTCAGATGTCCTTAACTACCACAGCCCCTTTTTCATTTTGGCGTTCGATTCTAGCTGAGAGAAGTATCCCCTCTGCCCCTATTCTTGATTACGTCTACAGTTATTGCTCCTGTTTTTATGTACTATTTCTGATTGTATTTTCATTTATTTAACCTGTTAAGTGCTCTGTCAATCACCGCTGTAAAAATGTGTGACAAAATAAATATGAAAGAACTCATTTAGATTTTGAGCATTTTGAGCAGACTTTTTCTGACTGTAGGTACAGACTAATAATTTGTGTTTTCTACTTTTGGAAATTGCGAATGGTCCAGAATCCTAATATGATCCTTGACTTTTCCTGTGATGCCACCATGAAGTACACATTTCTCACTTCAAGTGAATTATCCAAACAAGCATTTAATTCCATCCATCCATCTTCTTCCGCTTATCCTGTTAAGGGTTGCGGGGGGGCTGGAGTCTATCCCAGCGGCTACGGGCAAGAGGTGGTGGACACCCTGGACAGGTCGCCAGTCCATCACAGGACCAACATATAGAGACGAACAACCATTCACACTCACAGTCACACCTACAGTCAATTTAGAGTATCAATTAGCCTCGTCCCCACTTGATGTCTTTGGACTGTGGGAGGAAGCTGGAGTACCAGAGAGAACCCACACAGCAACAGGGAGAACATGGAGACGCCGCACAGAAAGATCCCGTGCTCGAGCCGGGACAAGCGTTTATTTTTTTTTTGTAATTTTCTTATGTGTTTACATAATACATAGCATGCCGAATTTACTTTGTGACAATGTATTTAATCAAACAGTCCAGCTAGCATGATTTTAGGTTCTAGAAGTAATTTGGAATTCTTCCTTCAGAAATCATGTCCAAGGCAAAACTACGGAAAGAGACACTTTTTCTAGAACACCAAGACTAGGCCATCAGTCAACTGAAACACTACGAGATTGTTGGATCACTGCAGCCGACCAGGGTCAGCACAGCATCTTAGATCTGTTCCAAAGACAAAAAGAAAGAAAAGAAGGATGTAAGGAAGGATAACTATAAAAAAAAAATGGGCCTATGTGCCATTGGCACCAAGGCGTTGGATTACCCAGGAGGCACGTGATCAGCAGGCCCAGATATGTACATGAAGGGCAGATATATAAAGAATGCTCCAAGCACAACTGAGCTTCTTTGTGAAGGACTACATACCATACCCTTGGCACTCCCAACAACAGCACCTCTGGTATCTTGGAGAAAGGGTAGCAGGGAGATTTCCAGAGGATGGACCTACATCCTTGCATTTTTTGTTGTGGTGAGGTTTTCTTTTTAGTTCTCAATGGGACTTCTTTGTGCCACAACCACCAGCAAATGACAAGGTGATGAGCATCTTTTCAGCACAGAGTTCTTGGCAAATCAGACAATTGTATTCACATTTTGCACATTAACCAGATGAAGCCACACAAACCAGCATGTCCACCAGCTCCCCCACAATGGCTTTGTCCTTATTTCATCCAGAGGAAGAACTCTACTCAGTGCAGACATTTTAACTTCTGCTGAATTTCAGTACATAGCGATTCCTGTTCCTCTAAAGCGCCCTCAAAGGCTCCAAACCGGGAACTTTCAGAAGAGTGAATTGCATTTTCACCTGGAAAAACCTAAATAAACAAAACATGAGTATAGGGTGCTCCCAGTGGATGACCCTGCAGCCAGCACAGTGTCACCGTCAGAGACACATGATAGTCCCTGAAAACCTAATGTGACCTCATTGGCTAGAAATAGAAGCATGCATTCACGCCGTTCTTCCCTTTATGAAAGTAGAAAAGAATGGTTGATGCAAGTGTCTAACAGGTCATATTCATTTAGTTATATTTTTCTTCCCATACAAATGTATTATTTTCAGTAACACCCGGTCAAGTTTGCTTCATATTTCGCATAATTGTGAGCTTTTGTTTTGCTCACTTTGCCATGCGTGCACAGCTCTGCAACACCAGCTACATGATGCATTATTACCGAGCAGCAGTCTGATTGTTTAAAGATGCATTCCTGCCATGCTAAGTGGTTGCTATGCTAACTGATGCGGTAACCAGGAAGCTGTAATCAGTGAGTTGTTTATGTGGTAAACGAGAGCAGGAAAAAAAAAACAAAAAAAAACAACCTGGCATGAAAAGCCTTTTAGTTAGACTTATTGCTAAAACATCACCCAGAGTTCATAAATGTCACACGCGAGACTGCCTGGCTGGCTAAGATTTAGCTAGCCTTTAACGTTTACTGTTTTCATTGCTTCTCTTCTGAGCTGAGTGGAGTAGCCCTCTATGAACTTGAGAAGGAAGAATGTCTATTTGTAAAGTGACAAAACAGAGGTTTGTCGTCCTACATCAAGAGATTAAAAGTGACCGCTTTCCTCCGTTGCTGGGAGGGATTCGGGTGAGGAACAGCTCAGTGGGGAACAGATGCGAATTAAACTAGTGGGTGGGAGATTTGATATGAAAACGTATCACATAGGACGTGGGGTTATTTTTTTTTTGGTCTTATTTTATATACTTAAACCTTTAATCATTCTTATAGAAAAAGAAAAAAGAGCGCAGCAGGTAAAAATCACGCATCTCGTGTTTGCCCAGTGTCTGGCCGTGGCGTAACTTTGGTACAAATTGTTAGCTTTATATCCGTCATGAATATAAACACAATCCAGATAAAAATCTTGAATCCGGTTCTGAAAAATCTTAAAAAGCAGCAGTGCACAAGCAGAAAAATGTCAGTCGTTTGAAGAGCTTTTTTGAAAAGCAGGAATATCAATTTATTCCTGAATTGTAACGTTCCTGTTTCCACGCATGTGAACCATAACAATCTAGGACAGAGGAGCTGGAGGAAAAAAAACACACAAAAAAACAAAAAACTGCATTGATAAAGAAGAAAACTTTCAAAACACTGCTTTTTTCGGGGCCAAATGTAGTTGTTGATGACTAATGATGCCGCTTTGCTCTGGCTCCTTTTCAAACATTTTGTTTTTGTTCTTTTAGATGCATCAGGTCTGTTTCAGTGCTCACTCAATACACACGTGAGTCATAAAACAAGTGGTACCGCTTCACAACATATGATACACACATTTTTGCTGCAAATGGGCTCAGTCTTTGAGAGAAAGAGAGCCACTGCAAGCAAATATAATTCTTCGAGAGGAAAATTGAATTCTTTGAACGCAGGTGGTAGAAAATTACTTCTTCACTGTGGTGACCATGTTTATGGCAACATTCTTGAGGAAAGTCGTTAGGTCGCTTTGTTCCGCTTTAAAGGTTTATGTTTACAGCGGGGGGAAAAACAACTTCTAAATGAATGCAGCACAGGTTTTAAGATGTAATCAAAGTAGGAGATGATGCCTGCAGATATGCATCCTTTGAAAATTCTCAGGGGAATGAATGCTCACCTACTGTCTTGAAAAAAAAAAAAAAGTTATTTGCAGTGGAATATGACTGCAAAAATATGAAAATGTTGGTTTAACATTTTGCACACGCCTATAGGCAAATTAAATCCTTATCCAAGACAACAAGCGTCTATCCTTATTATTTTTGAAAAGTGCAGAAAATGCTTGATTTGTTCCATCAGGTTATCTCTAAAATTAGCACAAAAAGATGAATCATCTTCTCCACATACGCTCACAGATAACAGGCTGAGACAAGTATATATTTCTGCCAATAATGTAACAAAACAAGCCTTTAACCATGCCGAAAACCTCACCAGGAGTATGATCAAGTGTGCTGGTCTTTCCACAGTAACTTCATTTAATGGCTTCTCATTAGATTTGTCAGAAAAAGAAGTCATCGTGATTTGAAAAACCTGTTATTAGCATGTCGCTTTGCAAGCACCATAGATGGGATACATGACAAATGGATGATAAAAGCGCAGGTGACGTGAGGATCGGTCAAGTCGAGCATCGTTAATCAACATCGCCATTGATGCTGCTTGCCAAATTAAGATAGATGCCAAAAAAATGTGGTTGCATCATCACATTGATTTTGTTCCACAAATGGAACATAAATTCAGCCTGTTTTAAATCCACAGCTTTGAATGAGAAATTGCTACCTGTCACCTTCTGGAGCATTTTTTCCCCTCAGTCAGCTATTACACACATCATCCATAACCTGTCAGATATTCATAAAATTAAAGATGACAAATTAACATGAATTATTCCCTTCTTCTCTGAGAGAAGTTCCCTTCTGCTTGCCACTCCTCTCAAACAGCAGAGGAGAGCGCTCTGCTCGACTGAGCCTTTGTGAGCGTGATGGGCCTGACTCACGAGAATGAGATGTTTCCAAAAATAAAGTGGGGAGGGAGAGTGAGAGAGACAGAATGTGCTGAATAGGCTGGAGCACAAGAAACGAGTGGATTAATTCCCCCTCCCCCTCTTTTCCAAAAGCCCTTGGATTCAACACAAAACATGCCGAATTAGTGGGAACAAATCACCCGTGTAAAGCCCCTAAACAACTTACCCGATTGTCAGGATGCAAAAATAAGATAAATTAAAAAAAAAAAAAATTCAGAATGTTTTAAAAGAATCATATCTATAAAGGAAAACTGTGAATATGAACCCAGCTAGTATCTTCCCCTCTACTCCTCCGAGGGCAGATGTGCCTCACTGCAAGCAGATGTAAGCAGTTGGTTGCATGTTGTAAATAGGCGCAATCATGTATGTTTGGCTTTTCATCATGACAGATTTCCCTCTGCAAATGTAGTGTGCTATGAGAATATGGTACTTTCAGCCTTCTTGCTGTGAACCATAATACTTTGAAAGCCCCTATAAGCCAGATAGAAGCTTCTGAATATTTTAGTCTGCCGGGAAAATGTTTGCAATGCCCGTTAGTTTTGTCAGTTTTAGTCCGCAAGCGTGATCTAATTTGAGCGCTGTAAAAGGACTACTGGCTTATTGGTGGAGACAAAAATCATCACAGATATGTTCCTCTGTGTGCTGCTGTAGGTATATCTGGATCTTAGTGGATAAAATGATTATCTCAACATTCTTGCATATACAAAGAGATGATTTGAGATTGTGATCATCCACAATCTGGAATAAGGATTCAGCGCCAAGCAAAATCACCCTCATCACCAAGCTGATAACAAAAGAGGTCATCATTCATCATCAAGAGCATTGATTCACTATCAGGACTCAGACAGCATGGCAGGGTATCATGGGACCCTTTAATCTAGCATGAAAGACATGAGTAATCCTTGTGGGAGGGATTACTCCTAACCAGTACTCTCCCTTTGCATATTACAACTTTGGTGTACATGTGCTTAAGTACAAGCCTGGTCACGTCTACCCATCATGATTTATCCCTGGCTGCATCACTTATCCTGAGACTTAGCGGCGTAAAGGACATGTTTACTCTTGACTCCCACTGCAACCAAGAGGATTTACCAGTGAAGAAACAGAACCTATGAGAGCTTAGATTTTGACCTGTGCTCAAAACAGATTCCATTGCTCGCACCATCCATTCATTCACAGCAAAAACAACATTATGTAAATGCATTTACACTCCCATGAACAGCCAATCCTGCAGAATTTGTTCCGTCCAAAAAAAAAAAAAAAATGGAGCCTGCAACTGACAACAACATTGAATTTTTCATCCCTGTGCATTTGTGAAAGCCACTCTCAGAAGAAATGACCACAAAGATATGAGACATCATCTAACCCTGCATGTGTCACGCAGCAGGCAAGGCAAGGCAAGGCAATTTTATTTGCAGCACTGCAGCATTTTCTAAATAGCTCATTCTGAAGGTGGAACCACAGGGCAGCAGTGATGTAGCATTCAAATCCTACCCAAGGTTTTTTCAAACTCAAAGGAAAATATCGATATTTTGGGACACGCGTATTCTCTGCCTATGAGATAAGAGAATGGATACAACTCTCATTTCTGACTGGGCACTAAATATGCAGCTAAAGGAACCTAGTTTA
This sequence comes from Aulostomus chinensis, assembly GCF_037954235.1. NCBI lineage: Eukaryota > Metazoa > Chordata > Actinopteri > Syngnathiformes > Aulostomidae > Aulostomus > Aulostomus chinensis. The sequence goes on along the minus strand of NC_141323.1, from coordinate 19,595,952 downwards.
GCTTAGCATAAAGACTTGAAACAGGGGGATACGGCTAGCCTTGCTCTGTCCAAAAGTATCACACTCTAAATCTCACTAAGAAATGTGTTATCACTATATTTTTTTTTTCTTTTTTGGCCGGGACCAGTTGCTAGGCAACCAGGAGCTCATCTCAAGGAAGTTACATATTCTGGCCAAAAAAATAATCTGGTATATAAAACAAGGAATTGTGATTTTTTTTTTTCCTCTTCTTTCCTGGTAAAACAAATAGAACCTAAAAATGTTAATCAACGAGTTTCAATGCCGGTGATTGTAGGCTGGTTGTTGAACCTTTAGACATTTCTAGGCTAGCTGAGTGTTAAACTGGCTGTCTGCTTTGGTTACATGTTGAGGCAACATTTTCATGCATTTATTTTCATTTGGAATATGAGGAAAAATATGAGGAAACATGATGATTTTTAACATAAAGCATGTAAACATATTCAAGTAGACATCCAAAATAAAAGTAAGTAAGTAAAACTTTAAAAAAAAAAATGAGAACCACATAGCTTCTTGAGCAAGTGGAAACCTGCTCTGGAAACAGTAAAGAAGGAATTCAATTAATTGTATACAGAAATATGGATAAATCATAATAAAAAATATTGTTATATCATAAACCTATTCTAGTAGTATCCAAAAGTCATAGTGAGAACCTTAAAATTCAGAAATATAGCCTCTACAATAGACTCAGCCACATAATCAAGCAACAAATTCATATGCAAATATAACAATAACAATGATAATTGAGAATTAAGCAGGTAAAACCCGTCGAGTAAACAACCAAAATAAAAGCATTAACCCCGAAAATTTGTATAAAATGGCCTCTTAAAAGAACAGATCTCTAATGCGGCTAAATATTTAGACAACATTTCATTTATTTTCATGTACAAATAGGGGGGAAACAGCAATTTTCGATTAAAGTTAAATTAGCATAATTGCCTCTTTAGTTAATGTGTAATTGTGGCAGTGGCTACATATTTAGAAATGAGTTGACAGGCAGTAGAGTGGTATCTGTACTCTAACCCTTAGGGAGGAAGAGAGTAACTAATCTGTTCAATTATCAACGACTCCTTCAAACCAGAGTCTTCAAAAGGTGCGTACCCTCAGCTGACGAGCAACCTTTGCCGTAGACTCATTCCTGTCTAGTGACCTTAATCAGAAATGTTTTTGGTCGACATGCTATCATCCAAATACAAGCTATAATACTTCGTACACAGTGTGTCGAGAAAACTCAGCATAGCCTAGAGACACATTCAGGTGCATACACGTGTGAAGCCAAAGATAGAACCAAGACTAACTCCTCTTCTAAATTTGCTCCCAGCAGATTTCCGCAGAAATGATCCAAGCACCGAATCTCACGTTACAGGCGGGAGAGCTAGAGAGAAAAATACTGTTTAAATATGCAGAATGGAACCTTTGAAGCGCCACCCGCAATTTAATCAGTTAATATTTAAAGCAGGGATATTCTTTATATAAGGCATTTGCATGATGGTTTGCATGAGCTGGGAGGAAATGAAGACATGAAGACTGGGATGTTTTATGTTGGACTCCACTTGCGAATTATTATCAGGCCTGCTGATCATTGCTATTCAGAGGTCTACACCGCCTGTTATAGCTTGTCTGACAATAAATACAGCAACATGGTTGTTTTTTGGGTTTTTTTTTTTTTTCAGGGCCTACCCCTGAGGAGTTGGAATTACGCTTATGTTCTAATTCATTGGAGCTTCTGTGCATCTTTGCTAATATAGTCACGTTACCTTTCATGAACCTACATGTAACTGGACCATGCGTTAGCACATGTTCAGAATGACATCTTTTTGCTTTAGAGAACCAGCTTGCTTGTCAGTGGATTTTCTCACACTGTCCTTGATGCTTAAGTGACGTGCTTTTTTTTTTTTTAATTATAATCGTCTTCGCTATTAATGGGCGGGGAGCAAACCATAATAAAACTCAAATTTAAAGTGTAGATACAAACATGTGAGGCTCCCACTATCACCAATTTGATGATAACCTATTTGCTGCGATACATTGGTTAGAAAGCTGCAACAGAATTAGCAAGAGAAGCACAGCGGGAAATGGACTATTTGGCTTCACACACACTCTTATTGCGCAAGTCAATGTGTGTTGTCACTGGACCGCGCTCTTGCATGCACATCTGACCAAACAGAAAATGCCACGGCAAACATTTTGTAAGTACATTTTCCATTATATGTCCACATCCTGGCGACACAAAACCAAATATACAGATCAGGGTGATGCCAAAACATAAAGCAAGACCTTCTTTTTCCTGATTTCCTTATAAGAAGATTGAGTCATCCATTCCATCATCTCCAGTCATCTGAGGTGGCTTTGAGTGCTTTTCTTTACTGCACTTTGGTGTACGTGACACAAATAGAAAATGCTTAAGGGTGCACAAAGGCTCACATTAGATGAGCCCCCCCACCATTGTAGAAAAACAAAATATCAACAGATGGTATTTACTCAAATTGTAGACAGCAAGCCTACTGGCACTCAATTAAAAACAATTGCGATTGTACGTGTAAATCCACTGAGATCGAAGGAGAGTGACATGGAATTAGGGATGGTTGTGGTATTCCTTGGCAGCCCAAGTCCAATAGTTAGTCCTCTGATCATAAAATGAAAAAGTATCTGCAGCAAAGCGCTATAATTGCCACATATAAAAAGAAATTACACACATTTTTTTCTTTCTTCCGTGATCTAAACACAAGCGCAGAGCCCATCCCTGTCAGGCTGTACAGTCGACTACAGCATCCTAATTGCTTTGATTAGGAACAATATGTTTCTCAGGAGACACGCTACCTTGCAGGGAAAAGAGTTCAGTACGAGAGCTTGTCTGCCAGAGTGAATCGCTTTCAAGCCAACCACCTCTGCCTGTCATCTTCCCTCAGTCGTGGAGGGAAGCGGAATTACTGGGGCAATCAAATGAACGTGTGAGGAAACGGGCCAATCCTCAAAAGTGCCACTGTATGGGATTTGGATGTGGTAAATGAGGCTAAAATATACATAAGTGAAATGTTAATTCTTGCTCAAGTCTCAAGTAGCACACTTTCAGGCCTAGTTTAAAGACTAAATCCCACAAAATGTCATGTCTTTTTCTTCAACAACAATGCCCCCTCTTAATCTCAAAGGGCACTTTCACACGTTTCATAAAACAAGACAAAAATTAGGACAGCATCGTGGCCAAAAAGTAAGACCATTCTCTAAAATTTCTGTCTGGGACCCAGGAGCGATCGATGTCTGAAATATTACAGTAATGACCAACCTCGAAATGAAAGTGGAGGGTTAATAGCAGTTTTCATCAGTGTATCCCAGTATGCAATTACCTGGAGTGTTTACAAGCCATTCAGCATCATTTTTTTGTTTCCAGGCCCTGGACTGAAGTCTGTATTAAACTGAATGTTTTTAGGATTATATTAGTACAGCGAACAGATTTCTGGTCAAAAACAGAACATGAAATTGACGTCAGAGCCATAAATATTTAGAAATTTCCGATATGATACTATTCTGTTCTTGGAGATGCACACGCCGGCTTACAAACGTAACAGAGAAATACCACTCAATTTAAGAATAAAGATGGATTACTCGTGGCCCCTGTTTTATACGGTTACGGTGCTCAACAAGAGCAGCTCTATTGGAAAAAGGTTTCTTTTTTCTTTATCCTTGAAGTGATACACACTCAAAAAAATGTATTTTGCTTTCACAAATAGTTGTCTTGAGCTCACTGAAAGTAGGGTTTTACTTTATTTTCTAGGCGATGGTTACGAGACATCTTTAGTTTCAGGCTAAATACATGTGACTGGCTCTTCCTGCTTTCTGGAATCACAAAAAAGGTGACGCAGCAGTAAAAAAAAAAAAAAAAAAAAGTTTTCGTGAGCTCAAGACATTTATTCATGAACATTGAGAAGCATGATAAACTTTTTAGGTGAAGTACAGCTTTGAGATACGCTGACAAATGCTGGCCTGAAACTGAAAATGACTTTGCTTGGAGCTTGGATCTATCATTATGTTTTTTGGGGGAAGCAGTGGAGTTGGCACATTTCTTCCAAAGTGCATTTAAAACAACTTAATTTTTTCACATTTAGTTTCACTTCCATCTTTCCCAAATTCATTTTCTGTGCAGCTGCACCTCAATTTGCACCTCGAGAATGACACAAAATGCTAAGTCATTTGGAGCTAAAGACTTGGGCGGGGAGGGTGTAAAGGTTTAAACAGTTGTGTTTTTTATATATATATATATATATATATATATATATATATATATATATATATATATATATATTTCCATCCAATATATCTGAAAATTCAGTGGTATTTTCCTTTAAAATGGTATGACAAACTACACATGGATGCTCCCCGTACATGGTCATGGAGATCACTCCCATTAAATGTCATGTCATGTTCCAGGACAAGTTTCAGGATACACTGTGTTTCAGCCAGGATTCCAATCGCATTCCAGAAAAGGTACATTTGCAATGTCTATCACTTTCACATGTAGGAAGGAAAGAGAGCGTTGGCATGAACACAAAATTATACATATAGTCGTCCTGTTAATACAAGATAACATCATTTCGACAATGCATTTCAAATATGAACCAATCATAAAGCAGCAACCTGTTTTCACCAGTGTGGATATCCACTGTTTTATAAAGAATCCAGGTGATACAACCTCATTGTAGCGATACATATGTAAATCTATGAATTGCAGCAAAGTCAGAAGCGTTAAGTTAATGATTTCCAGCTACTACCTTGACTACACTGAAGGCCGAACAGTATGATCTCCATCAAATGACAGGGATTAAAACAACCAAAAAAAAAAAACAAAAAAAAAAACAAAGTTGCAAAATGGAAACTTTTTATTTTCAAAAAAAGCAACAGATTACACAGTTAACTTTCAGCAAATGCAATCCTAACTGAAACTGTACTCACATTCGGGACTTCAAAATGAAAGACTCACATACTTACACACAATCTACCTATAATATACAAAAAAGAACACATAATAAATATTAAAATGGCCACAAGAGAAAAAATCATCAAAAACAATCAGTAGAGAGCAAATGTAGGGAAAGTAGAAACAAGACTGTGTGCCTTAAATGTCCCTCTTTTTTCTCCTTTTTTTTTTTTCCTTTTTTTGTTTCTTTTACATTTTTTACAAATTGTGCAAGATTTCATACTAAGGCTCTGGTCTTGAAGTGACTGTTGTCTGATCCACACACTCTGATCCACACACACACACACACACACACGCGCGCGCGCGCGCACACACACACATGTTCCCTGTGCTCTGAGCACTCGGTGGGGTGTAGCAAACCATTGCAGAATAAAAATGGGGCTGCTCAGTGTATGGCCTGTGATGCTCATGGGAGTGGACCAGCTTTTAAAATGGACATGCACTTCATGTGTGAAGACAGAAAAATGGCCCTTGCATCTAAAACAAATTTTTTTTTTTTTTTTAGGAGTGCATGAAATTAAAACAAATAAACAAATAAACCAACAACCAAGAAACATGACAATATCATAACCATTAAGGCAAGAACACCCGGAGTGGCATCAGCAATACTGTAACAATATGATAAGTGTTTAGGTACATGGATATGATGAAACATTGAACTACTTCTTCTTCAGTGTCTTTGTTGTTGTTGTTTTTTTGTTTTTTTTTTAAGCACAAGGTTCTTTAAAAGCAACTTTTTTAAAACATCATTTCAACTTTTTTTTTCCTCTTTTTTTTGTAAAAGGTGATAAGAAAATAACAATGGAACACTAGGGACATATGGTTTGTAAAACTACAAGAAATAATTTCTAGATTTTAAGTTCAAAACCACACGATGTAAATCCCCATTTTTAAGCCCCCACCCGGTAAATGAAAAAAAAAAGATATCACTTACATTAAAACCATTTTATCCTCTTGTGATGGTGTATTCCAACAGTTTTTGCTTTACTTACAGCGATTGTGTAGTCTGTTGCAAATTAAAGCATTCATTGTTTAGTTTGGAGAGAGACCAAAAAAAAACAAAAAAAGGGAAAAAGTTGTCCTTGCAAAGCAACCCAAAAAAAAGCATCTTACATCTTCTTTTTAGTGCAACTCTTAAAATGTAAAACATTTCCAGTGATTCCTTGAGAGGTATCATTTCTTTGTTTTGTGTTTTTTTTTTTTCCCCGTGTATCTTTTCATATTTTTCACACCTCACAGAGTAATGCATCTTCAAAAATATCCAAAGCAAGAGGTTTTTCATTGTTTTGTCTTTTTTTTTTCCTTTTTTTTTCATGACTTTTTGCTTTTCTGCATCGGCATGGCCTTCCATGGTGTCTGTTTACTAGAACATAAACACAGGAGAGGGATCCAGACCTCCTGCGTATTCCATTCCCCCTCAGCCTCCACGTTTGATCACATTCAATCACTCTGGCAGTGCCTCGTGATTGGCAGTCCGCCTTCTACCTCGCAAATGAAGGGAAAGGAGAAGGAGGAACAGGAGACAAACTGGAGGATGAAGAAAAGAGAGATAGAAAGAGACAGTTCGCTGTACAGTGGGAGCAAGCCCAGATCAAGATCAATCAGGGAAATAGAGACATTGAAGAGAAAAAAAAAAAACACACAGCACAACCTTCATATAACGCAGTAGGGTTCCCTTGGTAACCTGGATTTTCTGCAGTAGAGGAGTGTGGTGCTGAAACAGCGCCGCAGCTCCCTGTTGGAGAAGATGCAGATGAAAGGATTGACCCCAGCCTGGGCAAAACTCATCCACACGGCTGCTGTGAGGTAGCCTGCAGGAACCACGGGGCCCCTTGCAAACACCCGCCAGTAGCAGGCTACCAGATAGGGCCCCCACAGAGCCAGGAAGAAAAACGTCATGATGTAGAACATCCTACTAATCCTCTTCTCTGTTTTGAACTCATCCAATACCAGTAGGCGACGGCGGCCCGCTGCATTGCTGTTCTGTCGGATTCCCAGCAAAGTAGGTGGGGTGGGGCCTCGACCAAATCCGGCTAGCCAGTTGGCTGCTGCCTGCCCGCTGGCACCTGGACCATGGAAAGTCCAGTTCTGGCTGACAGCAGGCACAAACTGGACGGGCTTCATCTTTCGGCGGTCGTGGACGAAGAAGATGAGCTTGAGGTAAACCAGCTGTGTGGCCAGGAGAATGAGAGCCAGCAGGAGCATGAAGCCCAGTGAATCATTTGCCCTGAAGGAGCGGTGCTGGAATGTGCACTGATCCTCCTCTTGGATAAAAGAATACGTCCCTACGTCTAGCACTGGTGGGAATGCCATAGCGACTGACAATGTCCACACCATGCAGATGACAGCCAGACAGGTCCAGAAGGTCAACCTCTTAGTATAGAAGCGGTGATGTGCAATGGCCAAGTAGCGTGTGACACTAACACAGAATAGCATGAATGCAGTGTGGAAACAGGACAGCACACCCAGGAAGGCGATCACTTTGCAGGTTAACGTGCCGTATGTCCAGGCGGAGCCATTCTTGACTGAGGTGAAGACAAAGGGGAAGCAGATGGCTGAGCGCAGGATATCAGAGGCGCACAGGTCCAGCAGGAAATAGTAGGGTGCTCGGTGCAGGCTCTTGTCTTTGACCAGCAGGATAGAAATCAGGAGGTTCCCAACCACACCAACACCAATAATAAAACCCAGAGAGGTCAGTTTGAGGAAGGTAGCGAGAGGAGAGACATTCTGCAAGATGGTGTGGTCCCCTGCATGGCTATAGTTCGCCATAGATGGAGGAGGGATCATAAAGATAGCGGAATAGCTTCAGCCAAGTATCATGATCTAGAGGCAGGAGGGGGAGGCGATAGATCCATTTGGCGGTGTGCTTTGAAGAGGTTTCCAGGCATATAGGCAACCTCTCCTCTAAGGCATCCTTTGTTCTTTTGTCTCATCACACCTAGAGACAAAAATATTAACAACCCATCAGCATTCAGGGCCATAAAACAGCTGCATAGTTTGCATTTGTGAGGAGCAATCCGTCTGGTTGTCAATTATTTATTTATTTGTTTTAGATTTGAGCGTGGAACGGTATGGAGATAAACAAACCACATAGTGATTATTTTTCTTCTTTATAATGACCTTAATAATTAAAAACAAAACAAAACATTGTGTTAGCAGCACAGTCCTCATTAACAAACGACGCATTTTTACCCTTGATGGGTTGGGGGGGGGGGGGGGGAGTGCACAGAGAGCAACGATTGGATTTAACCGGACATTTCAAGCATATATGAAACATTAACAGAAATGCAGTCCAAGCTCGTCTCGATCACACCCTACAGCCTGCAGTACGGGAGAAGACGTATAAACTCACCCAGCCTTTTCTGTGCGTTATTGTGGCAAACTGACGGAGCGCGCACACAATGAAGCATCCATGTTTTGTCTGATTAAAGGTTAACTGGATTACGTTAATATGCACCGTTCTTAATGGGGCGATTATTGAGCCAACCTCCATTTTCCAGATCATCTTTTACATGACTAATTACAAAGAGTTGCCGTGGAATATTGACAGCAAAGCAACATTTCGACATCATAACGCGGGTTGACAACAAAAAATAAATAATCAGGTAGTAAGGATATGACTATGTTTTATTCAAGAGCAATTAGATAAGAACATATCTGCTTTCATTCATATTGGCTCTATACTTACGCGTCTTCTCCCCTCCGATTCCAGCCAGCGTCGGTCAAATAAAAGGAAGAAAAACACACAGTCGCCGTTGCTGCATCCCAGTCGTTAATGGTCAAATAAAGCACAAGAGTGTGGCTGATCCCCGCGTCAAATAGAGGAGAATTATCCCCAAGTCCTCTGCTAGGAATCGAATCGAAGCCACTACACAAGACGAGGCCAAAAAAAGAGGTGGGGGGGGGGCGGATTGTCGATCACAAAATCAATCAAAATCCTACCTGTTGATAATCCGATTTCCTCCTGGAGGTTATTTACATTGCATGCGTCGGGTTTTGCCGTTTTTAAAAAGCCTAATATGTTGCCTGTCCCCCTTTTTTTTCCTCCTCCACGGTGAATATCATACAGTAAACGGAGCCCAGTGCGCATGCGTTCTGCATCCCTATTTGTGATCCAAGACGCGTCTTGTCTCTTGTTGCAGCAGCGGCGGCGGCGACGGCGGCGGCTCCGTCTCTCTCATCTGCTCAACTAGGCCGCAGCTGCTGGCCGGTAATACGTTACAGTATTTAATCGAGGATCGCGGTGTCATTATTTTGATATCTGGGTTTACAAACGCCGACCTAAAAACAGCCACCATCATCCTGAGGGGTTCGAGATCGGTTTCGACCTACCTTCAAAACTCATTTTGTAATGTCACTCAACACAAAAGCGTACTATTTTATTCATCCGACCTTTTTGAATCCTGCTTGCGTCTGTATGAGAGCGTGAGTGACAACAAGTTTTCACCTTTTGTGTGTACAAAGTAAAGGGTTAAACGGGGCAGGGGAGTTCACCTCAAGGTAGAGTGACTTCCCTTTGCTGTATATGCATAATTGACAAGCACTTTGCCCGCTGTTGTTCGTCCTGCAGAGCCAAGGCAGCATGACAAATTCATTGACTTTGATTTCTGCATCATGTATGGGGAGCCCAAAATTCCATGTACACTAAAAAAAAAAACAAAAAAAAACGCACCCATATTAAACACAGCAAGGAGTAGTTGGTGTTGGTGTCTACCTGAGCCAGGAGACATAAATGTATGATGATCATACATGTAGGGAATCTGTTACCACTGGCAACTGATGAAAATTTCACGGAGTAGGACTGGCGAACGATGCAGATTTCTATTTTTTATGATTAAAGAGCAGTTAACATGCTTCTCAATTTCAGCTTACCAATGATCGCAGATGTGGTGAGTTAATAATAAATAAAAATGAATTATGAACAAGGATGGCGCGGCGGTGCGGTGTCAGTCGCCTCACAGCGAGAAGGTCCCAAGTTCGCGCCCCGGCTCAAGCCCGGGACCTTCTTGCTGTGCGGAGTTTGCATGTTTTCCTTGTACCTGCGAGGGTTCTCTCCGGGTACGCCGGCTTCCTTTCACAGTCCTAAAACATGCAAGAGGGGACGAGGTGAATCAGATACTCTAAATTGACCGTAGGCGTGGCTGTAAGATGGATGGATGGATTATGGACAAGAGCAGGCGTGAAAAGTCCTTGGCGATGCCATAATGTTCCAATTTGGACCTTCACTCATGGCAGTAAAATCTTTTGATATATCATCATGATCAAATGTTAAAATCGTTCAACAACTTTAAAAAATTGCCATTTTCTCATAAAAAAAATGTAGCTGACATCAAGTAAGATAGGATCTTCAATACCTGGTTTCACCTGCACAGTCGGCCCATAAAACTACATGCAGTGCGCTGTGTTTTCTGTCTTGTGTTTTCTTTGGACCTTTGGATCTGAAAACTAGATTAACTTCTTTCAGTCAGCGTTACCCGAATCGTGTATGTTATTGTTGTTGAGGTCAATTTCACAACGTTTTCTGACTTTAATTCCTTTCTAAATATTTATTCTGGCCTGGAAATTGAAATTCCATGATTTTCCAGCTTTTACGTGACCGTATGAATAGTATCCCGTCCCCTATTCAACTTTAAAAGGCTTTTCGTGAGCGTGAGGACAAATATCCAAGCAACTCATACAGGATATACTAGCTAAAAAGTGTTGCACCACACCAGTATTAACTAAAAGGCAGACTGCAACTATTTCCTGAGTTAAAACATCCCAAAAAAAAACCTAAAAAGTCAATTCAAAATCATGACCTTGACTTGTGAAGAACATGAAAGCCATTTATTTCCCACAAAGCTGTATTGTCACGATTTTAATAGCAAGTACACCAGCACTTGTCATATTGTGCTTCAGACAATGTTGTGTCACCAAAGAGGAAATTCACTCCAAAGCAGGAAAGATAGGCGAAAAACAGCAGCTTCTTCAGTTTCTCTTTGTATATAAAAATGCTTCAGAGTTTGGTCCTTAATCTCAGCTGTGTGGCAGCTTCCTGGACTCGCGCTTCCTCATTTTACACCACGTGATTCCTGCATAAACAAGGCACGTTTCTCCTCTCAATCGCTTCTTCGACACAAACCTTGTGCCAGGAGCTCCAACGTTCATCGAAACATGAGCACGGGGGACTGTTATAACAAGGACGGGAGCACGACCCCGGAGATCCCCTCTCTCCTCTCACAGCTGTCCGTTCCGCCTCCGTGCGTACCAGCCCAGGAAGGCGCAGAAGCCCACCACCGCGAGGACGGTCCCCAGCAGCAGGGCCAGTGCGTCGCCCGCGTCGTACGCCTCCACAGGGGGGATCATAGAGAGAAAAAGTAGGCAAATTATCCCCAAAATGTGAGAGACTGCAAGTTCGGGGACCATATTGAACTCTTCCGCGGTTGGCGTGTTGAGTTTCTGGAAGCGGTTGCTGCGTAAGAGTCACGTGATAGCAGCGTACTGACGGGACTTCCTGCTACAATCAGCCAATCAGCGATGCGACTTTATTTGCGCCTCTTGCCCCCTCGTAAAAGATCCAGGTCGATCTTGGAAACCTTACAAAGACTATTTCGTTTGTATTAAAAGACACGCCCACCTCATTACCCTCATTTCACAGAGGACGAGCATGTGTTGATATTATTGGCACACACAAAAAAATGACCCTTTCTGTCAGAAAGTCCCCTTTGAGTCTGTCTGTGGTTTACAGTCTGTTGAATCAGAAGCATTCATGAAGGTTTTCTGACAGCAAACCTTAAGATTCAAACTTCTGCTTTTTACCACTTTTTTACCTTGTTGGTGAAGGTCAGGGCTGACAAAATGTTAACAAGTGAAATGTTAGCCACACCAGTGAAGCTATTAGCACGTCCACATGCGTGTCAGCACTCCTGGCCCGTTGTAGTTTGTATTTTTTGTTTTCTTTTACTTTCTAGCTGTTCTGTATTATTTGATTGCATATTTATTCGTGATATTATTTTTGCTGTTGTTTTGTCACCTAGCAGGCAAAGCGCTTTCGACTGGATTCATGTAGCATAGGTACTTGCCCCTGAGGAAATTTGGCTGTTTTTCCACCTAATTCATTTTAGAGTGTGGGACCTGTAAAGTGTCATAAGATAACTTGTGCGATTTGGTGATATGTAATTAAAACTGAATAAAAAAAAAAAAAGAAAAAAATCAATTACTTCATTTGTCATGGCAGATTGAAATACACCAAAACTTCATTTGATAACAAACCGTTCCAAGAAGCAGCATATTCATTTTAAACACAGTTATTTAAAAAAAAAAAAATGCTGTACGACATCATGAACAACAATAATAATAGGAATAATGATAATACTAATAAGAGGAACAATGATATTAAACTACTTCGAATCAGCTGTGTTAAGATGACATAAAATTTCAACTCATTCTTCTTTGGCTATGCTGGGTCTTTGTCTGTACGCGTGTTCTTCTGGGGCATTTTGTTCATAATTTACTTAGAGAGCACAAGCCAAAGTAGAATGTTGACCCTGTAAGGCTGCCATACCTCTGTACCTACCAGCTCCAAAGCAAGCAACGAGACAAATAGGCACGCATTTCCTCTCCTCACGTCATACACACTCTCCCTTGCTCACTCCTGCTGTCTATTTGGCAGTTTGACTTGTAGCCTACACACACTCACACACACACACACACACACACATAGAGAGAGAGAGAGAGAGAGAGAGAGCACAACAGCAGCAACACTTATGCTGGATCACAGCGGTGTTGGTAATTGATCAGTGGGAGGATGATCCAGAAATGCGAGTGTTTGTCTAACAGGCCAGAACACTGGCATTAATCTTCCCCACTTATGTGATCTGCATTGTAATGTGCTGCCGGGGCACCAAATCCAAACTTTGTACATTATTCACTTTGTACACTCACTCGTAAGGAACAGTTTATTTTGAAGGAGCCCTAATTGCTTGTAAATTGAGCGAAATGTGAAGGTTAAAGAAATAAAGAAGAGTGCATTGGTGGCAACTCTCATGTTACAGAAGAAGCTAAAAACACCTTTTTTGGTCATTCTGGCCTTAACTCAGCCTAAGTGAAGAATGTTGGAAAAAAAGAAGAAGACATCATTCCATTTTCCATTGAAGAAATCTATAGAAATTTGTATCACATTATTTCAACGTTATTTTGTATCAGGTTTTGGTGAAAAAAAGTAATAGAATATAATTCGAATTGTAAACGTTTTCTTTATTTTACTGAACAAAACATGCCACTTAAGTTTATTTTCTGCAAAATCCATAATCCAGTGGAAAAAATCATATCGGCCAAGGGGAACCACTACGCTGCTTTTGTTGCATATTATTCCGAAAACCTGCTCAGCGCACATTTGTCCCTTCATTGCCTGAATTAAAAAAAGTCCATCGAAGAGACCCTTTCACACCAGATATTTATTTTTTCGAAAACACAGTTGTAAATTCTGGGATTAATTAATTCGTTCGTATTCATTCGTACACTCAAAACAAATGCTTCAGCAAGAGCTTAGAACAACCAACCCGGATAATTTCCGGTTTTCCTCTCCACACGGATGTAAGCATCGTAAGACTTTTGATCACTGAGTTTAAACCTCATTGCAAAGGAGGGTGTTTTTATGATTTTCAGTTTGACTTTGACAGTTGAGTCAAACTGTGACTGACTGCCAGGAATCATGTTTTCATCCATCCATCCATCCGCTTATCCCGTTAAGGGTCACGGGGAGGGGTGGAGCCTATCCCAGCTGCCTTCAGGCGAGAGGCGGGGTTCACCCTGGACAGGTCAACAGTCCATCGCAGGGCCAACACATAGAGACAGACAACCATTCACACTCACATTCATACCTACGGTCAATTTAGAGTATCAATCAGCCTCGTCCTCTCTTGATGTCTTTGGACTGTGGGAGGAAGCTGGAGTACCAGAGAGAACCCACGCAGGAACAGGGAGAACATGGAGACTCATGGAGCCCGGACTCAAATCCGGAACCTTCTTGCTGTGAGGCGACCGTGCTCACCACTGCACCACCGTGCCTATTTTAGTTTTCCTTCAGCATGTAATTTAATTGACTGTATTTTCATCTTGCCTCACTTGTGTTTTCCTTCATGTGATCCAAGGACATGCTATCCTCAGGTTGTCTGTCCTCAAATGATTCAGCTGCAGGATGAACTTCTAGATTTTGAATCTATTCCTTTTGTAAACATCACCCAATCTCAATTAGGTTTCATGAAGCCAAGACAGCTTCACCTTCACCAAATAGCACAAAAATCTCTCCCTGAAGATTAATTACTTTCTGAAATTGGTTTCTCAGAAAACACTGAAAAGCTTACTCTTTAAAGCAATTGCCGCTTTTGTAGAGGTTCAGTGCACCATCTATAATGAATTGTGCAGTGAGGGACATGACAAATGGATTTTCCTGTGTCTTTTATGTCAGTGTTCTAGATGTTAAAACACTAAAAGGGCCTGAAACCACAGTTGATAAAGAAAGAAAGGGCAGCTTGGATCTGTAGAACATGGTGTTGGACCACACTGACTCATGCTGTAAGGGACGTGGGATGAAGTGAAACGCATCACAGACCTGCAAAGAGATGACGCAGTGTAATTATTCACATTGAAAGAGAGAGTCTGAGGGTGGATGCTTTACAATCGTGAGTGTGATGCTGAAATTTATGTAATGCCTTACTTGAGATCATTCATCATGCATTTTGTGATATTATTATTTTTTTGGGGGGATTATATTCATCTCATATTTAGTCATCATTGCTTTAATCAGACTGGGATTACTGTCATGTGTTACAGAGTTGTAACCTTCCCTCTGGCTGTGCATAAAAGAGTCGCTCTCATAAATAACGTCGGCAGAAAATCACGCACCCAAAAAGAACTGAACAATCATATTACTTCCACTTTCATTGTGTGTCTGCAGCAAAGCGCCCAACTGTCAGTTTCCTACTCGCACCTGATCTTAATGAACAGAAAACAGCATCTACTTGCAACAGGTGAAAAATGAAGTTCGTGGTTTCAATCTGAGATTTACCGCGGAGCTGGAAATTGATCTGACGCTGTCGTTGAGCAAACGGTCGTGTTTCTATAAATCTGTCGTCAAGGGTCCGTCAGTACGAGTCCAATGTTAATAAATGGAGCATTTCATATTGTTAACTGCTCAGATATACAAAAATAAGAACATAAAGATTGATTGGTACCACTTTCCAATCAGTGTCCTAAATGACTGTAGGCTAATTGGGCTAGCTGATCTTGGTACACCTGTATAGCAAACCTTCATCTTCCCGAATAGTGACCCCGCGTTGAGTAAGGTAAATTAGGTTACAAGAAATGTACAACTGTTTTTTGTTTGTTTGTTTGTTTGTTTGTTTGTTTTGTGCAATGTTGACAATGTAATGAATAATGCAATTTCAATCAATTCTTATCCTTTAAAATGAAAGACTTTTTCTACATTGGTACTGATTCACTCTGACATGTCGGAGTGGCTGCTATTTTCTTTAGGGTTGAAGTGGTGGACCCACTGGCAGATTTGGCTCACCCCCAATGTTAACTCTATGGCAATTGCCTTGATTTGGACCCCTCACATTAAAATTAATCCAAAAAAAAAAAGAAATCATGTTCTTTTTTTGAGCTACTATGGAGGCCAACATCAGCTGGACTTTATAGATTGTACACATGACGCAGATCGTTAGATTCATCATGTTTCAAGTGACAAACGTTAGGGAAATGTGTTTTGAGATTTTTGTGTATTGGATTTATAGTGTTTGAAAGAATTGATCGATTGGCTTATTTCATTAGCTTCTCCAAAACACAACGCTGATTTATTCAAGGTGATCAAGCTTTCTTCAGACGCATTCTAATGTGTAGCCAGCATTAAATATGGCAGACAGTGGAGTGCATCAACGTTACTCATGGTGTGTGCGTGTGTGTGTGTGTGTGTGTGTGTGTGTGTGTGTGTGTGTGTGTGTGTGTGAGTGTCTGGCGAGAGAGTTTGTGTATGCGCATGTACACAGATGTGAGAAATTGATAGCTCATCACATAATGTAAATGTCACCTCTGTAGCTTGCTATGATGAACACAATCATGTGGTTGGTTTATCTCTCTCTCTCTCTCTCTCTCTCACACACACACACACACACACACACACACACACACACACACACACACACAGGGTCATAACTACCAGATTGAAAAACAGATATGTAAAACCTTCTCTACTGAGATGATGCCCTTTCATATCTTCACTGCATACACACATTCCCTGCATACATACATACATTTGTAGGATTATTGCTGCTGGAGTTAGAGTGGTGTACTTAAACATGCTACATAACATCAAGCCAGATTTTATGTTGGATTTTATGTTGGATCTTCCACGACAGTACCTCTTATTTTTGTAATAATCAGCTTAAGTTAAAGCCACTCTGTCAATGATTCAATCAAATTCCCAAAGATATTTTGTGTGGACAGATTTGAGGAAAGTAGCGTTATTGCTTCACTTCCTATTAAAAATGAAACGAGACGATAAAGGTCATATTAATGCCGCTTTATCACAGTTGCAGTCTCTTACTTTCCGATTTACTTGACAGCCGTAAAACACACTCAGTTGTCATTTATCATCTTGGGGTTACAGGTACAATCGGTAGTTCATCTAACAAGAGTATTTCATCCTCCATGCTCTAAATCAATAGAGGGCAGGGTATTAGCAACATTTCGGGTGCTTACTCTCAATTTACCAGTTTAGTTACTCTCATCGCTCAGTTCATGGTCAAAAGCTCTGTTTTGTGACTAAAAAAAAAATATGAATCTCTTTTAAGGAAGAAAGGTCTGGACCACAAACCCCTCATCATTTTACATTATAAAAGGATCGTGGTTCGAGTGTTGTCCCAGTTTTCCCACCGCCACCAGGTGAATAGCTTCAGAGCGACTCCAGCTTCTTTGCGGTGTGGTGACACACTTTCGCTCACTCTGGAGGGATTGGAGTTGAGCTGCAGCACGCTCCAGAGTGGCATCACTAACCAACTTGATTGGTGAGCATCAAATGATCCTCTAACAAATTGTACCTTTAAGCGACTGTTTTAGTTTGTAGTTATGTCTGTCTGTGTATTTGCAGGACTGCATAACATTGTGCTCAAATTTTTTTTTTTTTTTTTTTTTTTTTACAAATTAGGAATGTGTTTAGTTCTGGGGAGAGCAAATTAAATTCGGCAGCCTTTTTTGGTGGTGTGTTTTTCAAAGTGACACATCTGTGATGGTTCATTTTTTGGATTTCCATATTCTAAAAGAGTGGGCTTTTGTCCTTGGGAAAGCTTGTCCCCTAAGTGCACTTGTTCCACTATGTTTTTCTTTTCCTTTTTTTTTTTTTTTCAAAATAAGAGTTTCATGCATTGATATAGTCAGGCAGCGAAAGGAAATGTACTTTTGCTACCTGCTCAGTGGATGCTCTTCTCTCACCATGTTTATTTCATGGCAGTTGATAAGTGCATTATCAAACAGGCTCACACTCAACGCCCTTGGTAGCTGCTGCCCTTCAACAGTTTAGGGAAGAAGAAAAGGGAACGCATTCTTCACAAAATATGCTATATTTAAAGTTGATTAATAACACAACCAAAGCCTATTCTAGAAGACCTTTAGGTCTAGTTTAGTTTTTCATACTTTAATTTAATCCACCGCAGAAATTTTTTTTTTTAAAGAAAATGAAAAAAATGCTTAAAGCAGGAGAACAGTAAATAAGACCAGTGAAAAAGAGTCAACCAAATGATGCGAATATAAAGCAGGGAAGTCTGTGGATGGATCACAAGAACAGTGCACTTTCTTTTAGATGTAGGTGTTTGATCCCCGTTCACAGACACACTTCACCCAAGAAGTGGGTTTTTTTTCCCTTTCAAGTATCCAAAAATATGCATGTTGAGGACCCACATGACATTTTTCCACTGCTCTAACCCAAAATACTACTACTACTAATGATAAAAAAAAAACGTGCATGTGCTTAGAAGTGAAACTCTGAAGCGAAGTGCGTAATGAGTCATTTTTGTTTCAGTCAATTTTGCGAATTCTATTACGAGACGACTGTAAATGACTCAAGGATTCAATACTAATTGATGATCAAAGCGATTTCAGGGCCGGTGAGATTTAATTTAGTATAACGTCCCATTATAAAAGTTAGTCGGTGCAAAGGCATCGTTTTTTTTTGGGGGGGGGGGGGGGGGTTTGGGCTTGTTAAACAGATCTTTTATGTTTCTTCCTTGAATCACATTCCACCCCTTCACCAGGTACTTTTTGCATAATCCTACAATCTGACAAACAACCAAACAGGCGCGGGTGAACACATAACCTCTTCGGGGGAAGTGATACATTCTATGCCATGCTCTCCTCGTGGTTCTGTCAGACCATAGACAATTTTTCACTTGCTGCAAAAGGATGCATCTCAGGCTGAATCCCTTTTGATTAGATATTCCACGAATAATGATTTAATGAATAACTTGGGTAGCACAGGGGCATGATCTCATAGTGGAGGGGAGAAATTCTTAAAGATAATTCATGATGATTACAAAACATTTGCAAAGGTGCTTTAGATTTATGCATAAATTGTATTCAAACTTCCTCGACTCTTTTCCCACCTGCACCAGTTGGAGCCCCTCTCCTGTTGTCTGTTCTCTCATGCATCATGTTAAATCGCTGCTGTAAACACCCCATTAAGTGATCTATTTATCTGGGCCATTCCTGCTGGCTCACTCACCCCAATCACTTTGCAGGTGGATTGTCTGCTTCTGGATTGCTTCATATTGCTTTGCACTGAAATCAATAGTCCTGCAGACTCTAAAAGCTCTCTCATGTGTGCAACCAGAAGTTGAAGGCTGTGCAACTATGCATTCATGTCAATGTCTTTTTGGTTCTCATCTCATGTTTCAGTGGGGTGGAAGGATTTACATGAGTAGGTACCAAGCAGAAAAAAAAACAAAACATGGTGTCTAACTTTAAGTATTCATGTGTTCATAATAATATGTACTTTGTTTGCGCAACCTCTGTGACTGAAGAATGTTACAGGGCATCAGTTCCATTTACTTATAAAGTTGTACCAGTGCATTTTCTGCAATTGAGCTGTCAGCGGCTGCCAGTCAGGGGAAATTAACGAGTCTGCTGATTGCACTGCTGGTAATTACAGAGTGCAGATGGAAGAGCACTGTGTCAAGCCTGGGAGATATTTTCAGCTTACGTCTGTCCTTTCCCCCAGCAGCCAGGTCAAGTAATGCTCGACGGAGGATCAGCAGAGGGTTCTTAACTGACCGGACGATTTCTTACCACCAGTAGTGTCCCAGTGTTTACAGAAATGGTGACAAAACAAGAACGTTACAAGTTAATTTCTCGCCATGTCCAAGCCTGTGGCGTTCATGTGACCCCGTCGGAACCTATTTCCTTCAACAACAACTTCAACCACCTGCATGAGTACAGGAGAACATGCATCTCGGCATTCAAGGGGACTTGGCTCAACAAGGATGTTGACAACAGCGCGCTATGGTGTCCAGCAGAGGAGAACCACCTTTGTTCCTCCTGAACTCTGACCTCTAGTACCCCCACAAGGATCGGCACTTGCCACTTGTCGTACACTCAGTGTACACCTGTACTTTCTGTATGCTGCAATTATTTACACATACTCTGTTCATGCAGGAAGGCAGGAACATAAATGAAGGAGACCAAACCGTAAGGACATAATTTATTATTAAACGATCAAATAAAGAATACACAAAGTGGTAGCGATCTGGGAGTTCCCAGGGTTTCTTGACCAATTTATTCTTGCCTGTCCTTGTACAAGTTTTGTTTTATTTATGTCCTCATGTCTGTTTTACACATTGTTTTCTTTATTCCTCTTTTGTCCGCTTGCTGGATGATTTGTCCAACATGTTCTCCAAGTCATCATTTCAGTCTCCAGTGAGTTCCAATGTAGTATTCATTTATTTAATCTTATTTTTGTTGGTCAAGAAAACCAAATTCGCATTATCTGCCCACTTGTAAACTTTGCGTTTGGGTCCACTTGCTTCAACGCTACAAGTAAATGCTCCTCTTAAAGTCAAGGATAAATCACTTTAGTGCTTCAGATGTTGTTGGTTTTTTTTTTGTTTTAATCTCACGGGTTTATGAGCAATTACCCACATATTACATGCTATTGCTGTAGAGATTACCTGCTTATACAAACAGTGAGGGCTGCATAGATTAAAAATATTAAAACTGTGTGTCACCTCTTCTCCTTCACAGGTTCTCACTGCTAGCTTCCCTATTTGGCACGTACTCACATGCTCTAAAAACGTGGGTGGGCAGACTGTTTCACGTTAGTTAAGCTAAGGGTTTGGGCCCCTGCTGTGTCAGTGACATCTGAGATTTTGTTTTATCCTTTGGACTAATGGGTGGCACGGTGGTGCAGTGTTTACCACTGTCACCTCACAGCGAGAAGGTTTTGAGTTTGAGTCCTGACTCGGGCATGGGATCTTTCTGAGTGGAGTCTGCATGTTCTCCCTGTGCCTGCGTGGGTTCTCTTAGGGCACTCCAGCTACAGTCAACAGACAGGCAAGTGGGGATGAGGTTAATCGGATACTCTGCATTGATCGTAGGTGTGGCTGTGAAAGCAAATTTTGCCTGTCTGTATGTGTTGGCCCTGTGACGAACAGGCGACCTGTCCAGGGTGTAGCCCGCCTCTCGCCCGAAGGCAGCTGGGATAGGCTCCAAGCCTCCCGACCCTTAACAGGATAAGTGGCAGAAAATGGATGGATGGATGGATGGATGGATGGATGGATGGCCCCAGCAAAAGCGCCTGATTCACCTCTCACCTTGCTACGTCAAATAGGAACAGTGTGACTACTTTCAATTGAAAATATTCCATAACCCCACAGAACTGTCCCATTTCAAAAACGTTGGACATGACAGGTGTAAATGAAGCCGGGTGGAAACCTGGGCCACATCCCCACTAATAAGGTTTCATTTCAAAAGGCATAACTTCAGCTACGTTTATGCCTTTCATCCACATAATTTCACCATTTCAAAGCTAAAAAACCGTTGAAAACTCTGCTGCACTTTGTGTAGGTTTGTAAACTCTGCAGTGGCTATGTCATGAGCATAGGTTAATTCAGAATGGGTACTGGATTACAGGGGTCACTGAACTTGTTGTATTTGCCAGCAGCAGTTTATGTGGAATCGTTCCAGAGAAATGGTGAGAAACTTTTTGAATGAACTAAAACATTGTGACTGCAGACACACAAAACTGAGGACGCCTCTGGGTGCAACATTACCCAAACATTACCCATTATATTAACATGAGTGGCAAGGGAAGACTCTGGAAAATGCTTATGCTTGTGGACTTCCCCAAGATTTTTCATGTGTCTGTGTTGCCACCATCTTCCTGCATCCAGATTACAAACACCAAGTCCGGAGTCTTAGGGATCTGGTTGCCATCACCTTCCACTGAACACGGCATGTCACCATTTTCACCTTTTTTGGAACGTTGCCCCTTTTGTGTGTGTACTCAGGAGCGATACTAGGATCTAACTTTTAGGGAGGGGCTCAGCTCCGAGTAAGAACATCACTTCTCATTGTGTCATTATCGTGGTATAACAGAGCTTAATATTTCATGATATTAAGATAATATCCCATTATAACGAGTAATCATCTCGTTATCACAATTTAACAGCAAAAAAGAATTGCTAGAATGGCCTCTCTTTGCTTCAGTACTCGTGTTTTACTTTTCCTTCGAAGTATTTTCTGCACTCAGACCCGCACTTTTACCTCAGGTGTGTTACCACTGACGTTATTCTCTCCCTAATATGATGCACAAATATCCTCTTGTGTGGATGAAGACTGTGTTTGTTTCAAGAACCTCTTATAAGCTACCTATCTGCTTTGAGTTAGTTGTATCCAAGCAAGCCTGACACAAAACACGTGGAAGGACAAACTCGCTGTGCTTCCAGCAAACGTGTGTACATCTTAGACCTTTGCCCCCCAAGTAGAGTTCTTGAGTCTGTCCATTGAGGGTATATTCAGCTTTATGCAGGAGAAAAATCACAAACGAATTCAGACAGTATGTCCTTAGTTTAATTAGTCCGTCTGGAAAGGTTGGCTCATCGTTAAATCTTCTTTAGCACTCAAGGTGGTGAACAGAGCAACGCAACCGTTTCATACAAATAATTCCAAACAACAAAACAAATCTGGAGATTTCATCCGGACAGCTTTAATGACAAGTTGTGGGCAAATGCAGCTATCAAGTCAGGGTCACTTACTTTTCAATATAACTGGCATTTTATTCTTCTGTATTTGTTTCATTCTTTTCTCCACTTCATAATAGTAACTGTGGAGAGGGATGTATTCAAGGTGTTTATTTAGTTATTTTTTCTTATCATTTTAATGTGGTGATTCAGGTGTCGAAGCATGAGTCACAGCTCTCAACACCCTCATTTTCGCATGTACTCTGGTCAAAGCCTAGTAAACAATATGAGAAGAAACAAATCAAATTGTGTAAAGTACAGTAATGTTTTACCTCTATATTGCACGAATTTAAGATGGGGATTAGGTAAATAGGAAGGTTTTCATCTATAATATTGACATTGTTTGGGAAATTTGTGCTAAATTATTTACGCTAACAGAAAATGGTAGCAAAAACTGCAAAGCTGTTCCAAGACACATTTCATATTACATATATAAACCAAATGTTAGTGTTTTTCCTGGAAAAAGAGCCATTGGCCGAGGGTTGCTGCCTCAGTTTAGCTTCAAACTCTCGCTGAGTATTACATAATTCTTCCCTTGCCTCTGCATCAGATTGGACAGATAAGGGTTGTGCAGCTGTTTGTGTTAAGCTTGTGAGTGTGTGTGTGAACGTGCTTCTTTGTGTATGCGCGGATGTTTGTGTGTCCAAGAAGCTGCATAAGGTTATCCAAGTTGCTGCCAGGAACGCAGGGAGTGAGGCAATGTGAAGGATGTAGTAACATAATCCCTGCAACCTCATCCTAACAGCAGGGGAGATGTCTTTACAGTTTGAGTTAAAAAAAAAATCCCAAAAAATGAAGCTAGACTATTCTTTCCCTTATTTTCTTCTGTTAATTAATTTCCCCCTGACACTGTTCTGCCTTCATTTGTATGATTTAGCCATCTCTGCCTGCAAGACATATTTACAGTGGAAAGAAATAATGGCCCTTACTTCACTTTGTCTGGTTTATTAGTAAGCGCGTTTGCTCTGATCTATAAAAACATGATTTTGCGTGCAGGGCTTACATAGATTTTTGCAGTCCTGCCATTGATTGGAGATGCAATTTTGCCATCCTCTGAAATCCTTCAGGCCAATTTCCATATGCTTCTCGCTGGAATAACAAACAATGCAAGCAAGGCGTGGGGGAGTGAAATGATATATATGCCAAGGATGGAGTGAACAGAAAGTCTGCTGTATTAACCTGCATGTAAATGAACAGCCATAAAAAAAAAACAAACAGCTGCAGTGTCGCTCTCATTGTATAGTTTTAGGGCAGTGCAGCTGCATTTGCTGTCATCTGTCTGCAAATTGCTTGTAGCTGAAATAATACAGGCGTACTTGTAAGGTTTGAAATTGGAAAAAGACTATGTAGGAAAATTAACCATTACTAAACACAGCTGAGGGATCACTGAGTTAAAGAAAAAGTTAAGCTGTCTGAGCCTGCAACCTTGGGGAGGAGGCTGTTGGTTGCGTGATGTAAAATCAAACAGCAGTCAAATGCTCGCAGTGTGTCTTTGTATTTCTATGAGGCATCAATTTCACACAGAACAGCAAGTGTCATTTGTTTCTTTCTTCTCACATGTCTGGGCCTCACTTGCATGTTTGGCGAAATGAACACAGAACATTCTTTGCCAAGAGCGGTTGACCTTTCATCTGACCTAGGAGACTTATGAGGGCCCCTGGCTCATGGCCCTGTCAGCACACGCACGACAACAAAAAAAACCCAACATCTAGGGTTTTCACTTTTTTTTTTCTGTGTGTGGAGAGATATCAGCCTGACTGAACATTATAGAGACCCAGAGGACTACAAGCATTCAGGCATGCACACACACATACAGAGGAAGAGGTAGCTAGTGGAGTAGGACGCAACCTTGAAAAAGCTGTGCTCCCGAGGGAACTTCCCTGAATGGCCTGTTTGCAAGAGCAGAACAATTGCTTGTTCGCTCCATCGTTTCATCCCTCTCTCCATCTAACAAGGGAAAAGAGTGAAACTTGGATTCATGAGCGCAGAGCTGTGTTGATTGATGTTTTGTGGGACACACTGATGTGCGGCAATGAACATCAGGTCAGGCTGTCTGTGCGTCTTTGTCCTGATCTATCATCATTACTGCCCCATGTGTCTCGAATAGAACATACATACACACACACGCACACTGGCTGATCAAGAAGCTTGTTTTACAACGTCATGGGATGGAACGTTGTAGGGAGATAATATACTTTTTGATAAGAGATCTGACCAGGAAATTGTTCCACTGATCCATAAGCACCTGTAACATTTGTGTGTCCTGCATAATGTTGCTTTATATCTTCTCTTTAGTCGATAAGAACACGCTCATGCTTCGGCAGCAGATTGAACTGGCCATCTTTTCAACAGTGATTCCTTCCTCCCTTTTTTCTTCACTCTCCATCACTGGCGAGGTTCTGTCCTTGGTTCAACCTGCCCCCAAAACGAGTATACATTTGCATGCATTTGCACTCTCCCGTAGCTTGCCTGTTACCCACTGTGCCGTCGAGTCTGATTAATGAGCTGAGTGTGCCACTTCTCACAATAGCCAAGCAGCCAGCCTGCTTGTGCTAACATCAAATATCCAAGATTACATCTACGATAAAGAAAATGAAAACTATACTTGCTATACAGCTGAATATACAATAAAATACATAATGTTATTATAGAGGATATGCGAGGTGTGTTCATCCCAGGTCATCAAATATCAACCCTTTCTCATATTCTTTAGCATCCGATACCTGCTATTAAGCAATATCAGGGGAGAGGAAGTGCTGTTGTACTGAATATGATGTGTGTACCTTTAAGTTTTCTGTTGTCACACCAACATATAATCCAAACACTCACTACAAATGGATGCGATTAATTTTTCATCTATAATAATAATAATAATAATTACTATTATTATTATTATAGATGAAAAATTAATAAAATCAATAGAAATCCAGCAATTTTTAACAATGTGTGAAAGGCTCAACTGTGAACATCCGTAATCTGATCAAGAATAGAAACGAAGAATAGAATAGATCAAGAATAGATCAAGAATCTTGAAACGATGATGACCAGACAGAAGTGGTACTATTCCCTCGTGGGGGATTTGCTTTTGCACAAACAGTACAAGTCATTTCCCACTCGTGGAATGCCTGTTGTCTCATTAAGTCAAGTCAAGTCAACTTTATTTGTATAGCGCCAAATCACAACAAAAGTCACCTCATGACATGTTCCAAGTAGAGTAGATCTAGCATCACAATCCATCAATGACTTTAAACCCAACAATTCTCCATGAGCAAGCACATCCTGCAACAGCAGCAACAAAAACCTTTCTTTTAACAGGCAGGAACATCAAACAGATCCAGGCTCAACGTGAACCATCACCCGCTTTGACCAGTCGTGGGGAAAGAGAGCAGGCGAGCGGGGCAGAGACAAAGACAGATAATGGAGGAAGACAGATATACAGAAGGAAAGAGAGGTACAGAGAGAAAGGGGGAGAGTGACGGACAGACGGGGATGTGGAAGGCTGGAAGGAGGACAGTAAGTAATAACAGCAGCTCGCTACCAATAATCACATCTACTGTACACCATCAAATCTGGCATAATATGCACAATTGTATGGTAGCAAGCTGAATGCTGATGCAAATGCTAATACAGTATTGAGAATACTGACATAAATACTACGAGTACAAAACTAGAACAATGATGCTGAGGGTGGCAGCTTGAGCCTCTTAAGGTCTGTAGCCTCCTCCAGCAACAGTATCAGTCAGGGATTTGGGGAGTAGGGAAGCATAAATGCTCTGGAGAAGATAAGCTAGTAACACAAATGAGTAAAGGAGGACAGAGAGGACTGAGAGGAGAAGAGAGAAGCCCAGTGCACCATGGGAGATCCTGCAGTCTGAGCCTATAGCAGCATATCTAAGGGCCAGCCTAAGCCAGCCCTAACTATAAACTTTATCAAAAAGGAAGGCCTAAGTCTGCTCTTAGAGAGGGTGTCTGAATCCTGGACTGAAACTTGGACAAGCTTCCACAGGAGGGGAGCCTGATGGGGGGGGGGGGGGGGGGGGGGGGGGACTCTGGCTCCCATTCTACTTTTAGAGACCCTTGGAACCACAAGCAGCCCTGCGGGAGTGAAGGGTTCTAGCGGGATAACAGGGGACTATGAGCTCTGTCAGATATGAAGGTGCCAAACTATTGAGGACTTTGCATGTATACATGAAGGCTGCTTGCTCATGGAGAATTGTGGGGTGTAAATAAATTGAAGGAGTGTGGCACTCGAGCCGCTCTACTTGTAAAGTGTCATGAGATAACTTTTGTTGTGATTTGGCGCTACACAAATAAAATTGACTTGACTTGACTTTGTATGTTAAAAGAAGAATTTTGAATTCTATTCTGAATTTAACAGGGAGCCAATGCAGAGAAGCACAGGAGAGGTATGGTCTCAGGTATGATCGTGGTACAGGAGAGGTATGGTCTCTTCCACCAGTTCTTGTCAATATACAATGGTGTTTTGGACCAGCAGGAGAAGTTGTAAAGACTTGTTGACATAGCCTAATGGGGGGAGGGGGGTTCAGTCACCATGCCTTGAAATAATAAATGCACGGACTAGGTTTTCTGCATCAGTAAAATCCCACAGTGTTTTTAGAGGCTCAGTTGTGACCTGTTTGACAACACATTTCATTTAGAATAGTGCCCTCTACAAAGATAAAGAGACACTGAATTTTTTTTTTCACGAATTGCAAAGAGAGACTATGTTACAAACAAGAGCTCAGATGTCATTGTAGCTACTTGTCACTCTTTTAAAACAAATACACACCTGGACCAGCTGGAGAGTCTTTATGGACTTATTGGTGCAGCCTGATATCAGGGAATTGCAGTAATCCAGTCTGGAAGTGACAAAAGCATCGTCAAGTTTTTCTGCATCTTTTTGAGACAGGATGTGTCTGATCTTACTGATGTTACATAGATGAAAGAAAGCAGTCCTAGAGATTTGTTTCATGTAGGAGTTGAAGGACAGATCCTGATCGAAGATGACTCCTATGTTTCTTACGGTAGTGCTGGGGGCCAGGGTGATGCCATCCAGGGTACCTGTCTCATTAGATAAGGTGTTCCTAAGGTGTTTGGGCCCAGCGCAATAACTTCAGTTTTGTCAGAGTTTAACAAAAGGAAATTATGGGTCATCCATGTTTTTGTTTCCTTTGGACAGACCTCCAGTTTAGTCAGCTTATTTGTTTCATGTGGATGCATTGATAAGTACAGCTGCGTATCGTCTGCATAACAGTGACAATTACAGTGACATGTTTCAGTCTCTGTAATAGGATGTAATGGTCAGTGATATCAAAAGCTGCACTAAGATCTAATAGTACCGGCACAGAGACGAGTCCTTCATCTGATGCCAGTCGGAGGTCATTGGTAGCGTTGACTGGTGCTGTTTCTATGCTATGATGAACCCTGAACCCTGACTGGAAATCCTCTATAAACTGTTCCTCTGAAGAAAGTCACAAAGCTGCTTTACAACTGCATTCTCTAAAATTTTGGAGAGAAAAGGAAGATTTGATGTCGGTCTGAAGTTGGCCAAAACTTCTGGATCCAGGGTTGTTTGTTTTTTTGAGAAGGGGTTTAATTACTCTTACTTTAAAGGACTGTGGAACATAACCAGGTAACAGTGACACAATGATCACAATATTGATCATATCTAAGAGAGAGGCTCTCACTTGGGGTTAAGAGTTTTTAAGCAGCTTAGTTGGGATGGGGTCTAGGAGACAGGTGGACGGTTTAGAGGAGGAAATTGTAAGTTCTTGAAGGACAATGGGAGGAAAGCTATCCGGGTATCTACCCGGGCCTACAGCTCCTCTAAGGTTCTGAGTATATAGATGATGTGGTGCCAGCTGATAGGATGAGAAGAACTGCCTCTCTAATAAGTAGAATTTTGTTATTCAAAAAGTTAATGAAGGGAAATGCATATTACTTTGTTGGAACAACAGTAACTGCTGTAAAATGAACAGTGTCAGTTCGATTTCTTCCAACTAACATCTAGAGTAGTGCTTTTTGCAGTGCGTTATATTTGTGGACAGATGAATATTGTTTTTATCATTTTGTTTATTTTTTTAGTTGAACATTGTCTGAAAAACATTAAAATCCACGTTCTTTTGTTTCTCCTTTTTTAAAATATTATGGGCTATCCTGATCACTTTTAGATTTTTTTTTCCTAATCAGTGAAGCATTTTTTTTTTTTAATTACTACGCAGTTGTGGAAAAAAGGTACCTGCCTTAAGTTAGCACCCAAAACTGCATGTTCTATAAAGGCAATTATGATTATAAGAAGAGAAATAAAATGAAATACATCATTTCCCAAAACCTTAAGTTGTATTTCTTAATGCTTTTTGAAATTGCAGAGTGCTGAGATTGTTGCATTTTTCAATGATTTGACTCACTCTGGCAAGAATATCTGTCGCATTGGCAGATATACTTGGCCTGTTTTCACAAAACATTTTATCTTATCATGAAAAGTTCCCACTGACTCAGGAGACACAAGAACTTTGTTGCCGAGTTTCCTCTTAAAGCGTATTTACAATGCTGTTGTTTGTAAGGAAACCTCAGGCTAAGAGAAATGGGGTGGGGTGAGCAAACAGTCTAATACCCAGTCTAATGTCTGAACAAGTCACATTCATTTCGGCTGTTGTACAATATGGCTTTTTGGTAACAAAATTCTTTCCAGAGTACCTCCCTGGGGAGGCCTGCCTACACTTTGAAAAACACTTTCCTACATTAAATATGATTTCTTCCGAATTTGGCCTCCATATTCTCTCGAAAATTTGGCCTCCGGGCTTTTCAACTTCATGCTGTCATATTTGGGGTGCTTCCTAACTCGGTATCCAAATTCATGCCTAGAAATTCAGTAAGCTTCCAAATTACTTTCAAATTCAAAATTTAAAAAAAAAAAAACCGCTTCTAATTAACCAATAAACAAGAACCAAATTTTCTTCAAAATTCAGCTTCCATATTTGCACGTAAAAGTTTGTTAGGTTCCCACCTTTAGCTTCGAAAGTTACGTGTCCAAATGGATCTTCCAAATCGTTGGAAGAGATAGATATTCCTCTGTATGTACTTAGGTGTCCCCCTGTCAGCAGAAAAAAACATCAGACCAACTGCTTGCCTGGTGTTCTTGGGTACTAAAGTTGAAGCATTTCTACCTGCTGAAAATCTCATTCATATTCATGACATACCTCAGTTTTTCATTAAAGATAGAAGAGAGGTCTTCCCCATAGTCACTTTTTATTTCCAAATTGGAGCATCCACTTGTGCATACCCAATTACTCAACATGATTCTCTGGAAGAATGTTGCCCGTACTAGTTCACTCAGTCACTTTCTGAGATTTTTCACTGATGCTGTGCAGCTATGCCTGTAGAGCCCATGGTTTGCAGGTAAATGGCTTAATCTTTTAATCAGGCTTAGGCAGAACAGTTGTGATGACAGTGCATCTCCTTGGTATATACCGCACTTGATGTTAACTTGGGCTATTGGCTTTGAGTTGACCTGTAGGGTTGTCTTCCACATCCCCATCGAGGTTCTGATGAAGCCTTTCAGTTTAATGTTGATGTTTTACAGTTCAGACATTCTAGTATCCATGCGCATGGCATTGAGTCATAGGCTTTCTTGTAATCAATCCAGGTGGTGCACAGGTTGGCCTGTCTGCTCTTGCAGTCTCGGGGCAATTGCTCTGTAAACCAGTAGCTGGTGCTTGGCTCCTCGGTTGTTTGTGCCGATTCCTTTCCTCATGTATTCACACAATCAACTAAGTGTGAAAGATAGATAGCTAAGCTCTTTGATCCCCTTTGTCTTTGTTCTCAGGTACCTAAATTTTGGGGGAAACAATTACAACCACAAGTTAAGAGGATGTAACACCACTCCCAGTTTAAACCACGACTATCAAACTTTAAACCAAAATAATTAAAAACTTCCCCTTATTCCCACAGTTTTCTAACCTTCAAACATTTTTTGTTTTAAAAGAAGACATTGGGAAATATGACCCTCAGTCAGTTTAGCCCTTACGATGATAGGATTAATGGTTTTTGATTAAACTGCTACAGCAAATGTCCCATTGATGGCCATGTCAAACTGAGTTGAGAAGGAATTGAAAAACCATATAAAGACAATTTTTAACTAACAAATTAAGGAAGTTTCTGTTCCGCTGACACAAACTAGTGCAACCACAGACAGGACACCGGTAATGAAGGAGAATGTCCGAAGGCTATTTATTAAATGAAATAGGCAAAAAACGACTCTGGACTTGGGCGGCTAGAATGGGGTAATGTGGTGCTTAAGCATTATATGAATGGGATGTGTGAGTAATTATGTTTGTGTGTGTGTGTGTGTGTGTGTGTGTAGTGCTGCATGAAATATTTAGATGCACTAACAGTCCAGGGTAGGGAATACCTAACACTGGGGGTCAGAGGTCCCAGATGAACTGTAGGGGTCCAGGAGACAATCGGGGTCATAGCAGGGTTGGTTGTGTCATCATGAAGGAGGTCTTGGGAGGCAGAGGAATCACGGAGGAGGACTCGGGAGGCAGTAGAGTCATGGAGCGGTTCTGGAGAGGCGTTGGAGTCGCAGAGGAACTCTTGGGGAAGGGAAAACAGGGGAAAAACAACATATGAGTAAAAATCTGCAGAGCAAAAACTAGAGTGCTGGCAAAAGGGCAGAGAAATCCTAAGAGCGCCTTTTGGTATAGTTATCATATGGGTTCAGTACGTTCAAGCACTGTGTGCAGGTCCAGGCTTCCTTTTGAAGCTGGGCTGGTAATTGGCTGCAGGCGTGGCTGATTGACGATTAGCATCACCTGTGCTGCTGGTCCTCCCAGCCAGAGGAGGAGGGCCATGGACAGCACCGGGAGGAGTTGGCAGAATGACCAGTTTCACTTGTTGGAAAGTGCTTATTTGGTGGCAAATTTAATTAAGTCTCTTCTGCCAAACTCTGCTCACAGATTCACTATATCGGGACAAACATAGCTATGCAAAGAATTTGCTGTGACTCGATAGAGAGGTGTAATTGTTAAATGTTTTTGTTTTCCATTTTGAATAGACCCTAATATCTGGTACATTTTTTTGGCATCATCTCTGTTGTGACCCTTGGTATGTTCTACATATGTTTGTATGTACATCTGGACACTCTTATGGGCAGACGTAAATGGAGTAACACTGATGTACCGCAGCGCTAAAAGAGAGCAGGGAGGCCAATACCTGATATAAAAGTCAATATGCTGATGTTTGTTTTTTATGTGTGATACAAAAAAAAAATGATACCAATAAGCAACTATACTGCTGGAAGTAAGTTTATGACACATGCACTCGCCCTGCTTTGCATATTTTTAATTAAAAAAGTTAATTAAGAAACATAAACGATGTTAGTTAATCAACCTTTTGTGAACACAGGTGTAGACAATATTAAAATGACATTAATTGCGCAGATTTTCAGTCAACCTTGATTTATCTATTACTGTCTTACATATCCTCCCAAGTCTTTTCTATCTATTAATTTTCTATTTTAAGAGGAGACGCTAATGAATGATCATTCCCCGTGTGAGTGAACTCACATTCATATACAGAGAAGGCCGCCTCCAGGCATCACATTTTGATTATCACCACATAACCTTTTTAAAGATAGTTTTACTCAGTAGTTCCCATTTTACCCAGGAGCTTATCTTGATCTGAAATAATTATCCCTTCAAAACTGAACCACTGAACAGAGTTTTCCGTAACAGGGATGGAACTCACCTTTTACATCATGCACAAAAATTACACATACATTTTCCTGGCAATACAGCTTATTTAGTCTCATACAGAAGAACATCCAAACTTTCAATGCACAACAGCGCAATACTACTAGATATAGAAAACTTTAACCTTCATGTAATTTTACACAGCCTCAGCATTAAATCTCTTGGATTCAACCAAGTCAGAGTACAGACAGACTGCTGCTAGAGAATGAGGGGGTGGTGACTCTCCAACAATGCGCCGGATCAGTGTGCGATGACATGGTGTAACTGAGTAGATTGATGCTTAAAGCACGATTTTAGCAGTATTTACCTCACAGATTTATTCAATTATAGCTCCCTATTTGTACTATTAATGAGATTGATATTGAGAGAATATATGGCCCAGACTGCAGTAGAGATATTATTTTATTCACGTCAATGCTTGTCATTTTATCTTTTTCATCCACCTTCAAATCTTTCACAGTAGAAAATTGAGTTTGTCACATGGTTAAATAATTTTTCTGCCGTCCTTGCTTTGTACATGCACACGTCTCACATTTGTCGCTCCCTCGTCGAATCCTGACAGACTGACCAACTATGACAGTTATATGGAACAGCTGCACATGCTGCTGTTTTTTATTAACCATTTGACATTTATTCCAAGGCAGATTAGGATTTGATAGAAGAGAGGAGCGAGAGAGAAAGTAGGAAGGAGGGAGGGACATGGGAAGAACTGATGGTAAGGAAGGTTGGGGGTAGCCGTGGAAACCCTCCATGCGTTGGCCCATTCGTGCATTGCCATTGGCGGAACACTCATCATATTCCTGCTGAGGATTGCATCATCTGGTGCACGGAAGACACCTCTCACGGTCTCTCCCTTCTGTCTCTCCTTCTCTCTCTCTCTCTTTTTCCACTCTCTGAGTCAAGCTGTCTCCCACAAGCGATGCAGAAGCTGCTTGTTCAAATGGAATCCCCATCCCCCCTCCAGTTTTCAAAATGAGGGCAGAGAGAAAGCAAGAGCAGGGAGGAGGACAGATTTTAAGAGCAGCAGTCATGTGAATACATGGATTTTTTGACATTCACAAATACCAATGTGCACTGTGTTTGTGAGGTAAATGAGTTTTCTATTATTGTCACAAGCACAGTGGTCACATCTCATTTCCCCCGGGTTTACACACACGTACAGTGCACTCAGCCTGCCAGGCTTGCACTCACTCTCTCCTATTTCTAGTGTCACAGATGCTGCCTGGGAAGTTGGACCGAATTGAACCCTCTGTAATGGGGTGTATTGATGTAAATAAAATTGTTAGCGTCAAGACACAAACCCTTATCTCATTGCACCATACTCAATAGAAAGCTACATTTAAAAAAAAAATAAAAAAAAACCAGGAGGCTAATGGTCATTTACTTCTCTCTTTAGGTGACTGAAGAGGCAGTGTTACACACTATTTTCAAATAGGCAAAGGTGAAGTGCTGAAATTTATCTGTTACCATGTAAACGGATTTACTGAGCATTGTGTAAAACGTGCAGTGCTCGGAAATGTATCTCTTAGCAATGGTCACACACATTTTTAGGGATCAAACTACATAAATCCTTTTCTATCTATTCTAATTCTGTTATATCTATCTTTTGCTATCTGTCTTATTTTGCATCAGAGGCATATTTGATCAAAGGATAATTGGAATGACACATCATACAAGACCTGACACTTTCATCATTATCTCCTCATCAGAAAAGGATGAAAACCTAGAGATGTTTGCAGCGCAGCCAATGAAAGTGAACCTCAGGTCTTTGTTGATTCTGATGCAAGGCTTTGAGCCTCAACCTGTCAGTTTTTAAAGGGAGCCATGTCAAAAATCATTGCCACCCTCACATTCCTTCATTGACATCATCAGCTGCATTACCATCATTTTATTTCTACATCCTAATGATATTGTTTCATGTATCTTTATGTGTCAACTTGATTGTAAAATATCCACACACACACACACACACACACACACACACACACACACACACACACAAAATGTTTTGGGGTATGTGAGCTTGTGGGACATGAGAATGTATATGCAGGCAAAGCAAGGAAGAGACAAGTCAAGAGGGAGTGAAAGAGAGAAAGGAAGGAGGACTGCTAAATCCAAGCATCTCTTTCCTCTCTTTTTTGATGCAAAGACAGTCACCATGGCAACACACCAGTCCCACTTTAAGTGCCTTTTTCTCTCCGCCCCCTCTTGCTCTGCTCACCAACAAGGTATACAGGCGCCTGCTGAAACCGAGTGATTATGATGTCTTCTCTGACTGAGTGTTGACAGGCCAACTCCAAACCCTGTTCCTTCAAAGTACACCTCCCTTTGTGTGCTGTCCTGCATCTGAAAGGAGAGAAAAAAAGAAAAAAAAAACATTTCACTAAAGGTTAGGAAATACTTAATATTTTTGAGGCTAGGGATGGTTGGTTTATTCTGTGTGTTGCGAGGAAGATGGAGTATGTGAAAGTGCAGGAGAATGAAAGACCAAACAAGGTTGAGGAGAGTGGCGAGGCACTTAATCACATAAGCTGACAGCAGCAGGCTGAGGTGCTATTTCCTCTCACCTGTCACTCAACCAGAAATCAGTTGGTATAAATTGCAAGCTGGACATCAGCCAGTTCTCTCTTCCCTGTTGGGCCGTGATCACTCCCCCACTTGCCAATCTTTGTGTTTTCATTGGGCAAAGGTTGTTGATATCATGGAGAAGATAATTCTGAGAACGCGTGCATTCACCAAGAAGTGGATGCAGAATAGGAAGATAATATAAGCAAAATATGGTCATTAATGTTCTACCCTGCTGACAGAAAGTCTTCCTGATTACAGATCTAGAAGATGGTTTCAAGTCAAGTCAAGTCAACTTAAGTCAGTTTTATTTGAATAGCGTCAAATCACAACAAAAGTTATCTCAGAACACTTCATAAGTAGAGCAGGTCCAGTACCACACTGCTTCAATGAATTTACGACCAAAATTCTCCATGAGCAAGGACATCAGGCAACAGTAGTGATGAAAAACTTCCTCTTAACAGGCAGGAATGTCGAGCAGATCAAGGCTCAATGGGGAGGCCTTGTGCTTTGACAAGGGGGGGTTCAAAAGGTGTCCTGAAAAATACCTTTAATAACTAGATCCTGTCAATGGCCTAAAAGAATCTTCAGGATCCAGGATGTAATATATGAGATCAACTCTAAGAGTGAATCAAGGTTTTATGTAATATTTCCGAACTTTCCTTTAAATTTGATCAAAATCTGTTAATTTTCTTGTGCTATTCTGCTGACAAGCTAAGATAGAGATCATGGTAATTGGACCCCAAAAAACTGCAACATTTGTGACATGATTTTACATCATTTCTGGATGATTTGGTAACTCATTGCAGTGACAGAGTTAATAATATTCGTATGCTCTTTGATCAGACCCTTTGCTTTAAAGGAATATTGACTATTGCTCAGATTCAATCAGTCCTGGTATTTAAAGATGCTTGGACCCATATGCATTCTTTTGTTTAATCTAGTTGGGATTATTGTAATGTCCCTCTGTCAGGTTTGCCAAAGACGAGTTTTAAAGGTCTTCAGATGGTAGAGAATTGAGCAGCTTCGGTTCTGACCATTGCATCGTTCCAGCACTGGCCTGTCTTCATTGGCTTCATGTTGATGCTAGAGCAGACTTTGTGGTCCTGCTGCTAACGTGTGAGATAGAAAATCCCATTACACCGTTGTCCCTGTCAGACCTGGTAAACACTTATACACCTACACATGCTACACAAACACAGGGGACTCAGCTGTTGAGTGTACTCCAAGTGTGTAAAAAGATGGTACTGTAGGCCCGACACTTTGGAACAGTTTACCTGTAGGCACTCGGCAGGCAAGAAGAGTTGACATACGGAAAGCAAAGCTACAAACCCACTTGTTTACTGCTGTATATGAGTCTTAAATTGTCTGTTCATTTCTCTGATGTACTGCCATGTAGTTTTCGTGCGTTTTGATTTGCTCTCAGATTATTTTTAATTGTCCTGTCATGTCGTCTTCGTGTATTTTTAATTGTTTTTAGATTTTTAAATGTTCTAAATTATCATTCGTGACTTGAGTGACAATTAAGTGGAAACCCAATAACAGCAAATCAGTTCCTGTTGTCAGGTCTGCAACGGGTCACAGTCCGTTTTGATCCTTTGATTTTAAGTTCTGGATGCAGCTGGTGATACGAACAGTTCTGGCCACCATAGCAGCAGGCGCCCTGTGGCACCTTCTACCTCCTTGTTGTAATCAAGCTGATTATTTCAATCCCAACATTTGATCGTGTGCACCTCTGCTCTGTTCCTCTGGTCCTTTCACGAGGCAACACAAGCACTGTTTCTGGAATGTGATCAGTGCTGCGGGTTCATCAGATCTATGGCTCTTGTTTACACACTTTCTGATACGTTGTAATTCCCACTTTTTGGCACTTTTCTTTGTTTTTTTTTTTATTGTATTTGATATTCGGTCCTTTCAGGATTGCAATACTGTGCATGGTGGGGAGTGTGAGGGTTGGAGGGTTTTTGGTGAAAGAGTTTTTCCCTTTTTTACACCAAATGCAGGTTTTGACCCACATATTTAAAGGATTTGCTCCCTTTTAGGGCTCATTATAATTGTTTAAAATTGTATTTGTAATCTTGTGGGGAATTCCTTGACTCTGTCCGTTTCTTTATAGCCATTATTATCACTTTTGAGATCTGAATATGAATTGTGTTACACGTAATTACTTAATTTTGGGTTTTTTTTGTCAGTATTAATCATTTAATACCTGCCCTTTATGTCTCCATTTATGTCCACTTCCCTCCACCAGCACCACAACCATTGCAGAGTTTGTACCAGCATGAAGCAGAGGGTTCTGCTGGGACTGGCTACACCTCCCCACTGATCCAGCAGAGACGATGTGTTATTGGGGAGGATCTTTCAAATGGTCAAACACTGCAGCAAATGAACACACATGTCCAGCTTTCTCTCCCCTTTGTCTTGTTTCCAAATGAACTGTCTCACACACACACACACACACACGCACGCACGCACGCACGCACGCACGCACGCACACACACACACACACACAATTACAGTCCACCACATCCGCTCATCCTCTCACATTTCACTGGCTTGTACTGTAGCTGGTGAAGCGTAACAGGCCTTTCTCCCCTTACGCTCTGCTTGTTAGCAGAGAAAGTAAGAGAAAGAGAGACAGTTAAAGAGAAAGTTAGCGACTGTACATTTTTGAGGGACTCAGGTGTCTTTCGAAGTTCATACACCTCAAAGAAAGAGATAACAGTTGCACAATGAAGAAACTGTCAATGATTCAAAAGTCTGTCACAGCACTCAAGTTTCTTTCCTTTTTACCGATTGAGAAAATGTCCTCTGTCTATTATCTGGCTTCATCTGGATCTGCGGTCCTGTTCTTGACAAAGATTTTGCATAGATCAGTGAGTGTTACTATGGCAACCGGTTACTATACTCTCTGTCTAGTAGATATTTGCAGAACCAATCTCAGCAGCAATAAAAAAAGAAAAGAAAAAAAAAGACTGTGGCTCAAATATGTCATAAAATGACAAAATTCCTTATCGTCCTAACAGCATCCATGTTTCCTTCCTCAATGGTAATGATCATAATATGTGCCCAAAAAAAGTGTTCATGTTCCCCAGAGGGGGACCCTATTAACCTTCCCTCCAGCAGGTTTTTCATAAAATTCACTCTGGGGACAGACATCCTCCAGAGGATAAACCATTATATGATCTAGAAATAATACTTACATTTTAGGCTGAAAAGAGTTTTCCTTTCTTTTCTCAATTCTACAAGAATTGTGTTCGTGCCTGTACTTGTGAGACTTCATAATTCCTTCACACGAATATCATGAACAACCAAATAGCTTAATAATAACTCACATTGAGCTGCTGTCCTGTTATTACCCGGACATTTCTGACTGGGAATTTTTTTTTTCCATGGTGGGATATTTATATCCAATTGGGGACTAGGCTGTGAGTGTGAATGGTTGTCTGTCTCTATGTGTTGGCCCTGCGATGGACTGGCGACCTGTCCAGGGTGAACCCCGCCTCTCGCCTGAAAGCTGCTGGGATAGGTTCCAGCCTCCTGCGACCTTTAACAGGATGAGCTGCAGACAATGGATGGATGGATGGATATCTATACATCACTTTGTGAGATGAGCAATTCTCAGATGAGCTCAAAAATGAAGAGGAAGATGAAGTTAATGCAGTTTTTCTTCACGCTGTGCAGTGAAGCATTTTAAAAAGTCTAGTTTGTATCTTCAGTGACTTTCTGCAATTGTGCACTAAATTATTTTCACAAAGCTGAGACACCAGCCAACATCCAATGAACTGTGATGAACTCCGGGGAAAGTAGCAGTGGAGAAATTGCTTTTTGAAGAATACAATTTGGAGAAAAAAACAGTAACTTTGTTATCTATTGCACTGTGAGGGCAACATAATATTTTTACGTGCAGTGAAATTCCGGTGTAATCCCTTCCACACATAAAACATATTATTATAAAACTTCTTTTCCAATTGGCTCAGGTGTCAAATACATTGTTACCAGTTCTCATGCTGTATTCTTAGTGTGTGTGTGTGTGTGTGTGTTTGTGTGTTTGTGTGTATACATACATAAGCAAATCAGAGCAGTACATACATGTGTGAGCTATGTGCATGAGTTCCCATTGGGTATACTTTAGAGAGCATAAATAAGACCCAGGGGACCCCAGGCTCAGACTGTGCCTTCTACTGTGTGCGAGGTGTGTGTGTGTGTGTGTGTGTGTGTGTGTGTGTGTGTGTGTGTGCGTGCGTGCGTGTGTGTGTGTGTTGCCGTCTTAACCGACTTGAGACATGAACCAGACATAGGACAAGGTTGATCACTAGAAGGGAATCTCAAGGAAAATATGCAATTAGACCACAATCTTTTGACATCACATTGCTTGAGGGTGGCAGGAAATGTGTTCAAATTATGAGGGAACAACAAAGAAACAATGCCAAATCATTAGAATGGTTTTTTTCATTGTGGAAACAAGAATTCCACGATTCAATGTCATACATCGGGCGGGGGTTACAGTTGTTAAAACATCGAGGTCTCTACAGGAGACAGGCTGGGGTGGTGGTTGACTGTGAGACGACAGCGCTAACCACTGCACCACCATGCCACCCCTGCCTCAATCAAACGTAACCAAAACTTAACCACAATAACATCACAAAAGATTAATTTGCCATGGTCAATGTAATTTCAATAAGCTGTTGTCAGTGAGTATCAATTCAATAAAGTTGTTCTTAATTGTTTTTTTTTTCCATGGTGCTGGCGAGTTATTTGAACAGATGTAATATGACAGGGTCATTTCATGTGTTTGAAGTTAGGTTGGGGAATTAAGGATGGAATACACAGGCCACAAATGGTGACGGGTTAGTGTTAGGCATATTATAGATGAGTCAATATGCGTGTGTGCATGTGTATGCATGCGTGTGTGTGTTTAGCCACTTAAAGGGACACATAGCACACTTAAAGCAAGGTTAATCACTAGAAAGGGATCTCGCCGAAAATATGCGACTTGACCGCAAGCTTTTGACATCCCATTGCATTGGTGGGGGCAAGTGATGTTTAGAATTTATTGGGGAGCAACATAGAAAAAATGCCAAATAAATGAGGTCGGGCGTTTTTTTCATTATGGACACATGAAGTCCAATGTTACACAACGGGTGGTGGTCCCTGTTGTTAAAACATAGAAGTCTCCACAGGAGACATGTTAGAGTTTTAGCTGACACCAACAAGTACCAGCGACCTGTCCAGGGTGAACCCCGCCTCTCGCCCGAAAGCCGCTGGGATAGGCTCCACCCCCCTCGCAACTCTTAACAGGATAAGCAGAAGAAGATGGATGGATGGCAACAAATACCAGACTTTGCAGTGGGAGACTGCTGTGTGAGTCGTGTGTTTTCTCTGAGCATCAACCGACTGCCCTTTTCCGCCTAAACTTAACTACATTGACATCATGAAAGATTAATTTGCCATGGTCCATGTAATTTCAAGAAGCTGTTACCAGTTAGTATTGATTTACTAAAGTTTTCTTTAATTGATTTCTCCATGGTGCCGGCTAATAATTGAAACATCTATAATGTAACATGGTCATTTCATGTATTTGAGGTTGGGTTGTGAAACTGAGGATTGAATACACAGGCCACAAAGAGTGACTGGTTATGATTGGGCATATTGAGTGTGACGTAAAAGTCACTCACACACACACACACACACACACACACACACACACACACACACACACAAAACACACACACACAGACTTACCTTGTAAGGGCCCCTAGTCCCTATGGGGACCAAAGACGTCTCCCAATGCGGCATACCATAATTTCTGTTTCCAGTTGAGGTTACAATGAAAGTGTCATTTGAGTTTAGGTTAAGCTTTGGGTCAGGCTTCAGTTAGTTAGATTAGGATTAGCAAATGGGTTACGCGGTCTACATGGATGAAAGACAATGGAATGTCTGAACAAAAATGGTGTATCAACCACACTAAGACATTTATATGGGATCAAATAATTACATTTTGGATAAAAGGCTTTCTCCTTCGTGTGAGGGGCTTTTATTTCCATGTTGTAAATGTTTGTTATGTCAGAAAAAAAACATGTTTTCATGAATTTGTTTACAAGAAAAGATGCTTTTAAACAATTTGTGACACCATTAACTAACCTGTTTATCCCTCCTGATAGATTGGATGCTGAGTGCCCCTCCTGATAGATGGGTTGCTGAGTGCTTGTGCGCACAATATTATGTGAGTGGTTGTGTGCATGTAAAGATTGCAGCAGAGCTAACTGAAGGTTATTAGATACCCACTTGCACAGAGGACTTTCACACTGTGTCACATTGACCAGGTGATTTAAGTCACACTTAGAAATGCGTGCAATAATGTGCACTCTCGCACGGTGTTGTACAAAAACACACACGTATGGACAGGCAAGCTGAAATCTATGCTGATGATATACAACAGCTGAGCAGTAAAAATCGATTGAATCCAGGTCCCCTCATACGTGGCAGCAATGTGTACACCTCATCTGTTCTATCCACCCTTCTTCACCTCCTTTTCCCCGTCGTCCAGCTGCTCATTCTTTGCTTGTTCCATTTCCATTTGCTCCCCCATCCTCACACTTTTTCTTCAAGGTTCCACATGGCTCGTTACCTCTAATAAATAATGTCTTTCCTGTCACAATCCTCAATCCCTTAGTGTCTTAATCCGCCTCCTTAACCACTGGTTTTCTGTTCCATCAGTTTTGTTCTGTCCTCCTCTCATCCTGTAAAGCCTGCAATTCCATGTGTGTGTGTGTGTGTGTTAACGCTGTAGGACCACTGAAGGACATCCACTGGTAAGATGAACTGGAACATTTGAGGGAGAGAAACATAGCATAGGTGAAGTAGGGACACAGACAGAAAGAGAAAGTGAGGAAGTGGCTGGCAGGGATGGGTTATTAGACACACACCTTTTTAACACAAGTTAATTTGGTAGTAAATTGAAGGCCTGT
Organism: Aulostomus chinensis; assembly: GCF_037954235.1. NCBI lineage: Eukaryota > Metazoa > Chordata > Actinopteri > Syngnathiformes > Aulostomidae > Aulostomus > Aulostomus chinensis. The sequence continues at coordinate 19,554,410 of NC_141323.1, read as the reverse complement.
CAGATGATTCTTCCTGAAATAGCTCAAGTGTCTTTGAGTGCGTCAGCGGACTCTAATATCATAATTAAATTCACACTATTTGAATGTGCTGTGCATCGAAAGTGAGTGCAATTTCAAAGCAAGATTAAACACGTTTTGATTTATTATTTTTTTTCATACCGCTACCATGTTTCATATAATCCTTTTTATAATATGAAAAGTAAATACTCAAGGGGGGAGAAACACAAGTTTAAATGAGGAGAAAGATGAAAGCAGTATCAAAACAGATAGATAAATCCTGCTCTATGTCTGACCTTTACCTCAAAAACAGAGATGGATGGCGAGAGAAAATTCTAGATGATGAAAGCCGTTTTTATGAGTCTGGCTGCCAACAATATGGTGGCTCTCAATATGGTACAGGCTTTGTGTAAGCCGAACTGCCCACACACAGCCATATAATATACACACAAGCATACACTCTTGTGCATCTTGTAGAAACACTTATACTTCACACATTCTGCAGCATCTCACACACCTATACCCCCACACGCCCACACGCGCAAAGGCATTTGCGCAGACACAAATGTGAAGTGAGGCTTCACAAACAGAGATGCAGTGAAACACACATACATATGGTACACAGGCACAAAACATGACACAGTTACCTTGGCTCCAGACTCACTGAATGAATCACCCAGAAATCTGTCCCTTCTGTCCAAAACTCTTAGGCTCAAAATCCCATTCCACTGTGAAGAGCAAGCACCAAAATCAGAGGATAATGTTGTTATTTTCTTTCCCTTAAAAAAAAGCAAAACAAAAAAAAAACCACAAGACGCACTGGAATATTTATAGCATATATAATCTTTATCAATTTACATTTAAATATGAACTGAAACTGTTTTATTAATAGGCAGCGTAACAGTGATTTGTTGAAGGGGTTCAGAAACAAATACAAAATTTCAAAGAATTTTATGGTCCCCACATTCAATTCCTGATTTAACAGTCTTATAGGAGCCCGAGGGTCTTGGGAATCAACATGTATCTGAGCGATTGAACTCTTCTATAAGGGCAACATCACTATTGGAATGAGAAAGAATCACAATAGGGAGCACAAGAGTTATATGGTCAAATGTCTTTCTGACATTTAGGTCAGGCAGGCACTCTAAATGGCAGCCAGACAGATTTACTGAGGGCACTGAGAGAGGCTGACGACTTGTCTCCTGACTGTCACACGCTTACGGCCCGCCTGGTCATTCCTAAAGCTTTTCTTAACCCTCTTCTGCTTTCCATGGCTTCACTTCATTTGCCTAAATCTCGGTGCGATCCTTCAGGAACATATTTTTGTCTTTGAATAATCTGACTCCACTATCTACTCCGACAGTTCTAGCCTTTTTTTTCTTCTTTTTTTTTTAATCTTTTTTGTCTTTTTCATCTCAGCTTTTGAAAATAATGTCACCTTTGCAGTCTGCCCAACGCTCCAACACAACTGCAGTGGGTGTTGATTATCCATTCAAGGTACACATTTCTCTCCATCATGATTCATTTCATCCAAAGATTCCATTTGAATTCAATACACATATTCAATAAAGTCTCCTACCCGTACAGCCATGTAAATTGTTGTTTCGTATAATTGTAACATTTTACTTTGTGTTATGAATTCCTGAGCTTGATTTGATGAGGATCTATCGCTATGAGGGGCAAGGAGCAGCTTGAATTTAGGAGAGTGTTTGATTAACTGTTCTTCATGAAATAAAACTGTCACCTTTTGAATCCCTTTTAAGTTTCACAAATAGATAGAGCCGTGCAACTAGGCTGAATGCCTTTTCCCATCATTTCCTTTTGAGTGTTTTGGGTAGTGAGTAACAAAAATTAGCACTGATTTTGACAGAAACTGGAAGCCTATTCTTACCACTGCTGACACAAAAGTGACAGCCCACTACTGCTACCTTTGCTTAGTGTTCAAATAGCCATTCGCATATCTCAACAAAGGTTTGCTAAACTCAGGAGCAAACATGAGTCTCCTGCACTGCAGTCATCATAACACCACCCCACCCCGCCTCGCCTCACCCACCACCTCTCTATCGATATTTTCCTCTTTTTATTGATGGAACTTTCAATGATGTAACGTCCCCCTTTCCCTCGGTCGTAATCACTACGGCAACTAGGTGGCAACCATCTCTTACATTGTAATCATAACCTTTCTGTTCATTCCTGGTTCATTCTGGGCTGCACTTTTTATGAAATTCAATTACTGTCTCCTCAGGTTCCACTCGTTCATACACAGCTGTGCTTCGTTAATGGCACTCTGACTGGGCCACGTAGTCAGCAACAGGTTATTGTGCGGCCTTTTTCCCTCGGTTATATCCTCATCTACAAAGAAAAGAACGGGGAAGTTCTTTATCTTTGTGTGCGATGAATTAACCAGAGAGAATTAAAACTAAGGTTTGAGATTGTAGTCATACTTTGTATACATTCACAATGCTAAGATTACATATAATCACTACCCATGTGGGAGCAGACTGGTGAGGGATGTACTTGTATAGCACAAGTACCAGCAGCGGAGGAACCTGAAGCAGAGCCAGGGGAACCAACCCGGCTACAAGAGTGAAGACAATGATCCATTAGGTTCTGAATTTGGCAAATGTGTCTGAAGCACACCATTCCCAAAGCTACAGTGGTGATAACAGGCTGAGCGCTGCACTGCAGATGCTGCTCTGATGACTTCTGGATGAGATACCTCCTTGCAAAAAATTCCTGTCTTCTTATTTTTCTGACGAATTTCAGTTAAATTGATAGTTGTTGTTGTTTTTTTTCAGCCCAAGGAATGGGCTTGTCTCCCATTAGTTGGCTGAATCCTAGGGTAGCACAGTAACACAGCTCATCACGATTCACTCTGCACCGCAAAAATGTGTCCATCAACAAGTAGTAGTCCTTTTTTTTTTTTTTTTTTTTTTTTCAAAATATGGTGAGATCATATCGGTTAAAAATGCAGTCAGTAACCTCAAGTCTTTCACTGCTGCCATTCAAAATCCACCTTTTTTTTTTTCCCTCTCAGTATGATGTACTTTGTAACATGTTACTTAAGTAGGGTTTTGTTTTATTCATGTCCTTCATGATTAATTCGGGGCTACAGGCTGACAAACCCATCTCACCTCGTACTCCTTCCCTGTCACTCTCTTCTCACCATTTCTTTGTGCAAAAACCATGACTACATCTGCTTATATGAATATAAGATTCCGAGTGAAATATCTGCACCTCCTCTTCCTCGCATGCACATCTGCCGCTTTTTTTTTTCCCCCCCTCACATCACATCTTCATCATCAAGACACGAACCCAGCAATCTATGGAGATGGTAGACAGCTGCTACTCTTGTGGTAACACTGCAAATGAAAGGCAGGGCAATTGAAAGAAAAAAAAAAAACAGCATATACTGTTTAGTGCGTTGTGAAACAGTGGAATATACGTGACTGAAAGAATTATCATACTCACCTGTTGATAAGATATTAAAATCTTCATACTTATCCAGAAATTCGCTTCAAGGAAGTTATTGACTGATTCCGTGTGACCATCGTCCCTCATTTCTACCTACTGTCTGACAGTAAGCACTTGAAACCAAGTAGAGAGAACTTGCAGTCTGCTTTGCTCTCAGACGAATTCCCAGGCAGTCAGCATACTGCAATTAGTGTTGGATGGGAGGTGATGGTGTCCCACCCACACAGTCTCCAAATGCCAAGTGGCAACAGCAGAAAGTCTGGCTGTCTCAGTGATGTAGGGGCCAGTGGACATCTGGGAAAGTCAAGTGGCTGAGGGGAGTCAGAGAAGGAGTCATGGCAGAGGCGAGGAGGTTTGGTGAGAAAGGGAGAGGTCAGAATGGTAAAGGGGGTAGGGTCTGGAGGGGACATGAGGCTGGCAAGGTTGTAGGTTGAGAGAGAGGTGCACAGCCAGGGAGGCTGCCAGAGTGCAATGGAGAGTTGAATGCATAAAAAGCGGTTCCCTAGACTAGAGAGTGTGCAGACAATGCAGTCTGTCAGGTCTCCAATCTGTCAGCAGAGTGCCTCTGTTCCCCTCCGGCCTCTCAACAAGGCCCTGCCTCATTTTGTGCTCTCATCCTCTCACATACAATGTCCTCATCCACCCTCCTGTCCCTGGCAGTGTGCTTCATAATACTCTGATTTCACCACAGGGATGAAAATAGATTGTTTGTGGTTTGTTGGATGACCCATCATGCAAAAGGACAATCTTAATATCCAGAATTATGCAGATGGTGTCAAATTATTGCTTTAGGTGTCCACGTGATTCTATTTCTTTTGTTGTTCATGTCAACCAAAACAACCCTGATTTAAGTATCCCAATAACTGAAAATGTGATGGATTTTTCGATAAATGAAGCTGCAGCACCATCTGCTGGAGAAAAGCTGTTGTTACATCTGATGATTTGTTGTGTCCAAAATAAACATAAATGTATTTTCCTTGTATTTTAAAGTATTTGCGATGTAGCCACATGATAAACTGAACCATTTTGTACTCATATTGCCGAACTTGCGAAATCCACCAACCTTTTTAGTGACTGCAGCAGGGCCACATTGAATTCTTTTTTAATTGATGTAGTGCCAAATTCCACCAGTTACCTTGGGACACTTTTCATAAAGGGGGCAGGTCTATGTGACCAGGGGTACAATTAGTTGTTCCGAGTATTTCATCTATGCCATTTATATAAATTGGGGTGGAAACCTCTCTGAAATAGATCAAATAAAAAGTGAACATCATAATCATCATCAGGAGTGGATTTATTGTAAGGTTTTATAATTATAGACCATTAGTCTGATCGAGGCAGACCTAATGAATTGGGAAGTGGGTGCACATACCCCATTAAAATTTAAAAGTCATCCTGTCATTGTTTCACAGGAAAAAAAAAAATGCTGTATTTGGAGGCAGCAGTTTTGGCCCTGTTAAGATGAGTAAGTGTTACATTTAGAAATGTATTACTTGGGATTCAAATAATTGCTATGGTTACGTCTTCGAGGCCGCGCAGATGTGTGATTTCACTGCTTTTATTGCACATGGCCGACCAGACCATAACTGGAAGACGTCTCAACAGAAGCCTGGTCGTCTGTTGCCTCACAGCAAGAAGGTTCAGGGTTCGAGTCCTGGCTCCGGCACGGGATCTTTCTGTGTGAGTCTCCATGTTCTCTCTGTGTCTGTGTGGGTTCTCTCTGGTACTCCAGCTTCCTCCCACAGTCCAAAGACATCAAGAGGGGACGAGGCTGATTGATACTCTAAATTGACCGTAGGTGTGACTGTGAGTGTGAATGGTTGTCTGACTCTATGTGTTGGTCCTGCGATGGACTGGTGACCTGTCCTGGGTGAACCCCGCCTCTTGCCCGTAGCAGCTGTGATAGGCTCCAGCCCGCCCCCCCCCCCCCCCCCCCCCCCCGTCGACCCTTAATAGGAATAAGCGGAAGAAAATTAATGGATGGACGATTTCAATATATGATCTGGGTTTTACAGAGAGGAAATTCAGAGAGAGGTTGTTTCTTTTTTTCTTGTCAGAATTCTGGATCAGCTGGAGAGTCTTCAGAGAGTATTTGGGGCATTCTAATAATAAATAGTAATTGCAATAACTCAGCCTGGAGGCAACAAATGGCATGATTGCACCTGTGAGAATATCTCCAACATTATCATACAATACTTATTATAGATTGCGTTTCTGTCAAACACACTTAAACACACACTCACTCTTTCTCATAATCTTGTATACAAAGTGAAATGTGAGAGGGGGAGTGAGGGAAGCAGCACTGCGTGAAGACAGATCTCTAAGACTTCAAACTAGACCACCACCTCAGGGACCAGCAGTGACCTGACATGGACCAGAGCGTCATGCATATTTTCAGAAGTCAATTCAACTGTTCTTGGTATAATATACTAATGTATCTCATAAACTTTGAATGAAGCAAGATCTTCTGCAGATTTGTTTATTGTAATTATGGCTACATAATTTGTGAATTTGAAACTTTCCAGACAGCCATTGTACCACTCACTAAAATCTGATTTTATAAATGTGAAACCTCAGGGCAGCACTGATTTATTTTATATTCTTTACTAGAGTTTTTAGTTTTCTTGACAGTTTGGCTGTAGTTGTGGTGGCAGGATCTGTGATTGCAGGGTTTAAAGGTACACCACTGATGCCTCTCTGGTACTCCAGCTTCCTCCCACAGTCCAAAGACATCAAGAGGGGACGAGGCTGATCGATACTCTAAATTGACCGTAGGTGTGACTGTGAGTGTGAATGGTTGTCTGTCTCTGTGTGTTGATACTGCGATGGACTGGCGACCCATTCAGGATGCATCCCGCCTCTCGCCCAAAGGCTGCTAGGATAGGTTCCACCCCCCCCCCCCCCCCATCGCGACCCTTAACAGGATAAGCGGTAGAAAATGGATGGATAAACTTCAGGAAGCATGTGCATGTGCATTCTTATTTAATGGCAGTTTGCGGGCCTGAAAACCAGGATATAGCCGATATATATGAGGGGCTCAATGCGCTTTGTGGGGGCAAAATGTTGTGCCCCACTACTTTGGATGGTTGTTTGAGAGTTAACTTGGTTTTAGGGTAATTACAATGTTCCTCGGCACAGAGTTGCGATGGGTAAGGTTAGTTTTTTTCCTTCAATGCATTCTGTGCAGCAGGTTTTAACTGGGCTTCTTCAGAGCACTGCCCTGCGAAGAGTCGTCTTCCACCATGGCAACATTGGCTTGTGGCCAATTTGAAGAAGGTCCCAGCGTAGGACTGACGCCACTTTACAAAAGGTCATCATACCCCAGATCAGATCAAGTGACTTCTACTGAACTGCGGAGTCTCTCTTGACCCAACTCTTTAACACCCACAGTGTCATATAATAAGGCTTATGCACCACGCGCAGCACCAGCATGTGACTGGGTGGAACCAAAATAGCAGAGGAGACAATGTCTGTTGTTACATTTCGAAGCGAACGATGTGGGATCAGTTTCTAAACGGCTAAAGATTGTTGATATTTCATGTTTTATGATGTTTTCAAGTTGAGCGTCACTTTTGTTTGTACAATTTCAAGGCTGATTCGGTTTCTGGACGAGGAGATTGCATTTTCCACAGGTGTCAGTGAATTTAAGACATATGCATGACTTTTTAAATCTTATTTCTTCTTTTTTTTTTTTTTTTAATTTGTTTAAGAATATAATACAGACCGCACCCATGCTCTGGCTGTTAAAAGGAAAATTCTTTTCTAAACGGTGTTCATATTGATTAAAGACGACCTAACTAAAAAAAAAATTATATTCAGCTTTGGCGCGCAGTGAAGAGCACTGAATTACTGACAAATTATCATTACGCTTAATGTTAACATACAGGAAAAAAAAAAAATCATAATTCGTCAGTGAAAGTCTTTGAGTCCCCTTGAACAAATTTCACTCACCATTAAATCCCCAAACTCCCATGACATTGTGCGTACGCATTATTATCCAGCAAACCTGTTGCACCTCCCTATTGCAGTCTTATTGTGATCAGTTGTACACTCCTGGATGAACTGGAGCAGGGATTTTCAAACTGTCTCTGATCCGATAGGGGCTTCCTCGATATTTTTTATTTTTATATTCATTTTGCATATCCTAGATTTTCGGTGGCAATTAATGATGATATAACTACGTCACAAGGCTGAATGTTAAACGTATTGCATCATTAACCTTGTGATGTATCACGTTTTGTAACTCTCGTGTGGAGAAAAAAAAGGGATAAAATGGTCTATTTGTAACGTGAAATTTGATTTGATTTCAGCTTCCGTCGGCAGGCAATGAAACTGAAGCGATAAATGACTCCTCAGAGGCAAGGATGGGGAAGTGTGCGACTGAGGTTCAAAGATTGGACACATCTGATATAAAAAAAACAACAACTAAAAACGTGTAATCCTGCTGAAAGAAACGAAACATCATAGAGCACCAAAGAGGTGTTCAACTTGTTTCCTAAGATGATGTCCCTCAAACACGGTCTTTATTCTCATCCCTTTTTTTTTTTTATTATTATTATCAAGGACTATATTTCCTTTAGCACTTTTTAAATGTAAGAGAGAAAAACAGCCAACAGACACGTGGGCCCACGTGATCATGACTTGGACCTCACTATTTTGATGAGCGGTGAATTGACATCGGCAGAAAACACATTACCTCAGACTTGCATCAACTCGATCCAAGAATAAATGGCATGGGACTTGGACCAAATTAAATGAGTCACATGTCAGAGAGCAGCTGTACTTACAGGCTGTGGAGGGTGTCGGTTATCACACTGTATGGAATAATAAGTGAATATACAGTGTGGTGTATGTTGTATACAGTGTTGCTTGTTTGTTGGTGACGTCTGAAAAACAGCAAAAATGTGTTCAAGGCTGCCGTAAAAATGATTTCCTAACATATATGGTTCTTATTTCCCATAGGTGGGATGATAGCGTGTTGAATAAATGAACGCTTTGTCAGCTAAATGTTCCCCTCGTGAGCCAAAATACAAGATGAATTCGTTTATTTGTTTCGATAGATTTATTTTATTTTATTCAAAAATAACATCAAATGACCAGTATTTCAACTCACACGATTGCAAACATACAACAGAGTATCAGGGCCACATTGAGAGAGGAAAAAAAAAAATTTTTGAGAATGAAGTTGTGAATTTATGAGAAAAAGCCATTATTTTATGAAAGTAAAGTTGTAATATTCCGCGAATGAAGTCTGAATTTTTGAGAATACGGTCGTAATTTGAGTCTTTTACTTTAAAAGAGAGCTACAAGAAGAGCAGTCGCCCACATGAAACCGAGGGTCGTAGATCGCTTTTGAAATTGTTCTCAAGTATTGTTTTTCTTTCAAATAAGGAAACACTTCAACCTCTGGCATATCAGCACCGTTATCTCGTATGTATCAGAATTTTAAAAAGAATATGCTAGAAACTGTGTGTATTCTGAAGAGTAAACTGTATAGCACCGGAGACAGGTTGCCAAGGAGGCTGCCTGTACAATCGCCTGTTTTGTTTGCTTCCATTGTGGGTACCATAATATTATCATTTACGCTTAAAATGATGCCTGTATTCTCATCATATTCTGATCTTTTTTTCATAAAATTATGGCCATCTCGATGTCCAAAAAAAAAAAAACGTCTTCAATGTGGCCTAAATAAGCCATTTTACAAACACCCTTATCTACACGAATCAAGCACTTGATTCATAACTTTGTTCCATTTGGTGCATTGTAAACTAATGTTGGGCCCATCATACACGGCAAATATACACACACCGTCCACATACACTGTACGTTGACAGTAAATCTACCTTCAACAAGACGTCCAATAAAAGTACACGTAAACTATAGGTGAACTAACGTGAAAGCACAAATTTTTAAGATGGAGGCTTTAAGTTTTCATTTAAATGTGGAATTTCAGAAATTAAATTCAAGATTATTTGGAATTAAATCTTTGTGTTCCACCTTGTCAACAAATGTCGAATTTTAACTCAAGAATTCAATCACAGCAAGAGCTCGGAGGTCAATTTTGTTTGGTTTTACGGAGTCACGGGCTGAATCCGTTTCATAACTTCACGTGAAATTAGGAAAGAACAAAAACAGCAACAAGGACGACAAAAAAAACAACCCCATATAAAACCGCACAACCAAACACACACGTTAAAAATTCTGTAAAAACAAGTTTGTGTTATTGCACCTGTTTCGTCAACTTTTCACCACCCCTGTTCAGACCTGGAATTAACGTGCATATTGGGACAATTTTGAGAACACGAGTTACAATCGCTCGAACTATTCATTCAAATGATCACTTCTGATTCTCTCTCTCTCTCTCTCTCTATATATATATATACTATATATATATAGATGGGGCAATTGATCATTTTAGCAGCAAGCTGTTGATTGTAAATGTAACATGAAATGCAAAACTGTGGGCAAAGATTATGAGTGACATATGATTCTTTTTCATTTTCTCTCAGCTGACCCCAAAATGACAATTTCGTCTTTTGCCTTACCCTTTGTAAGGAAACCTATCCCATCACATTTGTATTCACATCGCTAAAACAGCTTGCGGTCCAGGTCACCTCTGAATGTAGCCAGAGTGATTCGCAACTGTCCTTCGTGGCATGTTTTTGCCAGGTCTGAGCTGGACCATTGCCTCAACATCTCAGAATACAGTATGAACACGTTTGAATTTGACAGTAATGTAATGTTGTATATGTTTAAAAATGCCACACGCTACACTCTTTTAACACCTGTCCTTCTCTGAGGCCTCTCATTCTAGTCCACCATCCCCTTATTCATTGTCCCTTGATATTTCTTCCACTTGTAGAACCACCAGCTCAAGGAAAATATGTACATTGCAAAAAAAGCAGGGAAATCATACAGGAAAACAACAAAGAATCCTGCAACTAGCAGGCCACAGATGAGAAGTCTGGTGATGTGACTGAGAATATATAATACACTCCACCATATGAGACCATTGGACTGTTTGGATTTTTGAGACAATGGACTGAGGTGTGTGTGACATGGATGAGCCCACTGATTTAAACTCTCTTTGCGAGCGACGACATCATCTTCTGTTCGTCTGCCTTTTGCCTGTTGGGATCTTTCCCAATTTTGAGTGTGATCTTTCGCCGAGCCGAAAACTTGGGAGGCTAAAGTGGGGTTGAGATCTTGATTATGAGAAGCGCTTGAATTCAAATCTGTCTTTAATTGTGAGAGACAGCGTTGTTCTGGCTGAAGAGCAAAGCCACTTTTGGTGGGCTTCTTCCCTCTTTCTGTTGAGAATGCATTGCTCTCTGTGGATAAGGTTTGCTCTAAGCCGTGACTCAAATTGGGATAGGTTGGTTCTCTGACGGGCAATACACCTGGATCCAAAACCTCTGTTTTTGAAAAAGGATGGCAATCATGTGTACTATCAGACGCTTCAGTCAGTTGCATACCTAATCCAGCACCGATGTTTACATCTCTACAAGAGGCCTGTACATTGCTTTTCTGATCCAACGCCTCCTCCCAAATCCCCCTGACCAAATCTTCTCTAAATCTTTCTGTAAATGTCTCGTCTAATCCGGACTCTATCACTTCAAGTGCAGCCGTATTTTCTGTTACGATAGGGTTTTTTGTTCCATCTGAGAGTTCTTTATATTCAACACGTGGAGAGCTCTCAACTTCCGCGGACAACTTTTTCAATTCAGCTGGTGCATTACTTCTCTCCCCCTGAGGGTTCTCCACATTACCTATCAACTCCCCCACTGCTGCTATTTTCAGGTTTCTAATACTCACTCTCTCATCTTTGTCTCTCTGACTCATATCTTCCTCTATTCTTTCTAATATCTCAGGTTGGTCTCTCAGCTCTGGTGAAATATCTGCCTTTGAAACATTTGCAGTAACTTCATCTGAGCTTATTGCGCTGCCTACATCTTCATCGTGACTCTTCATATCTTCCTGTGAACGAGTCAGTCCCATTTCTAGCACCTCTATATGACTTTGGTCACATTTATACGTTGGAAAGGGTCCAAATGTGTCACAATCAAGTTGGAAGACCTTTTTCCTTTTCCTCAATTCCACTGTGTGTGCTGTAGGTGCTGATTGATTTATTTCTATGCAGGGCTCCTGCTTCCCTTGAATTATTTCTGTGCAGCTCAAGCTCACTCTTTCTTCTGCTTCATCTGAGATTATTTCATGTTCACCTGCTTGTGATTTCACTGCACTGTTTTCTTCAGTTTTTTTCAATGTTGGGTCCTCATCTTTTTGAATCCCTGCTTCCCCATGTAGGAGTTGAAACATTTCTTGCTCTGTGCCAGTTAGCCTCTCCGTGCCGTTCGTACTTCCTTTCTGTTTCATGCCCAAGTATTTGTCTTGTGATGCTGCATCTTCTTTTTCTGAATCACTTATTTGACTTTGTCTGAAAATATTCTCACATTTTTGGTTCAGATTGACTTCATCTGAATGAAACTGTGCAGGTTGTATTTCATTTCCATCTCTCTCATTGTGCTTAAATGGGTTTTCACTGTTTTGGTTCAGCCTGAATTCCTCACATTGATTTTCATCTGCATACCTCTGGGAGATTTCACACTCCTCTGCTTTCTGTGGCCTAAATATCATCTCCTCTGTAGATTCCGTACAGTTTGTCTCCACTCCTTGTCTAGCAGCGGAGAAGACAAACCTCTCCCCATCCTTTGTCTCCTGTGTGATTGTCTCCCAAAATGCCAGCATGTCATCCATCGCATTGTGTGCCGTTCCTGTAAGCTCCCCATCCCTGCTGTGAGAAAGACCCTTTTCCAGGCTCGCTCCCCATGAGATCCTATCAACAGCACTGGCATTCTGAGGGTCTGGTATTGCTGTCATGTCCGTTGTCTCTGTGTCCCCTGAGCTTGTTACTATGCCAGCTATGTGTGGGTTACAGGGCTCATCTCCTCCTTCTGCTTTCTCTATTAACCCTTCTCTTTCTAGTTCCAAGACTGCATGGTTGTGACACCCAGTCGAAGTGACAACAGAGCCCTTGGATACAGGCATTGCCCCCACAAACATGAATTCTCGCAGAGTGTCTGTTACAGAGTTTGTCTGTGACACTTTGGTTGTATCTTGTTTCGTGGTGTTTTCACCTCTCAAGACCCTGTCACATACCCCTGCTGGCTGGTCTTCAGTGTTCAAGGCAACACTAGTCACTGATATTTCATGAGTGTCTGACCGTAGTTGACATGCAGTTGAGGTGGGTGATTGTAAGAGTGTGGGGGCATCTTTCCCTGCTTGAGATTCATGTTGGATTTGGGGCTCTTTATTATTTGAAGGAGAAACGGACGCTGCCGTCTGCAGCCATTCTGACTCTGGAACAGTGGAATGGTCCTCGCTGCTTTGCCCGTTTAGAAATGCCTGCCATGCATCACACACAGAGGTGTCTTTATCTGTCGTATCATCTTTACCTTTAAGAAAGGTCTCCCATATATCACTAACAGACAGTGTATCCTTTTTATTTTTCTTCGACAGAGTCCATTTAACTCTTCCAGTCCAGATATCATCTACATTAGGAGTCTCCCACTGCTGTGGTTTGTCATTGTTCCAGTCCAGTGTGGTCAGAGGAATCTGGTGGTAAGTGAGGATCCTTGGATTTCCACTGGATTGTTTCTTCTGAATTTTAGAGAAAACGTTGGCAGTGCTACCCCATGGAGCTGCCATAGGTTGAAAAAAGTTCTTGTCATTGGTTGTGTCATGTGAAGAAGCTTTCGGCAGTTCTAGTTCCTTTACGCGTGCCAAGCGTGCCGCTCTTTGCCGACTTTTTATGCTATCCACCTGTCAAAAAGGCCAAAGGTCAAGTAAAGTATTTATATTCTACCTATATAAACCATAGGAAGAGGCCAAGTGCACGTGATTTGTTAGTCTTGGAGATCATGGACCACTTTAACTTCCAGCTGTCAAATATACAGTAGGCCTATATGTCTTTTCCTCCCTATTTGTAGAATGTTACAAATGCCACATTACCGTTAAGGTGCATTTCTTTGCAAACCTGCTGCGATCTCAAAATATACCTCCACTGTTGTTTACATCAACTTCTCTACACATTTACAAGCAGGTCACATGCACATTTATTATTAATAGCTTGCACATGTTCTCAAGTGTCAGATTAGCTGACTTTCTACATCCTTCTGGGACTCATTCAGCACAGAGTAGTATGACGGGCATCTTGAGCTAGATTTCATTCCTACCCTTGCAGAAAGTGCACATGTATTTTGTTTTTACTTTATATAGAATTGGCAGATAGAGACAGTGCAGCCAGTTAACATCCAATTAATACTGACTGTGGTTTTTTTTTTGTGTGTGTTTCTGTGTGTGTGGCTAGTACTGTTTACTTGTGAGCGATATGGGTAATTTAATTTGCTTCCCGGAGTTTGTAACTCCAAAGATAATAAATGAACCTCACCAAATTTCTGTGCTCTTCTTGGTATAATAATGTTTGTATCTGTGCACTGTCCACTGTGTTTCTGAAAGCCTCCTCTGCATTTTGTGGTGCCTCAGCTTCTGAAAGATAAAGACTTAGAAACTCAGGCTTAAAAGCAAGGGTCAACATTTGCTCACACTATGACACACACTTAAACAAATACAGGTATACACACCTGCACCAGCTGTTGCTGGGTTCATGGTGTCCCTAGCCATTCCCCTCCTGTGGTTCAAAATAACAAAAGACAAAATCGTTAAATCACATTCTTCTCATAGTTTATTTGCTATTGACATTATGTTGCTTTGTTGCATCGGCTTGATTCTTTTTTTGTTTTGTCGGTGTCACATCTCATCTCTGAGCTTAATTAAATCGTATGACTCAAAGCTTTCACCCATCAGTATAATTCTTTTTTGTTTGTTGTTCTACCTGCACCGTATGCCTGTTCTCATTATGGTTGCGCATTACATGTTTGAGACTCTTATGCTGCAGTAAGGCAGACCAGAACATCAACGTTCCTTAACTGTTCTTAAAGTAGATTTCTGTCAGAACGGACAAATTGAAGTGTATCCGTCTCTCCTCTCCAGTGAGACGTCACAGAAATCTGGACGGACATCTGACCTTACATGGGCAATATGTGGTCTACAGCTCAAACATTTCCTGCTGAAAAGTTACATAACAGCTCTGTGTAAAGACACAAAGGCCCGGCCAAAAAGAGGCCATGGCTATTACTTCAACGTAATTCGAATTTGTCACAACGTGAGACAAGGCCTTTTTTACTTGTTTCCTTTCTGTCATCAAGCAGAACCTATAAGACATGATCATTAGAATGTAGTCAATTTATGTGTTTTCATTAAAACAAAACTAGAAATCCATCAAAGAGGGCATATCTCACCAAAGAGGTAATATGGCTGTATAATATCATTGAAATCCCTTCATTAATGTTGTTCATACGATCGAAATGATCACCGGGGAGACTGTAACATTCTCTCAAGCATTTCCCTTTAACTATGGATAAAAGACTAAAGGACCCAAATTTATCTACATGTGCACACAAACACATCTGCTAAAACAGTCTGGGGTCTAGGATCTACAAACTTTTCCAGCTTATTTCCAAAAGCTTCTTCCAAATTTCATCAACATGTGTAATTTATTTTTTAGATAACATGCTAACAGACAGATTCATCCAGATGATCATGAGCCCCCTTGGGTGAGATACTAATTAGATCCAAATCCCCCACACTAGAGTATTGATTACTCCATAATGGTATCTATTGTTGACATTTGGAGGGGATGAGCCTTCTCCCTTGGACTGTGTTGGGCACAGAAGTGACATGTTTAAAAAAAGATTTAGCATCAGATTTTCCCACCTGTTAGCTTTGAGACAGCTCCTCGTACTCTTGAGTCTGGTACCCTCCTCTTGCACTACAGGCCCATGCTCCTTCACATGTACTTTCTGGTGGCAGAACATTACGTAGTTCATCTCCTTGTTATTGGCCCAAAAAGTGCCCACTGATGTTTCATAACGCAGACAAAACTCCACTCTGGTCCCATCTCTTTCAAGACGAGGAACAACCGTGTACTTGAAAGTAAACCTATCAGTTTTCCTGTCACTGGATCCTGGCACATACTCAGCCAACAGGTCAAAGAAGCTGTTCCACTTATCCAGGGTGATCCGGGCATAAACAGACTTACTGAAGCAGAGGTTGACCACCCTGATGATGCCACGGAACGTGGTGGTTCCTGGGAGAAGCTCAATGCTCTCCAGCTCGACCATCTGTGCCTGGAGCCTGTGGTCCAGCTCCTCTGGGGATGAAGGGACTGTAAACAGACAGGATATGTAGAACTCCTCGAGTGGATGTGTCAAATCTCTCTCAGCGGGTTTGCAGGCTTCTGACTCTGTCACATCAACATTGTCATACTCCTTGACTGAAACTAGGTCGAGGCCAAAAGCATCTGCAAATGATACCTTCCTTCGGACAACCGGTGGGGGTTCTGGTTCTTCGTCTTCGTCTGTTTCCTCATCTGTAGAGAAGCCCATGGACGAGGAGGCCTCCATGCCCCACTCTTCCTGTTCTCTACTTTTGTCCTCTTCTTCCTCCTCTATCATTGCCCCGTCATCTTCCACGAATTGAGTGTACAAAGCCTCCATAATGAGCACAGATCTGAGAGGCAGCTGTCTGCCCGGCCTACCGTCTGTGTGGCTTGGAGGGTGGCACAGACCAGAGTGCCCTTAGCCTGGCTGCGGTGATACTGTAGAAGGGAGAGCAGGGAGAGGACGTGACTTGACAGATGGAGTTTGGTTACAGCTGAACATTGTGATTCTGAGCCAGGCCTATTAATAGGACACATATAGCTAAAACAGGGCAGGACCGTTATCCCCTCATTTATCCAGTCACAATATGTTTGCTAGCTACAAAATAAATACATGAAAACAAAGCATATGTCATGCAGTTTAAACTAAAAAAAAAAAAAAAAATGGACCCAACAAAGTCCATGTTTGAACTTGTGAAAGAAAGTCATTATTTTGTTACTTCACTTCTGAAAAAAAAAACTCAAATGAAAAATAAAGACGATGAAAAATAAAGACTACGAAATTCAATCGGACTGTCTTGTGACTTTGTAAAAATGCTAAAGTGATGTGGCAGATACATGGTTTTCAAAATGGCTAAGATAGAGTATCCTAGATCCTTGTAAGTATTGTGCCAAGGTGATAACGGAGGCTATAATGTCACTGAGAGGTTGCGTGTTCTAAACCTAGAAATGAATAGTGCATGCATGTGATAAGAAACATGACCAGCATATTGAATGTCATGCTTGACACCTCTTTATGGCAACTATATTTTTCTTAGGCGTAAATGTGTTTTAATTGCCTGTAACAGACCCTTTTACTACCTCATGTGTTGTCCGGGATCGCAATGACACACACACACACACACATAGAACAGAAGCTACTTTCATTCACTTCCTCTTTCCATAAAGAGTACATACACTTGCAATAATGTGATGTGGTCATTCACTCCATTTTGAGTTAAGACATTGAAATCTAGTTTTTAATTCATTTTAAGGCCTTTTTCACCGAGTATTGCTCTTGCAGAAACGTTAGGTAGACATATATGTTTTTAAATGTTGACAAATGGTAAAGCCAAGACTAAGGTAAAATGACGATTTTAATTCCTGCGCGCCAGTCCTGCAGAAGATCACCACGCTCAAGTCTTTAAGGTTGTAGGGTGGTACAAAACCGAAGAACAATAGGAAGGAAAGTTCCCCAGATTTCGGTCTATTAAAACTTTCAGATTTACATTTACTCCCAAGCTTTCTGACATGCCCACTTCTATAAAGCAACTCAATAAAAGCTTTTTTTTTACTGCCAGGTAAATACCCAAATTGCACTCTCACAGGTTTAATGGAGATTCTGTATTAAAAATTTGAAGTCTCAAGCCTGGTTTGGATGATTTTCTACAGATTTCAGCAGGAAGCTTCCCCCTGACCACAGATTCGTTTCACAGGCTGAGTAATTATGAGCTGTTCCTGAATAAAATTAGTGGAGTAACCCTTTAATGATTGCATCGTGCCTAGAAATGCTGTAAATGAAACCAAATTTTGAAAAAGCTTAAAGTAATATCATGAAAGTATCTTGTCAGCCTTCTGTGCTCTAAAAAGACTACAAAAAGACTTAAAAAAAAAAAAGAAAAAAGGATTGGATAATTTCAAACTGATGAGCCTGAAAGACCATAAATTAGTTATGTAAATTTGCCATCTATATAAACTGTGCCTTCTCATTCTGTTTCACTATTTCGAATGTTGGATGTCGCCGTGATGTTTGATTCAAGCACTTTGCGTCTGCTGAAGCATCGCACCTACTGCAGGACTGACACTGACCTTTGACCTCTATATATTTTCAAGAAAAAAGGAGAATTTCTCCCCTGAGATCACGAGTTCTTCAAAGTCTTATCAATTCTTATATCATGCTTCAAAGGCACCTGAAAGATCTCCGAAGCTGCGATTGCAGCCCTCATATTTTAAGTTCACTGCATCTTGGACCGGAAGAGATTATTCTCGTCTTTGTGTCAGACTGACCTCTGCATGTGTGTGTGTCTGTTTGCGGGCGTCTGAAGTGCAATTCAATTCATCCCTGATATGCAGTGTTAGAACACACTCTAAGCCCAGTAAATATTGTAAATATAACTCAGTACTGGTTATAAAAGCCTGGACAGGTATGTGAGTGAGTTTTAGTACACACTGGACTTTTTGTTTTGAAAGACATGAGACACTGTTAGATTTTATTTACAGTTTTTGTAAAGCCAGATCTACAAATATGTATGAAAATACGACACAACATCAACAATCATAATCGTAATCATAATCATGTAAACGTATGTGGAAAGGTGTGTTTGTGACTGTTATTTAATCTGCTGGTTAATAGCCAAGTGCAGCATGTGACCCATGTATATCAGTAGATGGCACTATGTGATCAGACAAAAACTACATGTCCTTGTCATCCACACCTCAGCCAATAGCATTGTTTGTTTGCATTTATCATGTGATAATTTCATCAAAGTGTGGAGGTGATGTGAAAGAAAAATTAACTCAACAGAAAAGAATTTGAATGACAAGATAAACGAATAGGATAATTTGCATTATATGTAATGCAGACTTCTAAATGACCAGTAGGTGGCAGCAAGCGACCACAATTCCATGACAACTGGTTCCCTTTCCTGTCGTCATCAATTCCCAGATACTTCGAAATCTTTTTGATGGAATGCTTTGATGGGAATAAGATTTTATAACATAAACAAAGCCCTTAAAATCCGAATAGACACATATTATTGTCACGGAAGTAATACGACAGTGTTTTCGAATCTTGTCATTATTTTTGACAACAACATTAGCGAATGACCAGATTAAAATATTACATTTTGGACGTTATTTTGCACTAAATTGCTTCTCAACGACACGTAACAATATCATTTTCTTTTGAAAAGAATAATTATCAGCCATCGTTGATGTTTTTTAGCTGCTATAAACTGACGGTGTATTTACTATTATTTAAAATATGGATTGTCAGGAAACTAAAAGTGATGTTTCAAGTACTTTAAATTCTAACTAAATGACGCAATAAGCTGGTTTGTCACATTCAGCAGTGTAAAGGTGACGCAAATGAAGCATGAATGTTGGTGTTTAGAGTAGCAAAGACGGTCAAATTACCTTTTGATTTGTCTCAATTTTGTTTCAAAAAACTGTCCTCCATATTTGTTTTCTTTTTCTAAAATAAATGCGATCATACCTCGACAGTCAACGTCTTTGAGGCTTTAAAAAAAGAAAAAAAGAAAGAAAGAAAGAAAGAAAGAAAGAAAGGAGTCACTGTTAATGAAGAAATGCCCCGGGACCTGCCTTTAATGATTGGACAGGCAGAATTACCTGTGAAGGTATGGCAGAATGAAAAAAAAAAATGAAGTCAAGTTATTTTGTTACTTAGTAGAGGTCGTATAGGATGACATTTACGTTTGGTTACGTTTGTTTCAAACTTAATCCACTGAAATAAGATTTCAGTTACAATAATATGTTATGACCATGCACACACCTCAAAGGTAGTTTTCCCTGCAATCTGACAATTAAATAAATCTTTGCGGAAATTGTTTGGAATTACAAAATAATATATATCGTGCATTTTTAAAAAAAAATAATTAATTTATATTATTTTCGACACAACATATTTCCATTGTATTATATATACTGGAGGAGTCATAATGGATGTTTTTGCAACATACACAAAGGAAAGGCAGACAAAATATCTTATTAAAATAAAAACGTATACAAAATTCAAAAGAGCAAATGACAATAAGGACACTGACATTCACAACTCCACAGCGTTGACTCTAAAAAAAAGTAGATGTTCTTGATGAAATGTAGGAAGGAACAATGTATGAACATTGGCTGTCGATTTTTTTTGTCAACTCGTACTTTCCATTTACAGTGAGACGACTGAAGGAACATAAAAGCCTCTGATATTCCTCGCTGAATGCTTTCTTCTTTTTGTTTGTAAGGTCGTCTCATTAGCCAAGAGGTAACAGTTCATTACCCAACAACAATATAAAGATTTCGAAAGCCCTCACGTATGACCGCCTGCTTATAATACAGCGAAGCGTTTGAAGAAAAAAAAACGGAAACAAACTTTTGAAAATACTTTTTGTTTACATAGCAGGTGGCCCTGACGTCACATGGGGTCGTAGTACGCCCAAAAATAACAACACACATCCGCGCACAAGCAAGTGCCTCCCCTGGGGGGGGGGGGGGTTTCTAGTCCCAAATATACTTGCGTGCTGGGATATGACTTGAAGTGTGTTTGAATCCCAACGAAAAAAAAAAAAACGAAAAAAAAAAACAAGCCGCTTCTTCTTCTTGCGCGTCATTCAAACAGGACTCGGTGTACTGCTTTCCCCTCTGTTGCATTAGTAGCCTAATAACAGCGGCGTTGACGGGAGACAGCAGCAGGAGAGAGTGTGTGTATGTGTGTGTGTGTGTGTGTCTCCGACAGCGGTGCCCAGCGGAGGAATATTTGAGCTTTTTATTTACTCTGCACCTTGTTGTTCATTTTCTCTGCGTTATGGTGAACTTGGACAGTCACGTGTGAAGATCTCTGCGAGGACGGCGACTTCTCACCTGGCGAATGTCCCTTATTTGACTTCACCGCGAGGGAAATATACCTGCCGTTTTTTTTTCCTGGTAAGTTTTTCTGCCCATGAGCGTCTTTTCTCTTCACTGTCTGACTTTTTACTTCTCTGGCCACTGCACTTGAATTAGGAAGTGGACCGTGGGGCACCAGTTGGCCCGAGCGCAACTTGACTTGCAATGTTATTATTTAGTAGACATCGCGCGTGGACTTTAGGTATGTTTGAGTCTCGAGCAGCCATTAAGACAAGTCGCTTTGGCTTCATTTTGTTCTTAAATGTTAAGACCTTCTCAGTCTGTCTGACCGCCGAACTCTCACTTTTGAAACGCTGACGCGTTGTCTTAAATGATAAGTAGCCTTTCATAATGTTGTAACCCTTCTTTCATTTTGTAGTCATGACTTCCAGAATGTCCCGAAGCGCTCTCACGTTCACGCTAATACACTAAATGACCTACAACAAAACTAATTGTAGCTTTTTCGGATATGTGCCTTAACTTTTGTGTGCTAGTTGTACACACGTGTATTTAAAATAAATTTACATCTGCTTCAAAGTCTTTTACTATCGAAGTATTTAAACTATTAAAAATGTGACTTTTTTTATTTTTTACTGGCTATTGCTATTGCGCAGTAATTGTCATTGTAAAATAAACATGGAGATCCATTATATGAGATACGTTGTCATATTTATTAAAATCGATGCGATATCTCATTAAGCTTATTTATGACACAGAAGATGATTCCTTACGTCTAAAAAATAAAGTCACTTGTATTGGCTGCATATACATATAAATCCATGTTTATATTTCACCATAGTCTCAAAGCCCCCCCCCCCCCCAAAAAAATGCAAATATCATCGTAAATGCTTTGTCACTACAAGCATATCTATGATTATCAGCGGTCGAAACCTTACCGTGGTTGCTTGCTCCATTTTTATATTCCTTTTTTTCCCCACGTCCAGTGACTGTGCTGGCAGCATAGTAATTTGCATGATGACTGACCTGAAATTATAACTAATTAAATAAAGCTTATAAACTCCTCAGCTTACTTCCTTTATTACACTCCTGGCTGTGTCTTGCCAATGTTGTTTTGCAATCATTGTGGCCCACTAAAGTCAATACATGTAAGTTGTTTTTTTTTTTGTTTTTTTTTTTGTGAAGTGTGGCTAGCAATGCATTGGGAGCTGCTGAACTCTTCTGGCCCATCCTCTGATCAGCTTTCACCCCTGGATTAGCTGGACCTACCCTCCTTGTTCAAGCCGCAGGGTGCACAGGTGTTCCTTCCTCAGTTATGCAGGTGTGCCCCCCCCCCCCCCCAACACACACTCACTCAGCAGCTCTCACTCTTCAAAGGCTAGTCGGCATTAAATGCCCCTTGTGAAATATGCCAGCGACAGTGCACAATCAGCCTCTTTGTTGAAGAACCCCTGTAATAATTTCTTGAAGCGTTTTGCTCTTGTTTACTTGTCGTGTGTAGTAAGTAAGGTCACTTCCAAACGGGATGAATCTTGCCCCAATGCAATGAGAGAGAGCGAGAGAGAGAGAGAAGAGACTTGCCATTAGTCTGCCTCTGACTGACCGGCGTTGGGAGCAGTGCACTTATTACCCCGACTCTCCCCACTCTGCATCCATTTTTTGATTGCTGCATTTATCATCGGGCGGTCGTGCTCTACATTATGGTAATAGGAAAATGAATGTCCTCCACAGGATTAATGTGTGTAACCTGTCATACGTTTCAATCATTTATCAGAATTAAGATTCAGCTTTCAGCTCTATGAACACTGGCTGGTGCATGATTGTGTCTGAGATATGGAAATTGTTGCTTCCGACAGAGCCAAAGTTTGAAATGCGCTACAACTTATTTGTCTTTTTGTGTCAACAACAACAACAACAACAAAATCCTTATGTGCTTTTGCAGAGCCTGACAATGCATGACATTTCTGTTTTAAGTCCGATTACTTTTTATACAATGAAACACTTTTGGATTAGCTCTTGAATTGCACCATAACCCATCCCCCAACACCTCTGTAATGAAACCAACTGCTCACTCAACCCTTGAGGTGTTGCTCCATTTCGGGGGGAAATGGGTAAAAAAAAAAAAAGAAAAATATATCAAGGGAGTGGTGCACTAGCTTTACTTTACTAAACATCTTGCTGTGTCCATCAGCATAGCCTGCACACTCTCATGCAGCTAACTTGGCCTTACCACTTAGCTGAAAGGCAATTCAACAGCAAATCTTAAGGTTTATCCCTGTTAACTTCATAGAAATGTTTCCATGACAACCTCCATGCAAGTTAAGGCAACCAGAAATGATCAAGTCCTCCCCGTCTCCCTTCTCCCCCTTACTTTGGTCCCCCCCCCAGTCAGAATGGAATTTGTGTTGACAGTTTTGGCCTTTAATGGCACTTTTGTGCCTCGCGAAAGTATTTGTTTACCAGGATCATATGCTGCAAGCTGTCAGCCCTGGAAAGATTGACTCCTTAAGATAAAAGAGTGTATTACATGCTTAAGAGGCCACCCGTTTGCACTGTAATTATCCACATCATAGTAATGATGTTTTGTGTGCCCCAGTTACTTTGAGTCTTGAGACAGCTCAGACTTTTTTTTAGTTATGCGCTGGGTCACTTCTTAACTCGACACTGTTGTGAGTGAGAAGTGTTGGCTGGAGAAAGCTGTGCAGGGTGGGGTCAGGGGATGAGGATTAGAAAAGGGATTGTGTGCTACCCACACAAGAGTGAGTTAAATGCTGTCTGATGAAAGAATCAGTCTGTAACTTTCTTTTTATGCTGGCTATTAGATTTAATTTAATTTCATAGTCAAAAATGTATAGCTTTCTTCAGATTTTTAGGGGCCAAGATAGACTGTGTAGGCTGTGTAAACTAAAACAATCAGGCGTCAAAACATCCTACAAAGATTTTTTTCTGAATATTACATCTTTCGTCATCAAACCTCCTTCCACAGATTGTAAAGCCACAAACATGTTACAAAGTGTAGCTTTTGGCTGACGCATGTAACCTCAGTGTGACAGATTCTGAGCTAGGAAAAAGAACACACAGACAAAGTTATAAAACAAAGGTTTGGATTTTGTACACAATATTTTATTTGAAATAAGTAAAATAACTTACGCCTTTTCATAAGGGTTCACCCCTTGGCAGCAGTCTTGAGTCTGGCCTTGGTCTCCCATAAGCTTGGCCTGCAAACTGACCAACTTCATTTAAATCTCAGTGTACCAACATCAGCAACAAACCTTGCTTTTCTTTGTCTGCCCTCCATTTTTTCCTCCTCCTTCCTTGTTCGGTTAACAATTTTGTGTTTACTTGCTGGTTAGTGTGGTGTAAAGGCATGCCAGCTTTTATTCGAGTCATGGTCAGATGAACAGTGTTCCGGTGTGAAAGAATGTGTTGGTTTTGGGGTCTTGCCCTGAATTTAAGATAGAGGGTCACTCATAGTAAAAGGCAAGGTCGCCACTGCCCAGCCATCAGCCTGTCACTCGAAAACAATCAAATCTCATTTGAGACAGCTAAGGCTAACAACACTAGCTGATTCAGTTACCCTGTCTTTTTTGTCATGACATCTGTTATTTGATTTGTAACCAGATAGTTGTGGTTAGATTTGATCACATGTTGCCTCATGAAATGGATGTCAATCATCTGGCGATGGCAAAAATGATATACCACTGCTTAATAAGTGCATTACAAGTGAGGAAGAATGATTAGTTTTGTCTCACAAACAGTTACACTGCATTCACTGGTGCCTCACATCTCCAAGGACCTTTTCACTTTACCCAAAGAGGCACAGCTAGAGAAAAAAATGTGTATTTCAACATGTTGTGAGAAGAAAAAAACATTGGGATGGGGGGGTTCATGACAGTAACCATTTTTGACAGGCACATTAGGCTGCAGAAAGAGCATCCAGCTCGAGGCTGAGGGCATATGGTGCTGCCTTCTGCCGGCGTAGCTCTAGACCAAGTTACAACACTGGCACAGGGTCACGACTGTCTCAGGTTTGTTCCTTCTGTCTCACTCATCTAAATAAAAACAGAGGACAAACGGAAGTGGGGGGTTGGGTCAGTGGTGCTGATGATGAGTAGGTTTGTTGGGCAGGAGTGTTGTTGGTCGCTCA
The DNA here is from genome assembly GCF_037954235.1 of Aulostomus chinensis. Taxonomy (NCBI): domain Eukaryota; kingdom Metazoa; phylum Chordata; class Actinopteri; order Syngnathiformes; family Aulostomidae; genus Aulostomus; species Aulostomus chinensis. The sequence continues at coordinate 19,529,682 of NC_141323.1, read as the reverse complement.
GTAAAGGACAAATGGAACATTTCAAGTTAACCCCCTGGGTCTAGACATAATTTGGTCAATATATGAAGGGGAGACATATGACATTTTCAGAAATCTCTTAGTCTTTGTTGTGTCACTACCACACACATTTCACTAAAGTTTTTGTTTCTGTTGTGGTAAATATAATCTTGCAAGCGAGTATAATTACTGTGTTCTTCATGTGAATACCCAACTTGTTCTCTTGGATGGTGATCCCTAATCCTACTCTAAACAATAGCCGCGTTTTCACCACATCGGCTCTGCGAGGTTTTTGGCCTCTGTAATGTGGAGAGGAAGGACTTGGATAATGTGTAAGATGACGCATGGCTCTGGTCTGAAGACAGCAGATCGGTGGGAGGGTAATTACAGGCTACTGTGCAGCGCTCTGGATTTTCCCTGGATCACTGCTATAGGCTTCAGCGCCACTGTTACTCTCGGAGAACGAGATGGGATGGCCACAACATATGGTCGCAGCAAAACAATGGTTTATTTTTATGATATTTGATGAGTGGTTTTTAATTTAAATTGTCACTTCTGGCAAGCAGCAGGGCAGATGGTGCAGACTTGAGTGCCCATCAGAGCCTAAATACCTCCAGGCAGCTGTTGGCCATAAACTTTTTTTCCCCTACATGTTTTTTTCATGATTTCCTCTCTTTAACACGGGTGAGGTCAAGAGGAGTCAAACCTGTTACAACACCTGTTTCTGCATATGCAAATCTGTTGTTTTGTCATTTAATTAAGCAAGGCAGAAAGACTTTGGTTCCCTTGTGGTTGCAAACGCGACTGGCACTGGGCCCAATTTGACATGCCTTACAGCGGAGAGACGCTGAGGGGAGGGACGAGATGTTGGGCAAAGTGACTCAGACGGCAGATGCCTTCGTTGTCTGGATGGGTTCCTAAAATTCTGATTCAGCTATGTTTTGGGTTCAAGAATGGGTTAGCTCCCTCTTAGCCACTCTTCATCTCCCTGTAAATGAATGACAGAGTCCATTGCCAAAAACTGGTACACGCGTGTCAGGCACACGCCACATGCCACCCCCCCCCCCGTCCTCCTCCTCCCATCTTCATCCCTTCATCATCTGGTGCTCTCCTGCAGCGCTCGCCTCTTAACCACATGTGCCAGTGCCGGGCCTGCTCTTGCTCCAGGGCTAATTGTTCACTGGTAAACTGCATCCTTGTTGGTGGGGGTCTCCCCTTCATCCAGACGCACTGCTACAAAGCTGGATGGTGGCAGCGGGGATGACGATAGTGGGTGGGGGGTACAGATCATGATCTCTCCATGCAGTTTATTTTCCCCTTATAAGTCTGAAGATTGTCGGTTGTAATCCTGCCTGTGCGCTGAATGCAACAAATACACCATGAAATTAAAGGTTATTGCAGGAGCATAATGCAAAAGCTCTGTTCCAGATTATCAAAGCTGTTTGCAGACCTGGGGGAACGAGACAGGGGGACAACAGAATATGGCTTTCTTTGCTTTGCTTGAGTGCAGGAGTCTTGCTGTCCCTCTAAGCACTAGATTATTTTTGTCATTTCAACATATATGCTTTGATTTGCTTGGATTCTAAAAAAGACTTGAGGGGACTGTGTTTAACTCTTAATCATCAGGGTATAGACTTTGTTTTCTGTAGTTGGTCAAATAAGTAACTAACCTGCAGCCAAGTCATTGTATTCTAGTACTTTTCTGGAGTGACCTCCTCAACCAGACTTAAAAGTTTTATGAATTGCTGAAGGAAAAACCTAGCACTAGTCGCCATGCTGAGCTTAATCTCGCCTGATAACCTCGGCCTTCTTCCTCCTCCTGTCTTTCTTTTCTTTTCTCCCCCCTCTCTGTCATCCTCCTCCCTCCTCCGCCATGGCTTGGTGGGTTTGATTTGTAGTTCTGCTCTTCTCTCACCGCACAGACAGCATTAAACCCAGGCCCCACAAGCCCCCTCTGATATGGGAGAGTTCATTAGAGATGCGCCTTTGATGGGCAGCCTTTTCATGTGACTACCGGTTTTTCAAATACCTTGATGTAGAAGCTTAAGAAGGCATTGTGCAGTAAGCCCTCCTTTTGATGCGACTTATTTAGATCTGCATACTAAATCAGGGGGGAGTAAATAACCAGCAAGCAGATGGAAGCAAGGAGATAAGGCACCGGCGAACAATCACATTTGTATTTTGTTATGATGTTGACAGCAGCTAAAATTCACTAATCTAGAGCTACTGATCTGCATTTCAAAGAAATCTCATTTAGCAGCGGGGAGGATAAAGTTCCTCTCATTGTGTCTATTTTATTGCATTCTTCACTAATTTATCTGCCCACAGATTTAACGTACAGGGCTTGGTGGTAGGAGCCAACATCCGCGCGTTGCATAGGGGGTCTTAAATACTGTGAAAGCGGCTACGTCTAGACTGTGAGCTGAGGGTAATTACACGTCTGACCATGAATAGAATGAGTTTGAAGACTCATCTTTCTTCGAGCAGGCCTGAATTGCTCGACTAACACTGATAAGGAGCATTTGGTCCCCACAGAAATATTGCCAGTGACTTTCCTTAACACCCCCCCTCCCCATTCCAACACCATGGATGGTATTTACTTTAAAGATAAAGTTATTGTATACAGTAATCTGACTTGTTAGCATAATGTCCTCTTTCATCACAGGACCCTCCTTTTTCTGCTGTGTGGAGGTATTTGTGGTGTGGGTCTTAAATAGTTTATCTTGACTTAGTGCACAAGCGCTTTATGTAAATATCAGCCTATAGCATTGTGAGGCCTTCATGAATACTTGAATGCATTTGCCATATTTATAAGTTGATAGAATTTACCATTGGATTTATATTTGGCATAAAGATATGTGTGGTATTTGTAAATCCCCACAAATTGGAGGTCATGCAGACTAATAGCATTCCTAATGCTTTTTCAGTGAATAAAATATGACATATGCACAGCCACGAGGTGTATGATATTAACTTGAAATCATTTAGATTGAAAAAGCATTAACTTTGGTCAAAACACTTAAAATTATACTAAAACTATTGAGCTTTATATTTTATTTTGTTGCAGTGTTTATAAGTGAATATTTTCTGTTGTTTACATTTTCATAGATGTACAGTTTGTAGAAGCACTCACACACATACACACTCACCTCTAATGTTCTCCTATTTTGAGTGCAGCAATCTGTGCAACATTTTCCACAAACTCAAAACAGTGAAAAATTATAGCAGTTGGCATGTTTTGTTTTCAGCTGTGCTCTTTGGGCTGAGGGCTTTTTCTGCAGTTCAGAGAGCACATTCCTTGGGATTCAGCAGTCGCTGGTTGCCTGTAGGGGTCATTGGAATTCTGGGAGAATAAAAGGGAGAAAATAAAATCTCAGAGTGGAGCATCCAGGCCATTTTGTGCCCCTCATGCCTCAAGCAGCAGAACTGTGCCTGCTCAACACTACACTATTAGAGGGATTGTAATTTTTCAAAAATGTGGTACTGCAAAAATGTCCAAAGCATTCAGTAGCTGGTGTCCTGGTATTACACATTCTTTCTTTCGTAGTTTCGTAGTCAAAACAAAAAACATCAGCACTAATGATCTGAATTATGTGGATGCCATAGACTTTGCAGTCCAATGTAGACATCATGATAGAAGTACATAAGAAATCAATTGTGTCAGGTTAACGATGTGATTTACTTGGTGTTGAGCGCTCAAGCCTTCAGGCACTGCGCCTTTTTAACTTTTGAGAGTATGTGTGTGTGTGTTTGTGTGTGTGTGTGTGTCTCTGCACGTGTGTGTGTGTGTCTCTGCACGTGTGTGTGTGTGTTTGTGTGCATGCACAAACAGGCAACTGAGAGTACAGTACAGGTTACGATCCCCCCACCACACACACACACACACACACACACACACACACACACACACACACACACACAAAGGCTCCACGCTACATAGCAAAATCCAGGTGTGCTTTGTTGTTTCAAAGTTTATAGCTTTCACCTACAAGTCATACAGAAAATAGTTATGCAAGATACAATCTAGCCCACACATGTCTGCTCAAGCAATGAATGTGCTGGGGAAACATTAAAAGATCAGAAAGTCAAGAAATGCATTCAGGCTAATGATATATGTAATGTTTTCTCTAATCTCAGATTGCTTACATCACTGGACTCCTTCCACACCTGTGACGGACAACAACAGGAAGTTCTCCCCCTGAGGGTGAGTATTAGAACATGGCCCCTTCATGTCCATCTGTCAAAGAATCCTTAACCTTGAGAAAGATTAGAGTGGCATTAATGGTGTCTTTTCAAGGATCAGTGTTGAAATTAAGTGCAACCTACATTCTATTCTCAAGATCATTCATCTGTCAAAGTAAACTCTGATAGATACCTAATTTTTTCTTTAAATTTTCTTTTATGCGTCCATACGAGTATGTCTCTTGTGCAGCACTATGGCATTGTTAGCTCTACTGTGTTTGGATGATTGTACTGGCCAGTCGAGGTCAAGGAGGGCCCATTCTCCCCCTCAAATATAACAAATCTTCATCTTGTCCACCTTGATAGAATTGCCCCTCCACTGGGCAACCTTTCAGTTTTGCCTGTTTGGTTTTCACACCCCAAGGCTTTTCAATCTACTCTTGCTTAGAAGTTATGATATGCATTACGGGGGACAAATGTGGGCAAGCCTGGGTATCACTTTTTTTTATTTATTTTGTTGATGTCTTGATTGAGATTTGTAGCAGAACAGAATGAAATAGAGGGAGAATAAGCTTTAAATTATGTTAGACTCACTTGGTGTGTGTTACCAATGCACTGCATGGCTATACAAAAGACAAAAACAGTCTTGTTCAGTGCATTGCTCATAGTTTTAGTCCAAACATCTTTCTCCCTGCCCGTTTGTCTTTTCAGGATAAAATATGCTCACTTTGCACCCGTAAGAACAAGTAGAAGACACGTTGTAAAGTCCAAAGAGGTAAGTGAAAGCACTTTTTATTGTCTCTGCATGCCTTCTGTTGTGAATTCTCCCAGACTACTGTGTCTACTGTAATGAGCCACATCAGTCATAGCAGTTGGAAGGGTTTAGCCCGGTCCTGGGTGCTGAAATTACAAAACAGCAGAGCCAAGTTTGAGAAAATTATGTCAGTACATGCAGTATTAATGCTGAACATATCAATCATACACTGGGGAATGTGTTTGAAAAGAAATATGAAATACTATATAGGAGGATTTACCATACACATTCACATAATATGCCTTCATCTTATCATACAGTTTGAAAACCAGTGTCTAAGTATTGTTACACATTTCTAGGTTAAGAAACAAAATTTGAACACATCTTTGAAACGTGTCAGTCTTTAACTTCTCTCTAGAAAAGCACTATTCAAGTTTTGTGCATTAAATGATTACACATAAATTTGTTGATTTCCGATGGCACGACAAAATTTTTATACATTCCTCAGGTGCTATGTTGTTTTAGTTAAATGTTAAATATTTACCACCATCATGAGAAACCTATTGTGATAATGAATAACTGAATAACTTGATTGGTAATATCTGCTCAATTTTAGCTTTCTGGTTTATCCTGCACATAGTCATTGTTATACTTGACCAATAAAAGCTCCCTTTTCCAAGCCAACAATACAAGTTAGTGATTGTCATCGAGTCGGTCCACAAATGAGTGTTAGGAATCTTGGGTCAAGTGATGGGAGTCACTGATTACATCACTGGCATGACATGCTATATTGACTGGCATACATGAGCATCTGTGCTGCACAAGTACACACATACACATAACCACACACACTGTCACACAACAGTAACAAATAAGAGAAAGAGCAAATCTTCTGATTATTTCAGTTGATTTTGGTAGTGTGTGTGTGTGTGTGTGTGTGTGTGTGTGTGTGTGTGTGTGTGTGTGTGTGTGTGTGTGTGTGTGTGTATATATATATATATATCTGTATATATCACTTAGTTTTTAATGTGTTTGCTTGAATGGAGTGATTTTTCATCTATTGACTTGTGTATACATGAGCTGTTTTTACATCATTTTTGTATTCATAATTTACATAATTTTCCAAGATTTTTTTTTCAAAAGGTGTGAGTGACAAGAGAGTAGTGAGTTTAATAGATGGGTTAAAGCTTGCAGTTGATTAGCCTTCTATCAAGGTCATTGGATTATTTATTATAAATATTCTGACTTAATGGAGGAAATATGTTTATCTTAGTACAGCATCATGAAGTGGACTTGAGGACTAATATGATGAAAGTCCATGATATTGGGTGGCTTGGCTGTCAAACCAGTTCAACCTCCCCAGAGTCATATCTCCACCGGGCAGCATCCAGATTCCCCTCTCCACCAGAGGTTTGAATGCTGCTTCTTAATTTGTCTAGTCTTCAGCCTTATCTTCAAAGATGAACTCTTACTGTGTATATGCTGGCCTAAAAAGTCCTTCTAATCATTGCAATAAAGTGTAATTGCCCCAGCACTGCACACTGCACTTTCAGTGTAGACACAGATATAAAAATCTACTGTAATTAAGTATATCTGGCTGCCTTTAAGAAGCTGCAGTTTGGACCAAGCAGCCCTCCGCTCACATTTCCAGTCCGAAATGGATTTCTTGTCATAGATCAGAGAGCTCTTGTCATTTCATTTTCAATCCTCAAATGGTTTCCCTGAGCCTGCTAACTGTTGGCCCTCTGAGTGGGCAAACGGTGGAAACCTCCATGGGTCTTTACCCTGGGCACTCAGCAGCCGAGGGGGTAAAGGCAGAAATCAAAGAGACTCGGATAGTTCCCCATTGGTAGCTGCTATTGTCTGGCTTATTTGGGATTGGTGGGGAAGGTGAAAACTGCAGGATTGGGTGTGGGGAGGATGGAGATCAGGCAAAGCAACCCCCCTTTTTTTTATCTTTATCCACCATTAACCCCAGTGCCCCAGTGTGTGGCTGAGATCAGGGCCATTGGTCAATCCCCCATTCACCACCACCCAGAATATTTTAAAGTTAAGCCCCTGCGCTTAACAAAAAAGTCTTACTCATCAAAGGTTTACTTTCCCATCTTTCCCCTATCCTCCTTCTGCTCTCGGTCCCAAGGATCTGCTGCGGTTCTTCACGCACCATTTTCTCTATGGTCCACTGTTTTGTCTTCACACTTAGGGAAAGGGGAGGATGAGAGAACTTTTGGAAGTTCCCCAAGTTTCCATATTTCCATTTAATGAGGTTTGGGGTCCGATAGTGTTGCACTGTGAGCAAATTGGAGCAGAAGGTTGCTGATCTCCGATTAGGGGCTGGCCTGTTTTTAAATACTTTGGATAGTGCTCACATTATTTCCAAAGAGGAAATATTTTTTACACCTGATATGTATTTTCTTAGCCCTTTTCTTTTGATCTTTCTTTGACGCAGTAACGCCCCATATGTAACCCATCAAATCTCCAAAATAAAACCATAAGAAATAAAAATTCAGTCCAGATTTCCTGTTTTTTCTCTTTTTCTCAAGTCTACATAAGCAACTGGGAGGTATTTCTCCTATATAGGTCTGCGACAAAAGAGAAATACCTGTGGGTCAGACAAGAAAAAACAAAAAACAAACAAAAAACAAAAAACTGGAGATGTGGGGTAGGAGAGAAGAGATTGTTAAGCGTTTGTCCAGAGTGCACAGTTGCTATGAGAATGGTGTTAAAAGGGGAGGTGAGGAAGCTCACAATGAGTGGTGCCATCATTCCTTAAGGAGAAGATAAAAAGGTTCAATGGGTCTATTGATCCTTTCTTTATGCTATTCCTCTTTCTTTCCTTTCTTTTCTCTTACAATAACAGCAACACATTCAAATGAGGAACACAGTATGTAATATACTGTCAAATGTTAAAATGATGCAGAGGGTTGTAGGGGGATGTGGGGTTGTAGCAGACCCCTTCAATAATTCTCTACACCTCTTATTAGAGACGAGAAAGACTTAATTGTAAATACCGCACACACAAGCTTAATTTCTATATACGGCCAGGGATCTAGTGTTTCACATGTTATTCTCTCCATGCAATTTAATTGGAGAAATGTTGGGTGCGGAAGCTGGCCTCGATGGCATTTCTCCAAGAGCCTGGGATTATTGTGAAACCCAAGCTGAGGCAGGCATGACATCAGAGCAGCCTGACATGAGTTTGAACTCCCCATTTCAGGTGGGAAGAATTACTAGTGGCTTCACTCTCAGGTGATCGTGTCCAATGAATCGGTCTCACATAGTTGGCCATTCTTCTCCCAAGGTCTAAATGCTGATTGTCTTGACAGATTGAACTTGCGTGTTATCACCAAATTGTCACGCAGACTCATTTTTCAGCCTGCACACATAGCACTCAGTTTATGTTAGCCCCTCACAGTCCACTGTTTTATTGGGATGTCATTATCATAGAAACGGTATCTACTTTAACCCTCTGATGACTTCAGTTATTTCAGTGACAGTGTATTGTGCTACAGAATGGGGTGGACAAGACCAAATTATTTGTATTAAAGTTGGGAAAAATTAGATTTATACTTATTCACAAACTTGCAGAAATAAGATTTAAATAATTAAATGTAAATGTGATTATGAGGGGGCAACCGAAGGGTGACCGTTTCAATCCTCACTTCCCCCATTGACTGTGTTGAATTATCCTTGAGTGAGGTACTGAACCCCTAATTGCTGATGGCCCTGCAACAGACTGGCGACCAGTCCAGGGTGTACCCTGCCTCTAGCCCAATGCTAGCTAGGATAGGCTCCAGGTCCCCCTGTGACACTCAATTGGTCAGCGGTATATAATTATATAAATATATGTGTGTGTGTGTATATATATATATATATATATATATATATATATATATATATATATATATATTTGTATATATATATATATATATATATATATATATATATATATATATATATATATATGAAATGGCAGCAGAATGATGATTGTGTTACTTTTCATGAATTATCTTTAATATAAAAATTTCTACCGTTTTAGTTTTGTATGATTCTTCTATCTATTAAAGTACCTTTTTTTTGCTCTAGCACAACTCTTTTGCTTTCAAAGTTTCAAATCAAACCACACGGTCACAGCCACTGACAAAGCTTTTACTCCAGAGGCAACAAGCCAAGTCCTTTGTTCATAATGATCATTTGATCGCAGCTTGAAAAGGGATACAGGCGGCAGCAATATCCTACAAGAGCTTGGAATCCAACTTCCTTGCCACAAACCGCAAGCCAAGACAGTGCAACTGTTACTACCTGGTTGGAGGCGGTAAGGGCAGAAAGGGTGTGTGTGTGTGTGTGTGTGTGTGTGTGTGTGTGTGTGTGTGTGTGTGTGTGTGTGTGTGTGTGTGTGTGTGCGTGCGTGCGTGCGTGCATGCTTGTGTGTGTGTTTTAGAGTGTGGAGGAACATAGTCATAGCATGCTCGATTTGGGTCATAGGGCTGACAGACAGTGGAATGTGAATGTGTGTATGTTGACAAACTCCACTGCACTCTGAATGGGGTTTGTGATTACACCTCATCATGCTTGCTGCATTGGCCCTGTCCCTGGCCCCCCATCTGTGCGCTCTCTCTCTCTCTTTCTCTTTCTCGCTCTCTCTCTCTCTCTCTCTCTCTCCGTTGTGCCTCTTGGGCAATCATGTGGTCACACTACCTGACTCCTTGCTGCTCAAGAGTACAGTTGACAAAAACAGCCCGAGGCTCGTCATGTGGAAAAGATTCAGTCAGCGCACAGCATATATTCAGCCCCCCACCCCACAACTCCTCACTTTCTCTCACTAAGTAACTGATGCGCGTGGGTGTTTGCTCTTTCTTCTCACCTGTGAAGCGACATAGCATAGCCTGCCTTTGTGTGTGGAGTGTGGAAATTTTAGCGTTTGCAACTTGCTGCTGGTTTAAAGAGCCAAGAGTATATTTGTGCTTCGGCCAACCCCTCTCCCTCACATTTTCTGTGAGATGCAGGCAGTTTCTCTTTGTCAGTTTAGTTAAACTCGTCATGTCATGTAACACAAAGCTGGAGGTCAGTGAAAGCTCTCAGCTGTCAGTCAGGTTGGTGGTCCTGGCCTGTCGAGCTGCTCACCTGTGTTTATTGGACAAGACCTGCTCGGCACTACCCAGGGAGAACACCATGTCTCCCTTTCTGTCTCACTCCCATGCTTTCTCTTCCACTTACATTTTGTCTATTTCTATCACTCTCTTTGTCCATCTGTCTCGTGCTGTCTCTCAGTGCAGTATCATTTTTTATTAAGCATCTCTCTTGTATTTTTTTAAATTGACCACTACAGTTGTTCCCACATCTTCTCCTCACTGTCCTGCACAGTACAATTTTTTGTCTGTTCTTTTTCTCCCCTCCTTTTGTTTCCTCTCCTCTCCTCTGTAGCTGTCCGTTTTTATTTTGTATTATTTTGGGACCTCTTTGTCAGTCCTTCGCTTTAAAGCTGCGCTGTCTCTTTGGCGGCAGTGTTCATCTCTTCTCTGCACCTGGCTGAGCACACGCACGCACATGCACAGCAGCCGCTAGACGTTTGATTGAAACTTGTGTCTCAAAGTTGCTAATGCTCACTGAAGCATTATATTGTAGATAAAGTAAATAAACTAGGTTACCTTGGGAGAAATCTCTGGGATAGACTGAAGTGATCTGGCAGATGACACACACATGCATGTGTGTTGCCTGTGCTTTCTTACACACACACACACACACACACACACACACACACACACACACACACACACACACACAAATAGACATTCAGATATCAAGTGAAGGGGCTGGAAAGGTGTCAGTGATGTTGAGGTGTGAGCAGCGCATGGGATGCAGGGATATTCTTTGGCTTACGAAATTCACAAGCTTCATGTTTTTTTTTTAGGAGCTCTCTGGAAAGTTGGATTCAAGGTCTTGCAGTCAAGTGGCTGCTTACAGTGCAGTGCACCAGGTTTTTATCATGCAAACTATGTTTATTTTTAGCTTAGTGGGTGTCCTAAAAGCCATGCTTTCCATATATATCTGGCACATTATGTACAGAAGCCAAAGTAGTCTGAACCATTCACCTCTAAACTCTGCAACTTTTTTCATTAAGGTTCTTTCAGTCTATTGTTAATCTATTTAATTTGAATGTTTTTTTTGTTTTTTTTTTGCTGGAAAGACTTATTAGCCCAGCTAGTTAGCATATTGGTTAAATTCTTTGTGGCTACTGCATTACAAAGCAGTGTCCACTAAATGATCCGTCCATTTTAGAGTGCTAGCAAGGCAGCAAAGCCACAGATGGAAAGAACCCCGCATTCATATTTTTGCCTGGTATTATGTAAAACTCCCCAGTGTTCACAGTGGTTCCATTCTCTGCTGTAAAGTGGTATAGGTGACATGGTAATACATTTGCTTTGTGCCTAGTGATAAATACTCTACCAGGTCTTTCTCACTCCGCTGCCTCCGAATGTGTTCGGACAGCGCTTGTATTGTCAAAGGCACAGGGGTCATTCAAAACTTAACTCTCTCTCCCCTCTGCCTTTTGTCAAATATTTCTGCGCGGGTGATAGTTTTCTCATTTATTTAGTGAATAGTCAGCGGGTGAAGAAGAAAGAGTTTTACATTATGGAAATGATGGAATGGGTTATAATCTCCCACATATTCATCACAGCAGACATTGGACCCTTGTGATACCGTCCTCCATTTGGCTATTGTTCCTATTCTCTAGCAGTGTTCCCCTCAATGGGCAAAGCAGGCTTTAATCCTGTCCTTCTTTGGAATGACAATGTTTACTAGCGATCATTCAACAAGGAGCCAGGAGCATGACACACATCCCTCTGTCCATAAATGTGCTGGAGCAAACTACAAAAGAAAGTTATTGTTAGTCATCTCAGGATTGTTGGAAAGGAGAAGCTGGTTTGACAAGAAATAGATGTGAGTGTGTTTGGGTGCCAACCCCTACAAAATGTTTTTCGCCACCTCTTTCTCTTGATATGGTTCAAATTCAGCTGTACTAATAGGCCTTTGGCGTTTGTGTCAGACCCATATTGCGCATTTACTTGCTTTCGAAAAGGGCAAAACAAGCCAAAGCATGTATACATTTTATTTTCCATCAACCAATGCTAATGCAATACTTCAAAATACACATCAAGATACAGTATTTTAAGCCCACATATATTGAAGACTTTCCTTTAATTAAGCCAATATTATTATCTCTGGGAGCTCTAAAAGTCACAGGCTTCCTTGCAAACACAAAGAAGGCATCCGTTATTGACAGCTTTTGAAGTACACTAGTTTTAATCAAACACAGTCCTCGTCACGCACCTACAGCATTTTGAGGTGTGTCAAACTGCCTTAATGCTGCTACTCCAAACTGGTTTTGATTGAAGACCACAACTTGTTTTGCTTTGGGTATTTTTCTGTTTGCTTTATTTGTCCCGTGTATTTCTTCCTTATTGTACATAGCCAGTTCACCAGCTACCACATGCCTTCTCTCTGGAGTCATCTCCACATCAATTGTGTCTGTGCAGATGTCAAACCAAGTTGGAGGCAAAACTAGGAACCAAACCAAGTCTTTGCGTTGATAACCTACACGATACATGACTGTAGCTTTTCTACAATTCCTACCTGGTTCTGTGGTGTGGGCATGAAAATGTGTGGTACATATCATAGTGGTCCTCACACAAAATAGGACAGTTCTAGGAAGAATGAAACAATCATTTAGTGTGGAATACCTGCTATCCTTGTATCAGGATCTATCTTACAAATGGTTCCAAGTTAATCTCAGCTTGGTTCTTGAGGAGTTTATTGGAAAATAGCCTGGAACTCTACACACACATATTACTATTAACATTACACAGTCACACATGCACCTCTTTCTCTCTCGACCACTTTTGTTAATGGCACAGACGCATCCTTTTAATGGAATCTGCTGCATGTATAACATTTGATAGGTGAAATCATATTAAGTAGCCCACTGCACAATAATAATCCTGAATTGCTTGCTTCATTGTGGACATCTCTGGCCTTCTTATATTTATTTTTTTTAACATTATCATGCAGAAGCACAAAGTTTGCATGTTGAACTGGTGTGTGAGTACAGGATTCAACCATAGAGCAAAACAATCTGAGGTCTAAGATGAGACTTCTTCCTGCTCTCCAAAAAATGCAGACCGTGTTTTTATTTCTGCATGTTTGCTTACGGTGTTGATTTTAAACTAGTTCTGAGTGTTTGTTTAACACACCTTTTGTGTGTATCAGAAGTGTATGTACAAATGATAAAACAGCAGCGCACTCCTTCTCCACATCACCCTTGTCATGTGTTTGAAGTTCACTTTTACCTGCCCTTATACTTCCATCACTCGTCTCATATTGTGAAATGATGAAGAATTGAGCGAATGAGATTTATGAATGTTTTAAAAGAAAGGCTAAGATGTTTGTCAGGCTTGATTTTCCTTCATTTCTATTGCTCCCTCCAAATTGTTTTCCCTTCATCGTCATGACAGCATTAAGGATTAGTGCCATAGCTGTTAACAATCATCACTGTGCTTTTGCCATTGTGTCATGCACAGTTTTCTAGCACCACTACCACAACTAGTCTCAGTCATACCTCCTGCTTTTGTGCCAAGTGAGAAATGAAAAACAATCGTTACGACCTCCAGTGACCCCTCCTGATGCACAGTCAGTTAAATGGTTTGTAAGACGTTTAATTACCAAATGGTATAATCGTTTCTCATCTCATCATTAGATGTATGATATTAAGTGAATTGCCTCCCTTGGGTCCCTGTGTTTCACAGATCAATAGATTTAGATGGAGCTTGAAGGAGGTGTCGGGGGGGGGGGGCAGTTAAAACACTTCTGAGCCCCCTGATATGAACACATGCATTGTTTCTGTGATGACATTCACTCATTTTATTTATGCAATTAGCTTTTATATAGGTTTAATTATGCTAATTTAAATGTCTGCACCCAGTATGTGCCATTATGTCACTTTTTAAAATGGATTTATGGCTCATGGGCTTATTTTGATGGTGAAAGGACATGAAACAATAGACAAGGTTATGGCACAGCAGACTTCCCATCGGCAGAGTGCTTGCGTTTGCACTTTGGGACACTTTGTTGGTATCAAGCATTGTTTGAAGGTATTGTGGAGATTGCTAATGCAGCGTGTACACCTCGGAGGCCCAGCAGCCTGCAGCTTGATATCGCCTGTATTCCCAATGTGAATATGGCTGAGTGGTGATTGGGGACTTGCTGCACCACAAGCTGCTATTCACTCCAGCCGGCGCTACTAGCCAGAGTTAATTGTCCATTATCTACTATTATCTAAGCTCTCTGTCTTTATTCTATCTCACTCAGGATTCCAGCCATCACTGCCAGTCTCACTCACTCAATACTCTGTATCCACCCCCCACCCCAATCTCCTCTTTCAACCTTATACCAGTCTGGTCCTGGCAACTGAGTTCAAATAGTAATAATGATTCCCTTTGTTCCTGAGGTGCCTCAAACAGGATTCTGAACACCGAGTCAGGAGAGCGCCCATGTACATTTCTTGTTTTATCATCTAACTACTTGACTGGGAGAGCCACTATATTCCCATCAAGACACTTCAAGATCATTTATCAGCAGGGAAGGCATGCAGATATACAGAATGTGTTTGAAATACAATACGTCTTAATGGCTTTCTGCTTAAGAAAAGAAAGTGAACTTCTTTATTTTGGAAAAATAATTATTGATTAATATTCAAGATGGAGGACTCTCATCTTCCACATAGTTACAAATCTATCTGCTGAGGTGTTTTAGGAATCCTCAGAAATTTCACTTGATGGCACTGTTTTCCTTTTTGCTTCGGCTGAAGCAACAGGGCATGTTTTATGTATGCTGGGCACATTGTGGAAAGTGTGTGTGAGTGTGTGTGTGTGTGTGTGTGTGTGTGTGTGTGTGTTTGTGTTTGTGTGCACGCTCCTGTCCCCATGCACTTAGAAGAAGGAGTAACTACAATTACAAACAATAAAATTATGCAGTACTACTATTTAAAAAATATTATGTTCAAACATAACGTTTGAAAAGAAATCTGGGTTGCACATACTATAGAAATATTTTTTTCTGTTTTTGTTTTCTTAATGCTTGTTTATTTGAAGTATTTATATATAGTATAAGTATTCATTATCTTAAGTCATTAAAGATGTATTTCCTAATTTCAATATTATTTGAAAGAAATACATTTTATGTCATTTAAATTAGAAAAAAAAATAGCATACCTCTGTTGTTGCCAGGCCTGACTTTAATGATTTTAATTAACAACATGATCCTTACTACAAGGCTTGGAGTGTTACACACACAATACACACTTTGTTCTCAATTACACCTGCTATCAGTTTCTACACACAAAACACACTCACACACGCAAACAGTCTCACTCCGTCAAACAGTTTATATGGCTATATACATATATTTTTTTTGTATTAATAAATAGAAGTTAAGGTGGAAATTATTTTGAAAGGGACAAATTGTCCCCACCGGGGCCAGTGGGGGTTGTTAAACTGAGCTTTAATGGGGGTTCGATGGATGGATTTTGGGTGCAAAGGGTGGTTGGGGGTCAAGATCATATTAAGTGCTCACAAAGCAAATGGTTGCGCATTAGGAAGTGTTGGTCTGGTGGCCCTGCCTCATGAGGAGCCTGTAAAGATGCAATATATCACAGTGAAAAATAACTGGAGCTTGTACTTGAGAATTGTGTGCATCATAAATAAAGGTGTTCCAAGTATAATTGAGGCTCTTGCATGGAGAACTCGGCTAGAGATGAGAAATGGAAATCTGTGTACTGGTAAATAGATAATCACACAAAAGTAATTGAGGTTTTCAAACCCCAATCTAGTCTGCCAGCATGAGCTCGTTTGCATGTTAATCACGTCGGTGATTTGCCTTCATCACAGGGAAGTCCGTGCACACTTCCATAACCAGCTTTTAATTGCATTTAAAATGTCACAGAGGTGGAACACATGTAATTTAGCCAGAACTGTGTCCAAATTAATGGGTACTACAGAGACGCTCCATTGGACAGGCTTGGAAATGATAGAGGCTGTCCATTGTTTGGGTCTTTATTAGAGATGCCTCAGTCTTCCAGGCTCTCCATGCTAACAGCACCTTTTGAAGCCGATATCAAGGCTTCAGAATGGAGTCTGACGGGCACTTTGTGAACAACTTAACACTACAATAGTTGCCAGCTCATTGCAAAATAAGCCAAATGGATGGATGTTTAAAAAGGTGGAAAATGAAACATCAAAGCGAGCGACCACAAAGTCAAAGTGTTGGGTTTTAAATGGATAAAGAAAAGGAGGAATCATTTATTTTCTTTCATCACCAGGTGTTCTTTAGCGTATAAATTACCAAGATGATGTTTCCATAACACAGCTTAGGGATCTCTTGAGAGGGGAAACCTGCAAAACAGACCTATTTAATTTTTCATAGAGGTGGACCATCAGGAGCAATAAGCCAATATTCCTCTCCCCCCTTTTCCAGATGCCTTCTCCACCACTATATCTCACCAAAAACCCAAGCCTCTCTCACTTTTTTTCCATAAAGAAAAAAGTTCTGCGGAGACCTACATGAAAGGAAGGAACTGTTGAAATGTTAATTTTACCATCTGCTGTTGGGGCCTGCTACCTTTTGTGTGTGTGTGTGTGTGTGTGTGTGTGTGTGTGTGTGTGTGTGTGTGTGTGTGTGTGTGTGTGTGTGTGTGTTTTTCCTGCCTTCTTTAATCCCCAGTCGTTCTGTTCTGTTTCATGAATGTGCTGCTATTTTGGCTGTTTGAAGTCATGGGGTCTCTGCAAGCATGGCTTTGACTGGCTGGAGAATAGAATGCCACATGGTGGATGGTGGAGACTGTCCCATTAGTTTCCTGTTTAGAGTCTGGTGCCTGTTGGTAACCTGGTATACCCGTCCCAAGATACTAGTCAAGCTCGTTTGTCCACCTCCAGTTTTGTATGTCCTTCTCTCCCTCCTCTCTGAGTGTCTTCAGGGACCTATTTAGTGTGCTTATCTTAATGTTGAGGACTTTAATCACTCGTTTACAAGACCTCTAGAACATTTTATCAATTTTTTCCCTTCTTGGCACACATTAATGCTAGTCTTCTTGTAAGCTCAATAAACCCCAGCAAATTCAAAAGTATGGCAAAAATGAATTCTGTCTCTCCCGTCGTTTTTCTTCTCATCACTGAAGTTGACACTTTTAAAAGCAAACGTATATTGCCAAGTTTGCTGTGAAGATTTTGCCAAATGGATAGATTCCATTGTGAGATTTGATAGTTGGCAATTAGGGTGAGACATCCTGTGTGCAGAGTTGCTTAGCATTTTCCTTGGCTGGGACCAGATTGTTTAGTCTGCTCTCATTGTGAGCTGTTTCTGAGCTGCAGTTGACGGTTGTTTGCAGAGCGCGGGGGGAAAATGTGAGAGGGGCCAGTGCCTTTCTCTATTTATTTATTTTCCCCGTCCTTGGAGCTGGAATCTGATTTGTGTTCATGTTTCTCTATTCTCTCTGAGCGTTTTTTAAGTGTGGCTGCTGAAATCTAGACTCTGTATGACCTCACTGCGCAGCCTGTGTTTCATTAATGACCAGCCCTGTGGTTTGGGGAGAGGAATATTTTTCATATGACACCGCCTTGCATTAGCGTGGAGCGGCAGCTGCACAACCACAAAACCATCCAATTTTGTGGCTTTGAAAGGTGTGAAAAGTTCAGCTCCCTATAGCAAGCCTTGCATTTATAATTATGCTCCATGTATGCAGGAGTGCGTGTCTATGTGTCAAGAAGCGGAACTACTGAAGACTTGTAAAAGAAGCACACACACACGTGCACACACACACACACACACAAAAGTCACCTGCTAATGAAACATTCGTCTTTCATTCTCCTTGGCAACATGTAAAGCAAATAGTGGAGATATATGTCAGAGTAAGATGTTTAAACAGTTACAGATTTGACATGTTACGCCTTTGAAAAACCACTGAAAATAACAAGAAATTCAAAGTGAAGTAGGTAGCATTTTGACAGCTTGATTCATATGTAATAAATATTTAATTTCAACATGGTTTTATTCTGTTTGGACCCTCAAAGTCCCCATACAAGCAAGTCTTTTAAGACTTCTTTCTCAGCTGCCACATCTGGCATAAGAGGTATTTTCTTCACAGATTGATTGATTTCCCAGGCTTTGTTGGAAGCAACTCACGCAAGCTACACAGCAATTGACTAAAAAGCATGCAACAATACCCAGACACACGTAGAAAGGCTTTGCACCCCTCCCCTAAAAAAAAAGGGGCCAGACACTAGACTACTGTAACGCTGTTTGGTACCTTTCAGGATATTGAATATCCAAAAGGAAACCTCAGATTTGTCCTGTCCCAAAACAAAGAACCCTTGTGCTGCCGCCCTTCGCATCTTTTTTTCTCTCTGGGTTTACGCTCATCATAATACAAGCGAAGATTTTCTGACAAAATGAGATGTTTATATTTACACATAACTCCTGTCCATTTATCATGGTGCAATCTCATAATCCTGGCTGTGTTAAGTGTTGTGCTGTCAGCTTGAAACCAGGAGTTGGTGCTGGGAGAGATTTAGGTTAGTCACTGAGGCTCAGGGAAAGTGAACAAAGGAGACGATTACCTAATAGTCCTGCTATGTATTTGAAGTGGAGCCTTCTGTTTGTTTGGGGCTGGATGTGTGGGGAGATGTCTCACAGGCAGTTGATGGGTACTTTTAAGCTGTCACAAACATCCCCTTTGCCATCTGTCTCCCCGAAAAGATGGCAACATGCTTTGACAGGGGCTAAAGGCAGTCCAGAGAGAAAGTTTCCCTGAGTTTGCAACTTTGTGAAAATGATTCCCCCCTGAATTATTGGGTGCCTTTCTGCAAATTAAAAAGTCACCATGGTGATACCTTGACAAGTGTTTTTAAGCCACTGACACATGCTCTCCTGAATGTTTATGAGTTTAGTTTTATGACACATCTAATGAGGCTTTTCTGTACTTACATTCTAAACTGTAATCTTGCAGGTTGTTACTGACATGAAATTCTGTATTGTGTTCAAATGAATTTGTAGCCAAAAGCCCAATTTACAACCAAAGTGCATCATCATCATGCTTTAATTACTTAATTACAAGATTGTATAAAACAAGCTGAAACTGTAAATTAAGTAATTTAATTTGTTGTATAATTTTCTCAGAATACCCTCATTATGACAATACAATAAAACAATGTGACAGAAATTTGCAAAGGTTTTGATGGGAGGTTTGTGATCCACGTGAATATCTCACAAGTGAGCTATGCCTTTTAAGAAATTAAATGTAATTCAAAACAGATTTTGGACAGAAAAACCCAAAGCACTCAATTGATGAATTGCAAAATGGTGTCACTGAATTTCATTTTTTTTTTTTTAATTCTGCAATTTTCTGTCTTCCTTTCTCCGGTAATTTTGGACAAATAGTTACAACCCTTGAGTCTTTGAAATCCCTGCCAGCCATATCTGTTTTCATAAATTGTACATCTATTTTCGAAGTCATCAGCGATTGCTTTTTTGCCACTCAGAGCACTGAGCACAGACAGCTTTTAAAGGTAGTGAGCAGGTCTGATAAGTGGCTCAATCTTTGTAGTAAAGCATTTTTACTGAAGCTTTAATAGCTACTGTATAATGAATTATAATGTATTCTCTCCAATTGCAAATTTCCTCTTATATTGCCTCTCTGCTATAGTCAAAAAAGCCCATCTGAATATTGTTGTGGCCAGCTTTTTAAGAATACAAATCAATTGATTTTAAGTAGTTAGATTCATACTTTTGTTGGAAATGTTCCCCAATGCCAAATGGAATGGCACTTGTATAAGTGGAATAGCGAACCTATTTCAAAGTAGTGACATTTTTTCATCCCATAGATGATTCACTGTTTGTGGTACATCATGGTCAGCTCCAAGTCAACGGCATGTGTTGGCGTAAAATACAGCTGTTCATTTGAACATTTCAGCCTAGTTTGAACTCAAAGAAAAGCTTATGAATCATCTCGCTGTGCCAGTTTAATGGAACATAGCTTTCTATGATGGCGTGTAGCGGCACATCATCAAAGTGAAACTTCGGAAGTTTCGCTTAACTTGTTGCTGAAATAGTTTCTCGTTTTCAAGAAAATTGCAGTGCGCCAAGTCTCAAGAAGTGTATCAGGGAATCTTGCCTGAAGGAAAAAATTGCCACTTGCATACTTGTGTTCGACCAAAGTGAAGCCCTCACCCACTCCAGGGGAACATGTGCTGTTTAGGAAGATATAAAGGAGTAATTTTATTACTCGGTACATCTCCCCTCAGAAGCCATTTCATTTCTCCTTTCAGCCTCCACAGAAGCCTTTATTTGATCTCATATTCCCGAGTATGACTGCCTCAAACCGGTCGGAGTCCGTTTATTTTCATTTGGAAAATACATTTAGTGTTGGAGGGGTGGTAAAGGATGGAAGTGGGGAGCAGGGGGGGTCTGGGTGTGGAATAGATTGTGGCAGCTTTCGCTATCATATGTTAATGTCCTGTAGGGATTTTTCATTGTGCCCGATTGTTGGGAGTTAAACTTAATTTAATTCTCTCAACTTGATCAGTGTGATGCGTCGTTCTTTAAGCTTAATCCAAAAAAAAAAGTGTTTTCCAACTCTGTGTCCACTCCATGACAAATTGGAGTGATGCAGTGATATTCCACAAAATACATGAAAATAGCTGTTAAGTCTGCATACATACAGTGAACCTGATACAGCTGGATACCCTTTATTTTGCACTTTGAAACTTTGGATCACTGAGAAAGTGTGCCATTTATTAGACAGTCCACTTAGGCCCAGCCAGATGTAGTTGGTCACTTTAGAGGTGGACGTCCTCATAAACTTCGGAGTGCCTTTAGAGTGGGCACAGCACCCAGTTTCAAAAAGAACCCTCCCACTCATACCCTCTCTTCCAATCTCCATCTCAAGCCATTTACTAAACCCTGAACCAGTGCAGCTGTCTGGACAACCACGTGAAGCCCCACATGTCCTGAAAAGATCTCTTCCATTCCCCTTATTTATTAGCCAGTGTTTTTAGCACCTATATCCTCTCCAGCTTGTGTCTGGGGAGAACATAATGAAAACATTTTTGTGTGTCATTTCAGGGGTCCGGAAGTCCCACTCTTTTAAATAGTTCCTTCTTGATGTCTTCTCTCTCTCTCTCTCTCTCTCTCTCTCTCTCTCTCTCTCTCTCTCTCTCACTTTAATTTTTTTGGGGGGTGTTATCATAGCCTCCACTGGGCTCAGTTCCTGACAATGAATTACCTCCAGATGTATTTCCTACCCCCAGCCCCCCACCCTTCGCCCTCAAATTAGTGGCTAGTAAAAATTAGGTTTGAATTAGCCGCGGTGTAGAGAATAGAGAGTTTGAAATGTCCGTATAATGAGTTTATTATTCTTTGCCGGAATGCCATTTTCCTGAATTAATTTCATCAGGGCTTTTTTTTTTTTTTTAAGTGTAATTGGTGTCTAGTTGAATGCTGTTTTAGGCATGAATGGTTAGCCACTGTGTCAGCAGTAAGGCCGAGGTAATCGCAGGATTCCAGCTGCATGCTCCACATTTCAATAGATTATTCTTCAATTCTCTCCATTATCTGATTCATGGTCAGTGTGTTTGATTTTTCTGTCATCCCACATGGAATTATTTTTCAGCGCTACATTGACAAAGTTTCTTGGCCCTTCGATAGTGGCTGCAGCACATACAGGTGTTGTGCTCTTTTGACTGCCAGTGGAGCTTGTCCCGCTGCCATTCAACTGTGCAGTCATAGTTCTGGGAATGATAATCTCTTTGGCAGAGCTGTTTCAGTGGGTTGCTCAGACATCACATATCACTGTCATAAATAGGGTTTCAGTTTCCTTGACAGGAAATCTGGATGCGTGAAATGACCATTGTATCTCACGTTTTTAAAGTGATTACTTGATCTTTATGCCATCTCAGCCATAAACATTAGAGAAACAATAACTCAGTATAGTTATGTATGTTTTTCTGTGTAGGAATCTTAATTTAAACCCCAACCACTGTTACTATATGATAACATCTAATACTGAAGAAAAAAATGGAAGCGCTAGTCCATCTAATTCCTGTCTGCGTCATAACAGGTCAACTGCTGCGAGCTGCTTTTGCTTGTTGAAATTGACCTGCTTGGCTGGGTCTTTGATTTCAGCAATGCGTTTAATTCAGATATACTTTTGAAGCAAAGGTGTGTGTGTGTGTGTGTGTGTGTGTGTGTGTGTGTGTGTGTGTGTGTGTGTGTGTGTGTGTGTGTGTGTGTGTGAAGTGCCAATTTAACCTTAAGCGTCTGTTGCTACCCTACCAGCTCTTTCCTTTCAAGAGACCCGGTCAGCTTGAACTGTCTGATTTCTGTCATTTCAATCTCTTTTTATTTTTCTGCTGTAATGTATACTTTAATTCCCACCCGCCTGCTGTCTGTGTGTAGCAGCGGTTTCGGCAGAAGCAGCTGGAGGGGAGGTGCAGGTATCATTAAGCCTTGGAGAGGCACCAGCGGAACGCTGCTGAGTGCTATACGTGGCTCCTTGCAGAGTGTGTTGATATTTCTGGGCCCAATGAATGTACAACCTGGTTTATTTTCAATAGGAACCTGAAGCCGGGCTTGGCTAGAGAATCTCCCTCCAGCTGCTTACTTGGGTTGTTGATATTGAGTCAAGCAAACACTCTCTTAGGGATGTCCTGTTGGGCACTCAGCCAAAGTCGCAAATGGAAGTCACATGTAGAGACTCCCAGAGGAAGAGAGTGAGCGTTCAATTCACACTCATCACTGCAAATCTTTTATTCAAGTTTGAAAAAAATCAAATACATAAAGAGAAACTAGATTTCAACAGCTACGCATTTGTAATATACGCCTCTTAAGAAATTGTATATTTCCTAAGTCTTTCAGTAAACAAACCAAATAAAATCAGTAATTGTGATTGCAGTAATCAGGCTCTTCTCTTCTTTTATTCATTGCTTTTATTTTTTGAATTGAAATACATATGCAAATATGTTTGGACACTGTCATTATCAGCCACTTAATAGGCATTTCATTAGGGAGTTTCTGAACAGGGCAAGGCAAGTTGCCATGGATACCCTGGTGCTTAAGTACAGTAAATTAAAATGGTGCTGCCTTCCAACCACTTATATAATCACCGGTCCGTAATGGTCTCTGCTCTCTGGCCATAAGCAACATATCGTGTGATCAATGTTGCCCAGGACTAAAAAGAGCTCTACCCCCTCATTATGCCTTATTTGGCCTTTTTTCAGTAAGCAGGACTAAGTGGCTCATGAATTGTGCTTGTACAACATTTGTGTGACAACTAATGAATATGGTTCATATGTGAGGTATTTTGCTCTTTAGTACCATTTGTTATCACTGTGCGAGAGTCGTAAGGAGAGGTTCAGCATATTTTAGCAGCCGTTGAAATCACTTCATTTTGCTTGACTGGCTCCTAAATGTGAGGGAGGAGGACATTCAAATGGATACCCTCCTGATACAAAGTGAAGCTTTTTGGCACTTGGGCTCCAATAAATGCAACCCTCATAGTCGGAGAAGCCAGAGTGTTTTCCATGTACTTTGCGGTGGCTTAGTAGCATGGAAGTGATGGTGGCAGAAACCACTGTGAAGACTGTCAAATGCCCCAGAGGCAATGCACTTCATGGTGGCTTTAACTGAAAATTAATAGTTCGTGGTAGTGTGAATGTAAACTATGGAAGTAATCAGTGTCAGGAGACGGGAAGCAACATCATTGTTACGGCGTTGCACCACCACTGCTCCGCTGTTGCTGCTTCTCTTGCCAGGGTTGGTAACCAGCTGCTGCCACCATCACCCCTCCTCTCAACACAACTACACCTCCCACCCCTCCCCCCCTTTTTAAACCATCTTTTCCCTCACTATTCTGCTGCCACCACATCAAGATGCTGGTGGGCCTGTTTGTCTCTGTTGACCTTGGCAGCGGAAAGCATAGGAAGAAGAGACAAAGGGGATAAATAACTGGGAGGAAGGAGGTGCATGATTGTCACAGATGTGTAGAAATAGGCATAGCATTCCCCTAGTGAAGCAAATGTTTCTCGTGTTTGTCTTTGCTAGTGAGGCACTCTGAGTAGATTATTCAAAGGGCTGAAGGAGCTTTCTAGCCTGAAGCTCTCAGGGCTGAAAAAGAAGTGGGAGAAATTACTGGCATAATGTGGATGCTTAGAGCAATTAACGGCAGTTGTTTAATGCTAGCCCCCCTTTGCTTCTCTCTATCGGTGTCTTTTTTTCTCTCACTTGCTTTTGCACTTGTCATCCCTCCCCCTGTCATTCTCTCGATCCCCTCTTTCTCTTTCCTTTCTCTTCCCTGCCATGATTGTTTAGTGTTTACCTTCCTGCCTCAGAGCTCAGACAGCTGACGCTAATGAAAATGTTGCATCTTTTAGTCTGTGGTGGTCTCTTAATAATGATATCATACGGCTGAAATATGCTCCAGCGGAGCCGGGGAGATAATGTGCTATTCAGAGCCTGTTAAATCATGCCAGCGAGCTGCTCAGAGCTGCGAGTTCAAGTGGTCTTTACCCTGTGTCAGGGGCTATGTCTTTTCCTAAATAAATCTGTCATAGTTGCCCCGGGTGCCTCTCTTTAAAACATAAAAGTTCCTGCACTCCACATAACCTCATGCTGTGGCTGCCTGCATGTCTGTGTGTAGTGTGAATTTAATTTTGGAGTTCCATCTCTGCCAGATTTGGATGTTTGCATTTGATTCTTTGTATATAGCACAAACTTATGTTGGCAGATGTAAAAAAAAAACAACAAAAAAAAAAAAAACAGAAAGAGTCCCCTCTTGTATAAAATCTCTTAGGCCCAAGTGGCAGCGAGCTGGTGGCAGATGGACTGGCTTTCTGCATCTGCTGCGAGCAGACTGGGGGCTTTGTACTCTTCTCTCCTGGGGAAGACCAAGCCTTTTTTCTTTCCAGTAGATTCCTGTCGGTTGGAGCGACTAAGAAAAACATCTGTGGCATGCAAGGGAGAGAGAGACAGAGAGGAGAAGAGAAAGTGGGGAATTAAAAAAAATGACAAAGGGTTAGCAAACACCATTAGCCCTAAATGTTCCATCTCATTGCCTGCTGCGCATATTGTTTACAGTAGGGGAAACATGTCGATACATCACATTCAGCACATGTGAGCTCCGCTTAATTCAGCTTGTGTCAGTTTTCATTGGCTTCTTGAGCAGACAGTAGGGATTGGCGGTTTTTGCGGTTCCAGTTAGAGATACTGCACTACTTCATTAGCAGAGACATTTGCAGATATCTGAATCTTCATCTGCAGACACGTTTTCCTTTTATCAAGTGGTAAACCAAGCTTTTAAAAAACTGTGGTTGAATGGAAAATCTGTGAGAAGTTAGTGTTGTGTGTTTCACTTTTAAAAAATGCATCTTCCCATATATTTTTCCATTAGTGAATTTGGCCAATGATTCATGGTTGTGCTAAAAATTTATTTGGAGAGTAAGCAGCGGTGATGGCACATTAGCAAATGAGCCTCAAAACACATTATCTTAGCAGTTCATCAAAGAAAAAAGTGTGTGGAGGTCTCCCCACTTCTTGTGGTCTCTGTTATATATCAGATTCCTCAACAAACGCTTCTTCTGAACCCCCCTTATACACACACATGCAGTACACCCCCCATACACACACACCATTCCTCTGCCAACTCTCGCCACCCTCCGCCCCCTCCTCTCCACCCCCCCCCCCCCCCCCCCACGGCCAGCCCCCCTACCCCACCGAACAAGCCACTGGTTTTTGTGTACTATTGGTCCTCAGGCGTCAACACAATCCAGCGGGGCTGCCTGACTTGTTTTAATTAGGCAGCACTGAAACGGCAACTGTCTCTCAGACGTGACCAGGCAGAGGTGCTCTCCCCTCACAATACTGTAAATACCGCTGTAAATACTTCTCTGGTGATGTTTTCAAGCTAGTTTCCCTCTACTTTTTTCTTTCTCCTTTTTTTTGGTTCCACTTGCTCTGTTTTCTACTAGTGGCATTTTTCCTCCTCTCTTCATTTTTTGACACACACTAATGTTTCCACGCTTCTGAGAGTACTTCTTCAAATGATTCTTATCGGGGAGAGTGGATTTCTCTCTTATTGCTTAAAAGGTAGGTCATTTTATCTGTCCTGGTCTACCTCTCTCTGGACTATTTATGTTTAGATGTGTACCTGGAAGGAAATCAGTGCTTTGTAATCGGGTCTTTCTGACCAATGCATGGATGTGATGTGGCTAATTGTTTTTAAGAGCCCTATTCACTCTCTGCCAGAGCACGGCATGGAGGCTACCAACTGCCGCTCAGTCCTTCAGTAATCCCATTCAGATTCTTTACACTCACACACTCTCAATGGCATGCACACAAGCAGATCTGAAGAGAAAAGCACTGAACTGCTCTAGAATAAAGCCAGACACATACCTCGGCAACTAGTAGTAGCAGCGTCCTCCAGCCCTCTTTCAGCTCTCCGTTCCCCTCTCGACTCAGCGACAGCGACTACGTAGAGTAAAGCAGTGAGCCGGTCCGGCTGTGTATGTGTGTGTGTGTGTGTGTGTGTGTGTGTGTGTGTGTGTGTGTGTGTGTGTGTGTGTGTGTGTGTGTGTGTGTGTGCGCGCACTTTCATCAGAGAAAGCGATGGTGAGAGAGAAACGGATGTGTGATTAGAGCAAGAGCAGGGAGAGCAGCGAGAGCTGCCTGGTAAGCAAGAGGTGCAAGGGGAGAGTTGAGAAGCATCCTGCAAGGACTCACAGCACTCCCCGTGTGAGGATCCCCACACACACTTTCTCATTCACACACAGAAGACCCACCCACACACACAGAGCACTTATACACAGTTTCACTTATGTTTCTACACCCAAATTATCTCTATTTGCAAGAAGTAATCTAACTAAAAAAGTGACATTTGTCCTAAATTCAAGACAATAGAAAACAAACTAAAATGGCCGTGCCTTTAATTACACGTCAAATGTAGAATCAAGTAAGAAGTAATGATTTCCAGTAATTGTGATATATTTCATTGGTAGCAGGCATAAGAAATGATGGTTGAGTTATTTCCAGTGAGGAGACAGAAAGACTCTTCCATGTCTCTGTCATAAATTTCCATTTTGTACACTACCCCCCCCCCCTTTCATTCACATTCATGCATACATGCACACACATATATCTCCTCTCTCTCTCACACACCCTCTCTCTCTCTCACACTCTCTCTCTCTCTCTCTCTCACACACACACACACACACACACACCTTCCGCTGTCCTCCTCTCCCACTCTTTTCCGTCTCTCCCCCAACTCAAGTCTCACCAATCGGGCCTGCATGTCCAACCTGCACAGGGGGCCCGGCTTGGTAATTGCCCTGGTGACAACTGGAAATGATAGAATAATTGTCAGGAGAGGCATCTGGGCTTTCTTTTTTTTTTTTAATGGGGCGCGGGTGATTTAAGTATGCATGAATGGCACGGTGGTGGTGAGGTGGCGAGAGAGGGAGAGGAGAGAGAGGGAGCAGGGGAACTGGGGCGGGGGCTGGTTGGTGGATGGTGGGGGGGAGCTGGCTTGTTTATGATGCCATCCCCCATAAACACGGCTGGAGTGATGACACAGATAGTGTTGCCTCTCCACGCGGTGACACCAGACGACTTGCGGCCGTTGCTGCTAGACACCCTTGGCGGTGGCAGAGGCAAGTACTCTGTTCTCTGGTCAAGCTCTCTGGCACTCTTCACCTTCAGGTAAAAAAAAGAAAAAAGTCAGGGAGACTGTGTCCATTCATCCATCTTCCCATCCACCCATTCATCAATCACCAATCCATCCATCAATCCACTGTCGTCCGTAGTCAACTTCAGGCTCTTGGCTGTGTTTAATGGTTGTATTTTATTGCCAGGCTGTGTCTCCTGCCTTCCCCGCTGCTCGTCCCACTGTGTAACTGTGCAGCCTTGGTCTGCAGGCTCTGATAATCGGCTGCTTAATTAGTGCTGATGAATGGCCCAGTGTGTGTGTGCGTGTGTGTGTGTGTGTGTGTGTGTGTGTGTGTGTGTGTGTGCATGCGTGCGTGCCTGCGTCCGTGCGTGCCTGCGTCCGTGCGTGCGTGTGCACCATGGTATTTTCTGGTGCTGCACTTTTTTGGTATTTTCAATTGTTGCTACTTGCTTGCTAAGCTAATTATTGATCATTAATGGTCATACAGTTAAAAGAATTAGAGGGCGCTGCCAGTGTGTAACCTCTCATAAGCTAATAATAATCAAATATTAATCAGATCCAGATGTGTGTTTTGTGAGGGCAAAGCTTTTCTTGTGTCTCTCCAGTCTCGTGGTGTTGAAGGAAAAATGAAAAACTCATACAAGCAGATGTTTAGTTTGAAGAGTAGAGAGGTCACGAGACTGATAAACGGCGAAGCACTAATTATCTTTATCAAAGGCGAGTGGAATAATTTGTTTACTTAAATATTGATGAGGGTGAGCAAGGCATGGTATTGGGCTATTGTGGGCATACTATTAACATTTCATAGAGCTTTGTGCAGGAATGCGAAAGGGACTCTTCTTCATAATTTAATACCCTAATGCATAATGAGCTATGTGATTAGTTCACATGGAGAATTGGCCAAACTCCATTTTGAAGGCAGATAATTTACGTTGTTCTCTAGAGTCTGGCATATAATAGGTTCTTTAGCTCAATAAAATTAAATGCTACACATTTTATATTTCAGCTTACAAATCCCCCTGGCAATATACAGTTTTGAGTCGTCTTTTTTCATTTTCCCCCCACGTCTGTCTTATTGTGGAAAAAAAAGGAAAATTGGAATTTAGAAATGATTAAAGTAAAACACATGTTTACTGATATGTTTTATTTAGGATGCACATCAGCCAATTAACATTGTTCATTAGCAGAGCTACGTTATTTGTTTTGAACGTTTAACCAATCACTTTGTTATGCTAATTGTGATGTAATTTAATTTGAGTTCCCGTAATGATGATGCCGCTATTATCCACATAAATGATGCAGTTAAGCAGCACGCTCTCATTTGCATGTGCTTGAAGGGAGAGAGTCTGAAAGGAGCCGGCTCCCGTATCACTCTTGCTTTAATTTTCCACCTCTGTTCACTCCTGCCCTATGGGTCTTCCTGGCTTGTCGCAGGCTATTGATGATCAGCACTTTTATCCGTTTTTCTCAACAGAGAGGCCTTTATTTTTCTTCTAGAATTAGAGCGTTGGAAAAGAAAATGGTGAAAATTTAGAAATTACTATTTCTTTCTAAATGTATAAAATTCAAATTGAACACTTGATTTGCATGCCACCCCACAACACACTGTCACACACACACACACACACACACACACACACACACACACGCACACACCCACACACACACATACAGTATATATACATATATATACACATATATATATATATTTTATGATTTTATTATGAAAGTGGATCTTTGTTGGCAAGGACTTCATTTTTAATCTGTTGATTCCATCGACATCTTCAGTTTGAAAGTGTATTCACATATGGAGGGAATTACGGAGTGTGTTCTTAAGGGAGGAGCAAAAAGTCTCTGCTTTTGCTATACATATTTTGATGAAATCAATTCATTCATCCTAAGAGAAGCAGGAATGATCATTTTACTGGACCGGTTTTCAAGTCCCTTGATAAAAGTGTGACTTAGCCCAATAAAAGGCTGGTTATTATCTGTTTGTTTTGGGTTTGACTTTGGTCATTTTGCTTGGGAAAGATGTTTTGCCGCTCCTCACCAGTCCCCCCCTGTTATGCTCCTAATTGGTTACATAAATCTTGTCTGGTATGAATAAGGAATGTTGCGGTGTTGTCAACTGCAATCTTCACCCTTATTTACCAATTCATTAAGATCTATCGATGCAGGACTGCTGAGGGGGAATGACAACATAAATCAGAGCTGGAGACATAATGGCCCTAATCAACCAGAAATAACTGGAAACGTCACAATGAGCTATGTCTCTGTAGCTGCGCCGGCTGCGGCTGGCTCCCTGCGCCTGTCCGCTGGATCTGCTGCGCTTTGGAGAGGAGCGAGGGAGTCAGGCCAGCCTCTTCTTTACTCATTCACTCCCAATTTTTCTCTTTTCCCCTCAAAAAGAATAAGTGAAAGAAATTGTCCATTCTCTCCTTTTCCGACTCCCCATCAAAGCGGTTCAGTCTTGATCTCTTTAGTTCGGGGTACACAGTAAAATGTGTCTCCTCAGAGTGGAACTCTTCCAAGCATGAGGTCTATAAATACAGGAAGGTCGGAAGCACCCTGTATTCACTGGTGCACCTCCTCTCCTCGTGGTAAAGATGATTGGACGAGACAATGAGGCCTCCCCTCTTTATAGGTCAATTAGCCCTGATTAGGTGGGCTGAGTTAATTAATGGAATTGGCGAATATGCAAATTAGAGACGACTGATCAGCTTTCGTCACTGTCTCGCTCAGCCACAGCGGTGGGGCATGTCTCCTGCCTCAGCAGAATGAGGTGACTGATGGGTAAATGATATGGGATGAGGCTCAACACAGGAGAAAAGTACTTTCTCTCCTCCTCTTTCTCTTTCTGTTTGGGACGATCCGCACCATGGTAATGTTTTTTTTAGAGAAGTGCATTAGCTCAATTTTATCGTAAAATATTTCCCCCAATTTTTTACTAAATTGCATCTTTTTGATTTAATTTATATCTGTCTTGCTTTACCTAGTAATAGGATAGTCAGTGTACAATAACAGGTTTTTCATTGTCAAGTTCCAGTGCTGGTTGCATTCATAAAAATGAACTTGTATTAATATAGTATCACACATACTATTCACTAGTTTCTCTTGCACATTTGATTCTAAGGAGACATTGTGCAGGCCATACAATTGCACATGCACTTTACACTCTTTCGTCTGGTTTTCTTTGTCAGTTTTTTTCTCCCCTTTTTCCACAAACACTGACTCTCACACACTCTCCATTCACTCCATTCAGGGACACTTACACACTATGGCAAATAGTCTGTCTTTTATCTTATTCTGTCTCATCTCCTTATTGTAAATAGACAAGAATTAAGTTCTGAACATTCTTGACTGAATGTCTCCTATCACAGAACTACAATTTATTGTCGGCTCAAATGAAGAATTGAAATTTTTTTTTCTCAATGTAGGGCTCATTGGACAGGAGATAACCACATTTGATTCTGTGGCTTTGAATAATGTTAATCCCAGAAAAGCAAAGTCCATTATTCATATTCATCTCCTTTCATTTAGCGCCACTCCTGATTTTGTAAATATGATTTCTTCAGCCCCTCTCTCTTCCAAAGCAATCTTTATTCACCGGTGAAGCACTTTTGAAATTCCTCTATCTGAGAGCAGAAACCATTACCATACACAGGTTTATAAGAAGTAGTCATTAAGGCTCTTTTATGGTGGCCCTTTACTGCCAAAAAGGAAGCTTTTCATTCTGAGGCACGGCAGCCTGGCTTGCTTTACTTAATCTGGGAGACTGGGTTTTTTTGAACATGGCTTTCCAAGTGGCCGTTTTTCCTGTTTCCACTGCTTGAATGTTGAAGTAAACCAGAAGAAAATGCAAACACATTTAACACACAAGTATAAACAAATCAATGATCATAATCTCAGATCATACATTTATATAAGCCAACAATAAGTTATTCAAAACTTTTACACTCCATGATTTGGTCTTTAAATATATCTTTTTAAAATGCAGTCAGCACATATGTGGCATTTTGATTTATTAAGCAATCTTAAGTATTGAATATGTGAGCCTGTGCCCTTGCCCAGTTACTTCTTTATTTTGTATGCATAGTAACTTATGGCAATGATGAATTAATTTCACTCAAGCACAGAATCTGTGATTATTTTAAATGGTAACCATATCTTGGCTTGATGAGAGAGCTGTGAAGAGTCAGCAGACTGTGAAATGTAATTTCTATTATTTTTTTTTTTTTTATTATTGTGCTCTTACACACCGAAAGAATTCCAGACAGCCACCTGAGATGTGAA
The DNA here is from genome assembly GCF_037954235.1 of Aulostomus chinensis. Classification (NCBI taxonomy): domain Eukaryota; kingdom Metazoa; phylum Chordata; class Actinopteri; order Syngnathiformes; family Aulostomidae; genus Aulostomus; species Aulostomus chinensis. The sequence goes on along the minus strand of NC_141323.1, from coordinate 19,497,694 downwards.
CTGAATAATGAACCAACATCTGGAATATACAGGTCATTTTTTTCCCTTCTTTTTTGTCACCCTAATGAAAATATTTTTTGGCAACTGAGGCATATAAAATGAGGGAATGGATCAGTGTTTTGGATGGAGAAGTAGTGAAAATGGATAGCCCAGAGAGTGTGAATGAACCAGTGTCAAGCCTGTTGTGTGTTAACAATGATATGTGTATGTGAGGCTCTGTGTGTGTTAAATTCACCAGTGTTCCCCAGACAGCAGACAGCTGTGTATTCCCGCTAGATGGATGGCCAGTGTCATAGTGTGTGTTTACTGCACATGATAGAGCGGGAGACAGGCCAGGTAATGAGGCTACATTAAGGGCTTTTAGAGCTCGCAAACAAAGATGGAGGGCTGCTTCTTTCCCCTTTAATGATAGGTGTGTGTATGTTTGGTGTGTATGTGCGAACGAGTGTGTATGTGTGTTAGGCAATAAAAGGCTCAATTCTCCTTGTTGTGTCACTTCTTGGGAGAAAAGGGAGAAATTCTCCCAACCTTCTGGGGCATATGTATTGTCACAGATTTTACACCTGATCTAGGAACCAGATCTGCAAATGAATATATATTGAAGAGGGGATTGCAAGCATGGGTCGCACGAGATGACACAATAGGTGGAGCTTTAAAAATGTAGGTCTTTGTCTTAACTTCTTCGTGAAATTCTCCACTTTGTTGGCTAATAAGCGATCGAAGCATTATACATTTTTGGGAATGTCACATTATCTCTGCCTTGCTTTCTCCATCTTCCCACCAACTCTCAAGTTAAACACCATGTAACACGACTATGGCTTTTTGCTAGAAGCTCTAGAATAACTGTTATACTATCAGGGCACGAGGAGCCTCTCTGTTTTCGATCATGATAATAAGTGGTCGAGGTTCTCCCTCATTGAAAGATTATGGCTTGAGGATCTGGCACCGAATAGAGGATGTGTTGAAATGCAGGACACCAGCAATTTATGGGATGTCAAATATACTTGCGTACAGCCTCTCTCATGCAGCATTAAAGCAGCCTATGCAGCAGCAGAACAGTTCAGGGGCCCCACTCGGTATTGTTGCTGGGGGTGCCATGGCTCCTTCCGACCCAGTTGGTTTAGGACAAGCTGAGCAAGGGTCAGGGCTGGTACCCCTCAGGGAGTGAGGACAGGGCATTGAGAAAGTGTGGTTTGCCGAACACACAGATACATACACGCACAAATGCAGATAGACTCACACATGCAGTCAAACCCTCAGGTGCTGAGTATTGTCACAACTGTCTCTCTTGAGTATTGTATGTGTGCATGCACGTGTGTGTGTGTGTGTGTGTGTGTGTGGGTGTGTGTGTGTGTGGGTGTGTGGGTGTGCGTGCGCGAGTGTGTGCTAGTGTGAGTGAAAAAGAGAGACAATCCCATCACCCCCACAGTCAGCTCGGCAGCTCGGTAGTCCGCTCATCATTGCAGCCTGGCTGTGTTTCTAATTGACACTTTAATTGGCAGATTTGAATGCCGCCTTTAGATGGCTAATTAATTTATCTCACCGCTGTCATTAAGGTTAAAGCACCATCTGATCTCTGCGAATATACTTTGCATATATCTGCATTATCATTATGTTGCAGTTAGACATATTGCACACTTTTCATTTTGGAGGAGGGAGTTAAGATTATAGCTGTGGGCCTGTATTGTTTGTTTGTTGAATCCCCATTTAAGATTTTATTTCAATAAAAACTCTAACATTTTTATGCTTTTTTCATTTATGTTTTATAGCTTATAGGTATAATATCAAAGGAGCAATATTCTTTCTCTCTCTGTATTTGCATTGCACGTATATTAAAAATCTTAATTTCTTTGTTTCATATATCTTCAAGTTTTCTGAACATGCTGTTCCAAGAAAGGAAGCAGAAAAAAAACGAGAGATCCAGGCTCCATTAGAATGTTCATAAAATCGTAGTAAAGGCAATCAGACAGTCTTTCTCTGAATATTTTAAACATTGGACATGTAAAATTTATGCCTAATTTGAATACTTATTAGCCGGCTGATCTCGACTGCAGCCTTGAGTTTCTTAGGCTGAGATTCATCTCCGGATTGGATGTCACATTGTGCCAGTCTTGCCGCCCCCCCCCCCCCCCCCAAGCACCACCACCTTCCTCCCTCCTCCTTCTCACTCTTCCATTCTCTCTCTCTTTTCCTCTGTCTCACCGACCGACCCCCCCCCCCCCCTCAAAATCAGTAGTGAGCGGTGCCGTGTTAAACGGGGGCCTGTTTGTTCACAAGCACGTCTTGTCCTGGCCTCTTCCCTATTTACTTGTGTCCCAGGCAGCTGTCGCCCTGCTCTGTGTAACAGCTCAGTCCTGTTTGTTCTTTCTGCCTGGATCCTGTTTATCCTGGCTGTGGACATCCTTTAAGGCCTGTCTTGTATCAGCCCCTCGTCAAAAACACACACACACACACACACACACACACACCCCAGCCCCCTGTCAAAAACACACACATGAACACACGCACACATGCCCGGGCGCACACACTCTCACACTCACAAACACACACGCACACACACACACGTACACACACACTTGTATTAAAACAAAATTTACTGACCAAAGTATACACATAGCACCCATGGCACATATGCACACAAACACACAACAAATTATCATTCATCCCTCTTTTCTTGTGTGTGGATTATGGGTTGCCCTTGTACTTTTATTTTATAAAAAGCTACAGGAATTTGTGCACTTAAAAGAAAAATAGGGAAAGCTTTTGTTATAATACAAATTTAATTAATGAAACGTATTCGCAAACCAAACTTACTCCATATGGTTGTGCTTCAAGCCTTTTAAAAGGCTGTGTTCTGATTTTATCAAATAGAGATTTACCTTTGTGTATCTTGAGTTGCCAGATCTGGGATTTTTTTTTTTTTTTTTTGCGCGAGAATGTTGACTGATGTTGGTGGGACTCTTCTCTGCTCCAGTGAAGGTGCAGAGCATTAGATGCTGGAGAAAATAATAAAAAATTTATTACTGGTTAGAGAGGAGGTAATATGCATAATTTATGCAGTTTTTAGCACAATCATTAGTGATAGCCGTGATAAATTTATTTCCCCTTTTTGCTCCTCTTTCTTTCACCAGTTTCCACAGACAAGAATTAATTTAGTGTTTTATGTTATTGTTTGCAGAATTGTCCTCTATTTTCCTCCAAAAAGTTTGATTGTGACTGGTCTGATTTTAATGTATCTTATTTGTAGTGGGATTTTTAAAACATCATTACAGTAAATAAATAACTATGTAGTTTAATTAACAGAAAAATAAAAGAGGAAATGTGAGTATCCTTCATCCAAGGCAGTTTTTATTAAGCAAAGATGACAAACCCATTATAGTCATCACCAGCTTGAACCATGTGTTCCGCTGCCTCCTCCTCCTCCTCCTCCCTGCCTCCAAATTTTAATTTTGCATGATTACCTTTGCGTCATTAGGCAACTTCATTCATACGCGACACTAAAAATCTTACAGCTTCAAGACAGGAAATATTTTAGGACTGCCTGTGCTTCAGTTTTGCTGTCTGGCTATTGTAAAGTGATAAAGATACTAAAAATTATGTATGTATGTAATGTTTGAGTCACATAATTGTATAAGCATATTTTTGTCTTTATTTCTACATATTAATTTTTATTTAGAGTGATAATTGTTCAGTTAATAGAAGCTTCTTAAATCTTTGATTTATGCCTTGATTTTAGTGGGTAGCAAGGTTTGACACAGTTAGGTTCCTCTCCTGCACCAGGACGTGAATCTCTTTGTATTGCTTCATTTACACAATGAATGCATAATTGCTCCTCCTGCATCCCCCTCTCTCCTTTCCCCCTCCCTCTTCTTTAAATGCTTTAATTTGCAGAGGGGGAATGAGGGCTTGATAATAGAAGCATAAAAAAAATATAGGAGGGAAAAAGGGGGGAATTGTAAGAAGAGCCCTAACCGGTGCCTCTTAATCACTTCTAGGTTTTAAATCATGATGATGCAGGAGTCGGCCACAGAGACAATAAGCAACAGTTCAATGAGTCAAAATGGAATGAGCACCCTAAGCAGCAGCCAATTAGAGGCTGGCAGTAGAGATGGGAGATCAAGCGCTGGTGACACGAGCAGCGAAGTAAGCACAGTCGAGCTGCTGCATCTGAAACAACAGCAGGTAAGTTGTGTTTCTCCCCCGTCTCTGCCGCTCTCTCCCTCTCTCTCTCACTCTGTTTCCCCCCTCGCTCTCCCACTCCTGCTCCTCTTTGCTCTCTTCTCAGGCAGCTCTGGGATTTTCTACACAGATAGGATGCACAGGAAGATTTTGTGTTGTATATATTTTCTTGTAAAATGTTTTTAGTGTGACAAAAACATTGCTTACAAAAGGATGTTTGTTGTGTTGTTAGTTTGTTGTGATGGCAACATGTTTTGCCTTTTAACTGTTGACTGCAAAGGTTTTATTGTATTTTTCTTATTTGAATTTGAACATTGGCAAGCTTTTTACTGCCATGTAAGAGTGAACAAGTGTGAGAGGAGAGAGAGAACATGAAACAGAAAGGGATAAACACAGAAAGGGAAATAATGTGTGAGTTGGAGCATTGCACTGACCACTTTGGTGTGTGTGTGTGTGTGTGTGTGTGTGTGTGTGTGTGTGTGTGTGTGTGTGTGTGTGTGTGTGTGTGCGCGCGCGCACGTGTGTATGTGTGTGCGTGCGTGTGTGTGTGTGTGTCATGGCAGTGCTGTAACCACCAGAGGGCCTCCTAACTCGGCTCTGGCTCATATAGACTTATTACAGACCCACCAGCAACAGAGAGACCTTTAAACAGCACACTTTTGAAAGACTCATTTTGCATGCAGTGTCCCTTTCCTTGAACCAGAAAATTTTGTTTTTTTTTAAATCCCACTTAGAGGTAATTTCTTCTCTGTGTGGGGCCAACTTCACAACTGATTTTATTGCGTAGTTCCCTCCTATTTTTTATTGATTGCGTTGTATTATTAGACTCACAGGCACAATTCCACTTGATGTTCCCTTTTTTAGTACCTTAAATGTTTCATTACTATTCCCTTCATCAGAGCAAGTTGAGGCTGAATGAACTGGAGGGGTGGGGTGGGCTGGGGGAGCAGGAGTTGTGAAAGTCAGGCGCCAGCGGAGTAAAGGAGTCAACTGCCTCTCATATCTTTTCATGGTGAATGATGGCTTTGACAGTTCACCAAAAGAGCAGTGGGAGATGAGGTCGGAGGGCCAGCTTTGGGGTGGATGAGGGACAACACTCCGGGTTGATGTAGGCTGTCCTCTGGTTTAATGGCAATGTTCATGCAAGTGTGTGTTTGTGTGTATGATTGGAGGCAGCTGAAGCCCTGCAGTCAGTTTGTTGGGGCAGTAGTGTGTGTGTCTACAGAGGGGGTGGGGATGGGGGATGGGGGGTGTTCAGTGGAGCAAAAAGAAGCATGTCCTACAGGGTCCCCCCATCACCTTTTTTCATCCCCCATCCTCCATCCAAAGCACAACAACAGTGGCCCTGCTAGGGCGCTTCAACAGCACCGTGGCCTCGCTCCTCATCTATCACCACTCTGCTCAGCACTCTTCCTATATACACACACCTGATTGGGGTCAATTCTCTCCCCCTCACAGTCATCACTCCTGTACATTTGAAGGTGTAGAGTTCAGGACTGTCTTGAAACTCCCTGCAGATAACAGGTACAAGAAAGAATTAGATGCAAAGTTATCCCTGAACTATTGTGCCATGAAGGGATTTGGAATATTCTGTTAAGAAAGCTGTGCATTTCATTTACATATATTACAAAATAAAGACTGTGTTTATGTAATTGGTGACTTTTTTCATAACCTTTTTTTATATTTAAAATCACATAGATCTGATCTGAGCTATAGAGATCTAATTAAAGTTTTTCAGTCGTCTGAAAATAAGCAGAGAAATATGTAACCATGGCTCTTCAAATCAAGATTGTCATGAAATATACGAGAGACATATGCCTAAAGTTTCCAGATAACTCTCTTAGATGGACGTGCAATGAAACGCTTGTGGTGGTGATGTGTCGGTGCCTGAATTTGGATGGGGGGATGACAGTGTGTGCCTTGAAAAGAGGCCAGTCCGTGCCTTCCAACCTCAAGACAGACACATTGAAATGAGCAGTCCAGCTAACAGGTCTCTGGAGACTTTTTAAAACAGGGGCCCTGCACTGTTAACTTCACATACTTCCTGTAGTATACTTGCACTGCATGTCTTTGGAGAACAAGGAGGTCCAAGACTAAAGATGGACTTTTTTTTTTTATTGTTTTAATAAATTTTTTTGCATTTATTGTATGTGACGTTAGCAGGTGACTGACAGCTTGCGAATATGTGGTTATACATTGAGCTTTTGGTGTTTTTGCACCAAAAAAAAAAAAAAAATCCAGTTCACATCCATTTTGAGGGAAGGCTGTTGGGTGTAATTTTCCGCCCGTATTTGGGATGACATTGAGTGGTCCAGTGGGTATAGAAGCTTGAGTCTCTCATCGTAGTGCTGGGGGGATGATTAATAATAAGCACTGATGAATTCTCCACTGTCCCTGTGGGTTCAGCCATTACCTAGCAGCTCCAAAATACCACCTGCAGCTATAATTAGAAAAGCTGCATCTTAAGGTCTCTTGCTTCAGATTCGACCAATTGCTTGTTGGACGTAGATCAAGACAGGAGCAATTTTTCCATATTCAAATATTTGTTGTCAAGTTTGTCCCCAAAGTACCTTTTGTCATGTGGTTTTAAACCCCACATACAATGTTCTAATTTAGTCAGTTCTCATTTTTGTATTTCTTAAATGTAGCAGATATGTACTTTGTTATTCATGGATTTGAACACAATTGATTTTCCAGTCCCTAATTTCTGCCCGGGTTTCACCACCCCATTCCCAAGGTTGTCTAAATAGACCTAATTTGATTTGAGATCACAGATTAGATTTCCACTGTATCTGATTGCAATTTGCCAGCCGCAGATATGTATCAGAGCAAATGATGAATGTTGCACAGCCCTAATTACTATGCACAATGATCACTATAAAAGCTCCCCCGTTGAAAAAAAGGGAAGAGAATTTGTGCTGAGCTCATAAAACCAATCAATTTGTCATTGGCCATGGACAGTCTTATGTTTTAATATGACTTTATGGTGCTGCACATATACATGCATTGATCTTCAAACCTAAGATCATGATGAAGAGCCTGTTAGTTGATTACAATGGTCTGTAGACGTAATCCTGCCAGGGTCATAAGCACGATTGATGAACCAATACTCAGGACCACTGCCCCCCGCCAAATGCACTCACTAATGTACAGGAATATTGAAATTAAGAAGAAAATGAGGACTCTGGCTTATGTATTGTGGTCGGGTCGGTACTTTAACCAAAGACCTCTTGCTAAGGGAGAGAGGAACCTTCTGGTCACTGCTACTCATCCACTTAATTGACTCAGTAAAGCCAAATATTAACATTATTGGGAAAAGAAATTGGCTTTAAAGAATACAAACAAAAATGAGTACTTGAAACATCCATTTTAGGCAGATTCCTAAAAAAAAAAAAAGGGCAGATCGGTTACAAAAAATTTAGCTTGTTGAGTTAAAATAAAGCATAATAAAGATTTTGCAGGGGGGTTTTTTCCAGGCAGAAAGCTTTCTTGAATGGAAGACCTGCTTCAAAAAGGGCAGTGATTACCATCAAGCAGCCAGTCAGACATTTCCTGTACGCAAAAAGAACCCAACGGGATATTGGAGCCATTTAAAAGACAAAAAAAAAAAAAAGTCACAAAACCATCTGTACATTATATTCGTTGAAATCTAATTTTCTGTGGAAATGCAACAGAAGAAATAAATAAGAAGAATAAGTTTGACATCTCAGATGCTCAGCAGTATCAAAACAGGCCTAAAAACATTATAAAGAATAAAGGCTGTAAAAAATAAAAAAATGATTGTCACAAATCAGTGATACTCAACCTTCCGTCAGAAGCCACTTACATTTACAAGGGCCACCGTTCAAAACTTTCCAATGTTCTTCTCAAAGCCATTTGCATTTGAGAATGAGGTTAACAGTACTAAGTTATTAAGGAATTAATAGCACAAGCCACACTCATTTTGCACAGAAATCCAGTTTACAAGAAATTTTGACAATAGTCTCCATGTTGGTAAACTTCCCTGAGGCACATGATGCAGCAGTATCCCAAATACCCCCCCCCCCCCCCCCCGAAATCACTGCAGCATTTTGACATAAATTACAATCAGTGCACCACAGTTCCATCTCACTTTTAAGCTACCTCTGTTGCTACTCCAGAGCTAGGCAGTGGTCCAACTTGTGGGTGACAGCAATTAACCTGCTTTTCTGGCTGTTTAGCTGGGGGGAAATACAGGGGATGAGAAATCTGACAGCAAGTGATGGGTAATATTTAGAGTTTGGGGGCAAATGAAATTCTCCCTAAAATGAACGTCATTAGGGAGAAAGTTACCCTACGCAGACAAAGGACAAGTTTGTGCACGCTCATGTGCACTCCCCTTCTTTCTACACTCGTAAGTTTGTTGGTTTGTGTAGGTAAATGCTCACTCACTCTAAAATGCTGACATACAGTGTTCACCTACCATCACCTCTCACAAACAAGCCTCAAGCATCTTTCTCTCTCTGCCCTTCACCTGTCCCTCTCTTTCTTTCCCTCTTGTAGCATATTTCACAAGACACACACACACACACACACACACACACACACACACACACACACACACACAAGATGCAAATCTGCGCTTTGCCCTTGAGCATAATTTAAAGGCCTAATCACCCAGACTGTCCCTTTCGGATGGAAAAGGGAAGGAGGGAGGGAGGATGGTTTCTCTCATTTGCAACCTTACACAAAGAAGCTCATTAGGTTTATCTTTGAGGCCTGAGATTGCCCCACTCAACTGTGTAAATAAGACACCGACCCTGGCCTGATGCATCAATCACCTCTCAGGACAGGAGAAAGACCTCCGCTGAAATATGGACAATTTCATAAAGGAGCCTATTGTTAACCATCATCATCTGCCTGAAGATTACTTTCCTCCACGAGGGCTGGAGGGCGTTAGTGAAACAGCATGCAGTATATGTCTTTTAAAATGATTTCCCCATTCACTGAAAAGACAGCTCCTGCCAGGCAATCCTTGTTGGACTTATTTACAATGAAAGCCATCCTTTTTATTTCAAGGCTGGCTATCGGCAGACAGTCCCTACAGAATAGTACATACAGGCTTGTGACATATAGGCCTGTAGTTTCCCCCTTCGTGATGACACTAAAGATATAGTGTGTGAATGACAGCATAGCTACTGTTTGCTCACCCTTCCCCAGACAAAACACAGTATTATTCTATTATCTATATAGACACCGGCTCTTCCTCCTCCTCCTCCGTCTCCCCTTTTCTCCCTTTTTTTTACTTTTTTCCCTGTGTCTTTTTCTTCATCTCCTTGAAACCCCAGCTGTCCATCTATGTTTAAGACACATTACGTGTGGCCTCCTGGAATTTACAGTGGCACTCTCCCAGTAACTCCATTCCGCGCAGGAGTCCCACGAGAGCATGGCGAAATGTCAAGCTGCAATGCTTGAAAGAGAGACAGGGAAAGGGGACTGTAAAAGAGGGGGAAAGAGAGTGACAGAGGAATTGAGAAGAGAGCATCAGAGAGCCAGACATGGAGAGACAGAGTGAAATCTGCTGGAAATAAACATTTATGGGTATTTTATGCTCAAGCAGTCAGAAGCTGTGGTGGAGGCAGAGTGGACTTTGGGTTTCAGGAGGAACACAGGTGTAACAAAACAGATTGTAGTGTGTGTGTGCGTATGTGGTTTGTTAGATCAGTGCCACTGGTCAATTACCGTGTCAAGCACTACAAACTCTAAATCTTTGCAAGTATATTTACCCAATTTCATGTCATACACAATACTGTAAATGTAGTATTTCAATAGAATAATGGTAATATTTTTTGATGATTTCAAGAAATCCTAAGGGAATTTTCACTGGTTAAACTTGAAGATTTTATTTTTACTTCACACATAAGAACATCTGTTCAAGGTTTTTGAACATGGAATACAGACACGGCTAATGCCATCTGACGGAGTTGCTGAGCTGGAACTGAAACTGACTGGGATTAGGTTTATGTCTGAATCTAACCTGAACCTGTTGTTGATGCACTGTGAGCTGGAGCACAAACACAATTGTTGCATGGCTGTCACGTGAATTAATCTTGAAAGAATACATAACTCATTGCAAATGACTAACAGAAAGAGCCATGGACATAGCCGCAAAATAAAAAGAATCCTAAACACACTCACAAGTGCAACTGAAACTACATGCACACGAACAGTCTTATACTCAATGGGAAATGCGTTAAATAGATGACAGTTTCATAACTCAACCTAGGTTAAGCCTTTTGTTTGACCTGACACCATTTTTTCTTTTCTCCTCCTTTTTTCATGTGAAGCGCATTAGCTTGGTGATAAATGAACTTGGCTGGGGTTAACCACCTCAGTGTAAATAAGAGGCAGCCTTTCAGCAGTACACACTGTGGCCAATAGTCCTGCAGTCTCTTGCCAACCTTGTGCGAGGCAGGATCAATGGTCACTTCACAACTCATTTCCTTTTACGCCTCCCTAACTGCCCTGTTTCAGCTCTGGGAAATAAATGGCACTGGATCTATAAGTCCACTCACACAAACACATATACAGGGATGCCTACACACTCCTACAAACACACACTCCTCATACAGACTCTGAGGGGACTGAGCAATTGCCTCAGCTCAATACTCTCCACAATAATTTATTTGCAAACTGCCTTGGTGGTGAATGGTGTATCATCTTTTGTGGCCTCACAATCGAAAACAGGCATTCTGTCATTGTTTGTTGCCACTCTCCTGTCATTGGCTTAAACAGAGTACCAGTCGTTAATATGGCAGGGTGGAGTGTTACTGTCACACACAGCCGGAATACATACATGTAATTGGCTGTGTTTTCCTGTAATGTGGAGTTAACTGGGGGATAGAGAAAACACGTGAAGTGGGGTGCCTTCTGATGCATACAAGGTGCCGCTTGCTTTTCTCTAAATGATTCCCTTCCCCCCTTCAAAAAAAGGAAAAGTGAAGCAAGTGGCTTACAGTCATTTGATAGGCCACGACACCACTATCCATTTAACAGAGCTTAAAAATCCTACATATGCATATGCCGGGGTGTCTTAAGCTGACAACCACAAGACAGGATTTGCTAGAAGGCAGCTTTGGAGTGTTGTGAATTTAACAAGCATGTCTAGTATTACAGTTTCTCTCTGCTTTAGCCATGAATAGTAACAAATCAGTCTCTGAAACGCATGCCCGATGGTTTGTTGTGTACACCCCCCTCCCTTCTCTAACTAATATTAAAATGACTTCAAATCTGGTTAAGAAGATGACGAGCAACGTCATTAATGACATCGGTGCTCTCTTCCGCTAATGCTTTCACAATCTCGGCTAACAGAATCCAGGTATGATCAAAGTTGTTTTTTTTCTCTCACTGCACTTGTTAACACTCTCTGCTGCTCAGATTACCTTCATCCCTGACCCATTTTTGAATAGATAAACGCTTCTATCCCTTTCCCAAGTTGTTTGTAGTTGTAATGCTACCAGGCTGCAAAAGGAAGATGCTCCTTATGCATCGCCCCCAAACACTGTATACATATGTAAGAGAGCCAGCCGGGCTCTCAGCCCTCTCCTCTTCACAGCCTCTCATACAAATGCAGTAAATAAGCTCAGGCCATGGGGAATTCAAGGCTCCAAACAGACAAACTGACAGACATGTTACTTAGTGCTGGCTTTGGCTCTCTTCACTGCAGGCTTTAGAGCTGAAGCTGCTGGGTTTTACAGTGCATCGCCCAATTTCAAGGCCTCCGTTGGCTGTCAAGGTGGACTAACTTCTGTGTCATTTAAATTGTTTTCTATATTTTTTTACATTTGTCCAAATAGAGCAAATCGCTGTACATACAAAAAATCTATTTGGTTTATTTATGAAACAAATCTACTTAGCATGAAGTCCTTTGGGAGTGGAAAGTGAACATTTATTCTGGATAGATATATAGAATAAAATGTATCCTAGTCAGAGGTTAATCATTGGAGTCAATGTAGCTCTCTGGCCTACGGCCTCTCTCAAACAGCCTGCCATTCCTCATCAAGACCTAACACTGCTTATTTACCCACACTGGGGGACTCAACTCGCACGAATTGATCAGCGATAGCGGTGGAAAGCTGCTTGTTCCACCCTGATAAAAGTGACGCCCATGAGCATATGCAGAACATGCTTTGTGGGCTAGGCGCTGCACTTCAAGCTTGACTAGACACTAAGCTGATATTGGTTTCACGCTTGAGTCCATGGTGCAAAATCTTCCAATGGAAACACAGAGATTTGATTGTTTCTGTATATGCATTTATCAGGAGTTTACATGATAAATATACATTAGTCTGGTGGCTTTGCCATGCGTGGTATTGTTTCAGCGATACACTTCTTCCTGCGTTCCCTCTCACCCGTTTAGACTTCATCATCCAATTCAGCGTGAACCTGATAATCATAATTTGCTCAAAACTTCAAATGGATTTGTTGGAGGTTCTTTGCATCGTTAGTCTGAATCCTCTCATAGTGAGGAAATACTTTAGTTGGCAGAAGTTTTAAATGGATGAGGAGAAAATCCCTCTCAAAATCAATGCTTGTTTTTACCCCTTCTGCTCTGTACAATAACATAATTCTCAGACACACAAGTAAAAGTTTCTTAAATATCTATGAAATAAACCCCGTCCCTCTCTCTGCTTGGTTCTAACTTAATATTTTATTGCTTTCCCTGCAGATCTAAATGATATGTAATTTATCATTCATACAAATTTCATTTTATTTTTTAATAACTGCTGTAATTGTTCTGTCCTTGTATAGAGTGCTGTGAGGGAGTGATCATGCTTTTGGCACATTTATCAAAGCTCATGCTAAAAAAAAAAATGCTGAAAGGAGTCCCTTTTCTCACATAGCCAGACTAAGTGTGCGACAGAGTGATAAATTTTCTTGTTAGGAGAAATTACATCCACTAACTTGAGCTACTTCAGCATGAAATTGAAAAAGAGGCATTTCTTGTGAATTTCCATTCTTGATTCAATGAAAGATGTAGATTAGCCCTTTGGAAAAGGGCGTGGAGTAAGAATGAAATGAGAGAAGTATGACTGCGCTCACTCCTTCTTGTTCTTAGAAGCGTGATATAGGATGCTGTGGGAAAAGGTTTTGTTTATGGCTCAGTCACCCTGTTCGTGTCTCCGTCCTTCTCAGTTCTGTTTGTGTCTGCATTTGCTATACACATGTTTTCACACACACCTCATACAGTAGTACATCTTTATCACCGGGCTCCTCCAAACCTTTTTTCTGGCCTGCCCCACAGTCTGTGCCCATCATACCGCCATATCTTCATCTCCCTCTCACGTTCAACACACACGTACACATACACACACACACTCAGGAAAATACTGTCTGTTCTTGTGAGGGAAGGGGGGGCTGGAACACTGATTGATAGACGCTGTGTGTCAGAGTGGAAGGCAGATAACTATATCTTCTACAGCTAACTTAAAGGTCAAACACACATCGTTGTAATTGGAATATTCACAAGACAACTGCCAAGGTACAATGCAGACTCGAGGAAAGAAATAGATTGGGAGGAGCGCAGATACTGAGACAGGATGGGTGAGGTGGTGGTGAATGTGATCCATGACCCCTCCACAGGCAGATGTAGTGGCTATTTATTGATTTGATCTTTGCATAAATTTTCCATGGAGAGTGACCTCAATGAGGTGACAGGAAGCTCATGATAAGACATAACTGGTAAACTGTGAAATTAGCATTGAAATCTGCCTTGTTGTGAGTAAACAAATAAAAGGTGTCCACCCTCTGTTTCGAGAAATAACCAATTATGACATAACACGCACACTAAAAATTCATGAACAGTTAATTTGCAAAACTCCAGTTGATGATCATATTGAGTGTGAACAGTAGCTGTAAGCTTTTAATATAAACATATTTTATCAGAGGTACAACCACCTTTTGTCAGTGGAATGTTGAGCCAGCTGGTGGACATATTCAGAGTTCACCATGCAGGAGGTGAACTGAGGTCATTCACAGCTAAGGGCAGAGAACAGTCGAATCGACCCTAGAAAGGTCCAGGTAACACTTTCACTCAACACTGAACTTGAGCTCTGCAAACCAGACAGACAGACAATATTGAGCTGCAACAGCAGAGCGCCAGAGACAGGATGTGAGGCACGAACAAACACACACACACACACACACACACACACACACACACACACACACACACCATGTAGATGCCGTCTTTATCTGACTTTTGCTGTTCTCAAGATGAATAACAGTGCACAGAGTAATTTATTTCATGATGGTGAGCGAAACCACAGCAAAAAACAATTCAATTATTGACAGAAGAGTCATCAAACTTTATGGTGTCTTAGCTTCAGGAGTTGGTATTTTGTCTTTAATATTCTGTAATAGTCTTTAAGCTCCAGACAACTGTTCAACGGGGATATCACTTGCTAACATGTTTGGTATATGACACAAATGTGTCTTGAAGAGAATCTGATTGCAACCATTTCTAAGAGGGAACAATGCCACCTGAAGTTCTAGAAACGGGCACTTTGTTGAATGAATCAGTTTATCCCCATTCATGAACAGAGGGAAAGTAGTAGTCAAATTCAGGGACCTTATCAACTTGTAACTTTGACTGGACTGCTGACTAAGTTGTATTCTTTTCTGGATTTTGAAGTGTATATATGTCATGTGTGTCATTATCAGAAGTTTAATGTAGGAAGAAAGAAGAAAGCGGTTAAATTACTCTCTATTCAAGATTTTCCCAACCTTTTATTTACCCTGCCCTCATCCCTTTCCTGAGTCATCACAAGCCTTAACTGCACAAATTCATTCATCTTTTCAACAGTAAATATTGGTCTTGATGTTACGCACCAAACCAGTTCTTCTGTGGTGATTACTCCTTCTCAGGAGTCACATTTCAGATTGCTTGTTGCCTCTGGCCATGTTTTTGGAGATAAAGCCTTTTAAAAAGGACTTGTCAACAAAGAAAGACACAATTGCTCTGTGAAACAACTTCGTTTGATCCTCAGACAACAGTGTTAAGAAAACCTTAGTTTTCACTGAAAGATAGCTGTTTAAATGTACTGAATTATAGAAATCATAGGTATATTCATTTTTGATTATGCTGTCGTAGATTTGCAACAGTGTATTGGTTTTAAGACATCCATCCATCCATCCATTTTCTTCCTCTTATCCTGTTAAGGGTCGCAGGGGGGCTGGAGCCTATTCCAGCAGCCTTCGGGCAAGAGGCGGGGTTCATCCTGGAGGGGTTGCCATTCCATCGCAGAGCCAACACATAGAGACAAACAACCATTCACACTCACAGTCACTGACACTACAGTCAACATAGAGTATTCAATTGGCCTAGTCCCCAATTGCATTTCTTTGGACGGTGGGAAGAAGCTGGAGTACCAGAGAGAACCCACACAGGCACAGGGAGAACATGCAGATTCCACACAGAAAGATCCTGTGCCCGAGCCGGGACTCAAACCCGGAACCTTCTTGCTGTGAGGCGACAGCGCTAACCACTGCACCACTGTGCCGCCCTGGTTTTAAGATATATTTAACCTTATTATGAAAACTGACAGTTTGTCATACCATGTATCACTTTTGAGAGGGACCTGCTTACATTATAAAAGTATCATGTAACCAAGATTAAAAAAAAAAAAGATCCCTGAAAAGTGGCAACCTAAATCGTTTTCAGAATGATGCTATTTGTTACTGAATCGTATCAAGCGCACTCAATATGCAAGTGTCCCAGTAATTGGAGTACCATTTCCAAGCATCTATGTTTATGTTTTCACTCCCCAACTGCGTTTTTTTTCACAGGCCCCTTCTCCAAATGAGCTATGGCTTGCCTGAAAGCAACATTTCTTAAAACTATTCATCTAGCTGTGTGACCTCCGATTGACTGAAACTGTGAAAAGGAGAGAGCTCATAATCACCTGGAGAGGTAATCAAGCACCGCAGGAGAGGAGAAGATAGTGTAGTAACAATAGGTGTGTGTGTGTGTGTGTGTGTGTGTGTGTGTGTGTGTGTGTGTGTGTGTGTGTGTGTGTGTGTGTGCTTGCGTGTGTGTGTTTCTTTGTGTGTTCTTGCAATGCTACATATTGAGGACAAACATCCTTGTACTTATATCTTTGTGAGGACTTTCACTGACATAATACATTCCCTAGCCCCTCATCCTAACCCTAACCATCTCAACTGACTGCCTGACCCTAAACTTTGACCCTTAACCTAACCAGAACCTATTCTAACCTCAACGCGAAAACCAAGTCTTGACCTTCAAACGGCCCTTTGAAGATGTGAGGACTGGCTTCAATGTCCTCACTTTCCAAAAATGTCCTCACTCTGTTGGTTAAATATGTATTTGTGTGTGTGTGTGTGTGGGGGGGGGGGGTGCTCTCAGGCAAGCTTTGCAAAATGAACACTTGACCCCACACACACTGTTCAACACACAAACACCGTCTGCTTTCCCTTCTTCTACCCGCACAAATAGCCTCCACTGTCTCCTCTGTTCTTTGTCCATCTCTATTTTTCTTCCTCTCTTTGTGATAATATATTGTGGAAGCGCCCAGCTGTCGGCCTCCAAAGGACTTCCGTAAGAGCAGCAGTAGATAAAGAGCATTGCTGAATGGGCTTGCTGTCACCTTATCTGAAAGTAGCGGTGCAGCACAGGTCAAAGTAACGACTTAACTAAAGCCACCAGCAGAGATCAGGAAGGGGAAAGTACCGGTAGGTACTTGTTGAGGTAAATTGAACTTCAAAAGTGATGAAGCATCAACAAGACGCTCAGATATATTAACTACATTTAGATGTGCACTGTTATTCCAAAAATGACTGTACTCTGTTTGATTTTCTGAATTGGTGTCTTTCACAATTTAGCATTTCCCAATTAAGACGTAGATATGTCTCTATGAGTTGACTTTAGAATTTCTTTTGATACGTATACTGCATATTGCACATATAGCCCTCAAGTCAGCTTTCATAGCAGTTTGCAATCTTGTGGCTCATGTCCTCTTGCTTATCATAACAACATAAGCACAAATTAATATAGATTTTAACATAATTATTTTCTTTCATCGATACACACAAGGAAAAGGGAGCATGGCTTGGAGGTAGCGTGGCAATGTAGCAACCGAAAGGTCACTGGTTCGATCCACACTTCCTCTGGTGACCATCTCGAAGTATCCTTGAGCAAGATACTGAGCTCATTGCTCCTTATGGCCATTTGATGGACTGGCAACCCATCCAGGGCGCACTCTGCCCAGTGTCAGTTGGGATAGGCTCCAGCCCCCAGCCCCTAGCACCCCTGCGCACGACCCTTAACGGATAAGCGGTATAGAAAATGGATGGGTGGATGGATGGAATACGTACAAGGAGATATATTAAAATATTTCGGACAGGAACACAGTCAACTTAAGTTTCAACCTTTGTTCTTCTGACAAGGCAGCTACTCAGGATTTGCGCAGCTGCAAATAAAGAGGACTTTTATTGTAGTATCATTTCCTTAGCTATGTAAACATGTTTTTCCTTAATAATAAGGGCAAAACCTGGAATAATCGTGGAATACTGGGTACATGTACATGGGGCCAGTGTTAGACATTTTGACAGGACAGAGGACAGTTATTTTAGATGGCTTTATTTATATTTCAAACTTGATGAGTCAAAATCAAATTAAACATGGCAATACAGACTTGTTGAAATTGATGTATAGCTTAAAACCTTGCTCTCCCTTGCGAGAACAGATATATCATATTATTTACTCACGATATCCATGGTGATAACACCAGGAGGCCGGACATTAGTGGATAGTAGCGGTTTGAGTGAACGACGGCAGGCCTTGTTCTCAGTTATTGCTGGCATGGCCAAACAAAGTCTTGGCAGCCACACACATATTGCTGCATATGCACTTTTTCTTCCAGCTCACCGATATAAACACACATTTTATCTGTGATGGGTAAAACAGACCAATGTTTTGTCTTGTTGGTGAAAAAAATAAGTGTGAGGTTACACAATGGCGCTAGAGTCCCTGGAGCGCTGCCTACCACTACCGCCGCTACCACTGCTACCACCACTTTCCTATCCTTTCCCATACAAGCTTTCTTCCTGGGGTAGCAGCGAGCAAATTCATCTCATCAATCCCCCCGGGAGGGTGTAGCTATGCAGCTCTGTTTACTGTGGCAGAAAGTTAATATAAATTTTCATCAGTGGGGGAAGTTTACACATATGATTCTATTTGTCCTTCATTATTAGCACCTGAGTCTGGGGCTGGGTAGGCATAATTGTCTACAGACACAGGCCAAATAGATGCAAGGGAAAGGCAAATAAGCACATCCCAAAATAATTTGATGCTTGTGTGTTACAATCCTCCACCCCAGGAATTCTTAATCTAGAGAATCAATAAACAAGGTGGAAGAGAGGGGGTAGAAAGACAGAGAGATGAGAGGAAGAAATGAATAATGTGATATGTGGAGAAGGGGGAGGGAAGAGGGGAAGAAGTTGAGGTGAATTCAAAGCGCAATGATGAGGTAAAAGGCAGCTGAGGCAAGCAGTAAAAGATCAATATGGAATACGTATTATTCACCTTAGAAAGACGACATGACAACAAATGATATTTTCATGGTTATTTGTTGAGACAGAAGAAGCTGAAGTAGTCGCTGAAAATCCTTCGATAGAGATAGCAGAACGGGACACAGAAGCCCATTGTTCTACTGGAGAGCTTTATGTCTGTCCTGAGGCCGAGTGCTCTCTCCATGGACCTCTCCCTGCCTCCACACTGTTGATTTATTGAGTCATACATTCAAATGCTCATTATGCCTACATACTTTCCAAATTTTCATGTTCTCCGCTCTGTCTTTCCCTTTTACATTAGCTTACATGTGGCGAGGTGGGAATTGTTTTTTTTGTTTTTTTTTTTGTCATGGACATGTATTGAGAAACTGGCCAGAAGTTAGATGTGGGACAATTTAAGACTGAATTTTGTTTGATGCTCACCATCAGCAGCATGTGTTGGAGTTATAACAGGACCCCATATTTGGGGAAAGAACATGGATTAAGAGGTAGCAACGATCATCTCTTCCAGTCTAGCAGTTTACATGTTTGCTCTCTTGTCCCCCTGCTGTTTGTATCTGCAACTTTAGCTAACTATGTTTTCTGCTGATGCTCTTTCTCTTCCAAGTAGGTAACCAAGCAGAGAGGATGTGCAGGCGTACTTTGTGCTTTGTAGATTTCGTAACAACAAAATGGAGCTGAATCTGCAGCCAGTATTCCTTGTAAATTTTTGTGTTTCTCATGGTAGGGATGCCTCTATATATTAGTGTCAGGCAATATTTTCCCCGTTGACTACCATCAGAGAAATTGAATTTGTTCTCAAAGGTGTGATAAAGGTCTAACACACACACACACACACACACACACACACACACACAAATTTCTTTATGATTTTTTTTTTAAATAAATGATGAACAACAATGGTTTGCACAATAAAAAAAAATCTTTGACACCAGGTATTGGCCAAAACATTGTCATAAATATTAGCATCGACATCGGTCCTGCAAAATCTATGCATCCTCAACTTAATGAGATAAGCTTGCTTGCCAATCTTTAGGTACACCTAGAAAAAAATGAGTCGCATCCCCCTCCATGAAGATTATATGCTCAGTTTATAATGTTTGGAAGAGGTGTTTATGTGTTTATATATTTTTGGGCTGTAATTTATGTTGAACTGTTATGGGTTGTACTGAGAGTTGGTCCTTATATCTTGTGCATCCCATTCATGTGATTTGATAGCACCACAATACAGTGAGTAGTCTCTGAAGTGACCTCTCAAATACATGTGCACCTCTCTTGAACAGATTCAGAAAACCTGAAGTAATTCTCATGAATGTAAAATTTATGGCAGGACTGGATTTTTTTTATCCAGATGTTCCTAAAAAAGACACATAATCTTCACACTTGAAGGGTTGGCTTGATGTTTTTTAGAATAATTTAGCAATTTAAAATGATAACTACCTACTCGCATGCTCTCTGGTCATGTTTGACTGAAGTTTGTTTCATGACCAGTGCCACCCAACAAAACTCATTCTTCCTGCATGTTTAGGGGCTCTGCTTTACACACAGTGCTCCCTGGTCGCACTTTTCTTGTTTTTAAAAACTCCTGACCCAATTTTGTATTCAGACATTGTCTAGGACATCTTATCCCTCTCCCCTTCTCTCCTCGTTTGTCTATCCTTTCCAGCCAGCCCCTCCAAATCTGTATCCATCCATCCATCTGCCCTGAATCCACTTATATAAGAAGATAGGGTGTAAATATTTTGGTTTGGAGTGTCAGCGCATATCGCCCCGGCCAACAGACCAGCAGCCTCAGTCCAATCAGCCATGTTTGTTTGTTCAGCTTAAACTGTTTGTGCCTTGTATTCAGGGGCATGTGACTCCCTCCAGCTTGATAAAGTGTTGCACTTGTTCTTTTCCTTTCACTTTTAACTATTTCTTTCCTACAACCGCCCTATCCTCCCGATTTCCT
The DNA here is from genome assembly GCF_037954235.1 of Aulostomus chinensis. NCBI lineage: Eukaryota > Metazoa > Chordata > Actinopteri > Syngnathiformes > Aulostomidae > Aulostomus > Aulostomus chinensis. Next base: position 19,477,014 of record NC_141323.1, on the reverse strand, counting down.
GGAATCAAAGATAGATTGGTGCTGTGAATGAGATTATGTGTGTACCCAACCGCATGCACGCGCGCGTGCGCGTGTATGTGTGTGTGTGTGTTTGTGTGTGTGCGCGTTGTCACTGCTGTCAGCATAACAGGAGTTTTTCTGGCCGACAGCCTGTTGAACAGCAGCCCTCCTACAAACACACGCGCAAACAGAAAACGTGTTATAAACAGCACGGAAATGCTGTTTTATCACGATGCAGCACATTTTTTGTTGATTAACAATTGATGCAATCTTTTTACTGTTACTTTCTGGAACTTTGACACTTCCTGTGCAGTCTACATCTACCTCTTAGGAAGCAGGTTATTTTGTTCTTGTGTCATCATTCCAATATCTGCTACATTCCCTAATAACAACAACCTGCTCTTGGCCAGGAAGTGATCTGCGCTGTCCAAACACAATGTCACAGCTCCTCAGATATATCAGGGTCCTGTGTCATGGCTGCGTATTCTGCAGTCTCCAGGTGGATTTGAAACAGTGACATTCATAGTGGATGGCTTACTCCTTGTGTGCAGCCCATCAGCCTCAATCTGCCACACACAATAAGCAAAGCAATCTAGAGATTTGTTATGGTTGGGCCTGCTGTAGGCCCGCTAATGTTTTTCATGCTTGTTGAAGATCTTTGCATGCTCGTTTCAAAGGTGCATTGTGATAGGTGTTGCTTATTACCCTTTCTGTTGAGTCTAAACACAAGCCGAGGCACGGGATGAATGGACGGATGATGTTTTTTTTCGGTCCCCTATCTCTTCCCCTCTCTTTTCTTCCTCTCCAGTGATTTCTGCATGCCTATTAATGTAGCAGAGGAATGCCTGTGTAAACATTCTTGTTTCTCAGTCCGTTTCGCATAATAGTCGCCTGTATCGCCTTTCTCCTGACCTCACTATCTGAAACCAATTACACCAGATCCATTTGGGCTGAATCTTATTTTCATAAGGATCCCTGTGTCGCGGTCTTGTGTGTTATTTTCCCTCCTCTTATTTTTTTTCCAACCTCAGTGATGGATATCAACATCAAATATGCCTCTGAGTGCCTTGTTATTTATATAGCAGGGCCCGGCTCTTTTACTCTTTGTCTCTCTCTCATATTCTCTCATATTCTGTCTGGCTTGTTCTCATTCGAAGGAATGTGTCACATTGTGCTATTTATACAATGTGCGCATTAATAGACTGGGGGATGTCATTTTTTTGTGCATAGCAACCCAGGTTAAATAGGCGCTGGGTCTGCACTCCTCTATGTTTTTGTCCGCTTCCCCCGGCTCTTCAGCAAACTTTTGATGACTTTTCTTGGCATTTGGTGCTTTTTGTGGGCTGAGATGGGCTTCTGCTTGCCATCTCTGTGGAGTGGGAGGTGGGTGACACAAATTGGTGCTTTTTACTGTAATGGTGGAATACTCAGAGCTGGTGAAAGTGAGGGGACATTTTTTCAGACTTTTTTCCTCTCCCCCTCTTACCTTTAGTCTCAGAAAAATGGCTAACCCCTCTTCCACAAAAGAGGTGACAGACAGTTTCAGGCCTGACATACCACTCTGGAAAAGTTTTGCCGGTTCTCAGAAGGTCTTTGTTTTGTTTGGAGAATGACTCTTTATTCAGTCTGAGCAGACTTCTGTTCTAATAAGCCTGGTGCAGCTGGTTTCCCTGCTTCACCCTTGTCCACCACCTTTCATACATCCATCGATGTTTACCTGGCTTGGATATTGCAAGTGCTGTTAAAAACATCCATTTCTTTGTACTCTTCACCGCATGTAATATATTGAGTGGCTTTCTTGACTATAACACTGGGAGTCATTATTGATTCACACATGGATAAACATTTCCTCTATGACAGCAACCTTAGGCTGCACTAATCAAGCAGCCTCTCCTCTAACTACTGTGTGCAGGACTCAATAAGCCTTATAATTACTTTGATTCACCAATCATTGTGAGATTAATTATCCCCCATGTTTTAATTAGCAAACCATTTCTGCATTCACAGAATTTGTTTTTGTCTTGTGCGTTCTGCTAGTGGAAGTGAAAGTCGAGCAATGTTTGACATGCATTTTGAAAAAGTCCACAAAGCTTCCTCTGCCTCGTGTGTGTGCCTACTATACCACTTTTTCGCATGTGTGTTGTGAAGGAGAGTGATGGCTCGGCTTACAGATGTCAAATTGCACACACACATACATATAAAGCAATGGCGACTGGGCTCCTCTTACCAAGGAGACAGATCAATGCAGTTAGGACCCAGTGTAGGTGTAATGTGTTTGTTTACTTCAGTTCAGAAAGCCTGGCTGCTCAGGAGGAGCCAGACAGACAGCAGCCCCCACCCCCACTCTGTCTTTTCATAATTGATCATGGGGTGGCTGCGTTCCCCCAGGGGTTAGGGCATGGCGACTTTTTTCCCCCCTCAATCTTGTTTTTACATTTTTACTGCCTCACACTTTCTCTTCTCCCTGTCTTTTCCTCTTGTTTGCTCAGGATCTCAATGTACTAGTTCAAACATTGTTCCCACCTGCTGGTAGAGCTGTGCCATATGCACGTCCTGTCAAGGCAGCTGTTGTCATGGATACTAGCAAGCACCAGAAAATAAAATGAGAACCCCTGTTTCCTGAAGAAGTGTCACTCTTTTTTTTTTTTCCTTATGTTTTGCTTCTTCGACTTGTCCTCTTCTTTTTTCATCAAAAAAACATCTGTGAAGTTGTTGTTTAGGGTGTGTGTGTGTGTGTGTGTGTGTGTGTGTGTGTGTGTGTGTGTGTGTGTGTGTGTGTGTGTGTGTGTGTGTGCGCACGCATGCATGCTTGCTTGTGCATTCCCATACTTGTTTCCCCCCCTCTCCCACTTGATGCTCATGGGCCTGAAGAATACAAGTTATGCAGCAGTGTGGAGCAGCAGCAGCAGCAGCAGTAGTAGCAGATGTGCACAATGTTCTTTTCTGCCAGACGCTTTCATCCATCTGCTCTTGAAGAATTGGAGTGAAGCTGCTAGCCCAGCTGCCGTTGTACCTGTGAAGCTGGAGCTTGCTCGTCGTACACATCCGGTATACACACCGCTAGGCGGGAGGAGATCTGTAATCCCATCCAAACCCTAGAGAAATAAATTACGCCTCATTGCAGCCTTTTTTGATTCTTATCATCTGGAAGTCTGGCAAACACAAATGGTGTTAATGGCACATTCTACAATTTACAACAAAAAATTCTTCAGGCCATATACAAACAGCTGTGAACTCTTTCTACCACCCATCCTCGGCTCATAAGCATCCTTAATGCATAGTGTAAAACCTGCACTGCTAGTTAATTCACTCTAAATGTAATCTGATGTTGATTTTGTCAACTTTAATTACAGCTCCCAGGGACACTTCACATGGTGCTGCCTCTACTTCAAATTGATATTATGAATATGCAAATGTGGCAGTAATTTGCAGAGAGAAGTGGGTATTTCAGTTGAGCACACACTAGACAGGTCAATTCTACCGACGCTCTGCCTTCTTTTTTTTTTTCCATCCCTCCACCCTCTTCTTCAGGGGGTACTCTAGACAAACTGTATTTATCCTTGATCACAGCTCTGTGAATTGTTACTAGGACCAGTGTGGTGTTAACCACATCAGAGAGTGTTGCAGAAAACACCACATGACATCATTGTTAGTCAGATTTTTGTTCCTTAAAACTTGAATTGTCTTAGCTGTCAGCTCCTCTTCTTCCTGGCCTTCCAATCTTTCATTCTCCCTTTTATTTCACTGTCTTTTTTTCTTTTTGTGTTCCTTTCTTCACAGGCCCAACAAGCAGTGAGGCAATTACTCTTGCAGCAGCCAGGCAGTGGCCTGAAATCTCCAAAGAGCCAGGACAAGCAGCGTCCACTGCAGGTAAAGCAGCTCCCAGTCTAATCTCCTAAGTCCATCCATAATACATGCTCCTCCGAAAAGATTTCCTCTGTTCCACAAGTGTGTTTGATTTGCCAACGCAATCCTCGGACCTGTCACTGGAATCCTAAAGCTGGACAAGCCAGTAAGCTAAGCGTCACATAGACACATGAAGGACGTTTTGTCTTGAAAGCCATCTTTCCATTTTCGTGTACACATTTTTTTTCTTAAGGGTGTAAACTGAACAATAATTATAATGGGGGTGCATCCAGGGGTTATATGATAGGATGACAAATTAGAAGACATATTTGATCTGTCCTCTTTTCTTCGGCGGATCTATAGTGTTGTTGACACGGGAAGATTCTGAGGTTAGTTATTGCATGAAAGGCCTGTCATCCTGACTAGTGGGTTATGCAAACAGCTAATTTTACTGCACGTCATCTCTTCTTGTCAACGCTAATTTACCTTATTGATTTGTCGAGCTGTCTATTCCTGTTGTCAGTGATTTGGTAAAGGTCACACTTGTACATATATGCACAAACACACACAAAAAGCACACACAGTTGCACTCTGACACCACACATGCACATATCTTCATCTTAACACATTGCAGCTGCTATCACTTCACTTCCTGCTGTTCAGATATCCTCACACATTGTTATTTATCTCAATTGATGTAAGGTCCCTTCACATCTGCTGTTTTTAATGATTCATTTTTTTTTCTCCGTTTTATTTTTAGCCATTTGAAATTGAGGTGTGGGAGTTTTTGCTCTCCACTCGGCTAATAACTACCATCAAGGACCAATGGTTTACCTCATTAGGGACGTTGTGTGTTCCATTAATGACAGGGAAATTGGCGTTAACCTCACTCGTTGATATTTTCACAGAGTCTAACAATGGCAACACCTTCAATTGGAGTCACACCCCTGTGTACCTAATTACGCACTGTCTAAGAGATAAGGTTGGCAAAGACTACTCGTGCTTTTGCATTTAAATAATTCAACTTGACCTTATCAAGTGTGCTAATATTATCAGTGTATTCACACACAACCGCATCATAAATAAAAGGGCTGTTTATATGGGAGGAATGAATTGTTGGGCTTTGAAGTTTTGTATACCAAAGTGTTTTGACTCAAACAAACAAGCTCCTGATCTAAAAATGCTGGCACAGTCAACAAGAATAATAGCAGGAAGAACAATATTGAATGAGAGCAGTGTTGGTGCATGATAACAGCCCACCCATGCCCAAGCCCCTGCCTCTAATAACACCTGCAGAAGCTAAATATTGAATATTTGCATTTGCTTACGCCATCCCTGCCTCAGGTTGGTGATATGAATCAATAAGAGTTGCCGATTGGCTGGTTCACGTCAGCTCCAACTATTCCATCTGTTGATCCAGCCTTTATTAACATCCTCACCTCTTGGTTCTAAAACATCTCCATGCAGAACATTATACATCCGGATTCTCCAAGTGGTACAATGATCATTTTTTTATTCTGGGACTGTGCTACTGTACACCTTTAAATCCACTCATTTCAGATGACATTTTAGTTGTAATACTCCATTGTACACATATTAGGATAAAACCTTGTTTTGCTTCTCTTATTTTTCTTCCATCTTGTCAGTAGTCACTTTTTATTTATTGTTGTCCTTGGGGAGTTTACCCAATAAAGCTGCCTTATTTACCTGGATTATGAGGCCACAATGGATGCTGCCGTGCAATATTTTATTAGCTTCACGGCTTTATAAGAATCGGTGGCAGTCATGTGACATGTTTTCCACCAGAGAGATCACGCAGATTGATCCCCTTGTATGAGTAGTGCAGTAGAAAGTGGGAAAAGGATTAATATTACCATGACATCCTGCTTATGACAGAGATAGTGATAAATCCTCTGCCAGTCTTTTTTTCCCTCTTGTTCTCCCATCTTTGGTATTTAAGGGAGGGAAATGATCCATAGATCATGGCATGTAAATTATTTAGTACACAAGCATCTAAGTGCCTCAGCTTGCAGTTTTAATTACGCGTATTAGTGGCTAAAGGCTCTCGCCTGACTAATTCTATCCGCTCGCTCATCGCTGCGTCTCAGGAGTTGATGATGCGGAGGCAGGCAGCTCTGGCATTCACATGCGCGCTCACACACACGAAAGAGAAAAAAATCTAACAAACACACATACAAACACACACACAAACTGCTTCTCCACATTTGCGTAATGTGACAGGTCTATTATTACACTGTAAGCCCACGGGAGCACTCAATAAACACCTATTTCTCCCTGTAAATCCCCCTGCCTCCGCCATGCTGCTTTCTCGGCTCTCCCAAGGCGCACGACACCCTCTCGTCTCTGCTTCTTTCCCCCCCTCACTCTCCTCTTCTCTGTGGCAATATCCCCCCTCTGAAAGGCATTTATACACTGACATTTGGAATACAAATAAAGAAACGCGGACAAGGAGAGGCGGAGAGGATTACAGAGGCCTATGAGTCTGACAGTTGTTTCATTCGCACACACGTACATAATGCATTCACACGCAGCCCACACACACACACATCACAAGCATGAAAGTTTTACTGTTGTCAGATGTAACTTTGTGCCAGTATTAATTGTTTTATATTGTTGTAGTCTATACATGTCATTATCGATTACAAACAGGGTAGAAGTTGACTCAAAGCAGCTTTAACGTGGTGGCTGAGAGATGTTTCTTGTTGATGATTGGCAGAACAGCTCAAGTTTATGAAAATCACCTGACTGTTTCAGGAGTTGCTAAATTTTTCAGCTTATGTCCCCCAAAATAAAGGTGTCAGAGACTTTTGATCCCCAATATCCCAGAGGTGGTTAAAGCATACAAACATTGTTGCTCACATATGCATTAGAATTCCATCCAAACAAAGCCAAATTCAAACTGATTTAAAATTTGAATGTCTTGTAATCTTGTTTTCATGTCTGGAAAGGTTGCCAGGTTGCCTTCAACGAAGCATCACTGCCTCATTTTGACTCAGCCACTACTTCACTTCAATATGTGACCGGACACACACAAAACCACTAGACTGACCCCCCTCACCTGAACTAATGAATTTGTCAGGTGGGGCCTTGACAATGTAGACGAACACCTCCAACCCTCCATATAGTCTGGTCTGATTTTTCTCCATCCAAAACCAGCATTGAAATGCAGTTGTGAATACCCTTTTATGAGTATGAATGAAAATGTTTAAGGTTTTATCGCAAGGTTATGGATGGGAAGAGAGTAGACTTGTTTACACCAACTTTGAGATTGGTTGTGGGCACCGGGCCCTAGGTCAGAGGAAGTATCACACTTAAAAGATCAGATCTACACGTTTGAGCCAACATAATCTCACGAGTAGCTGCTTACTGGCCCTCATCTGGAAAACCAGCATAAAGAAAGGGCTGGCTTGACTATAGGTTAGCTGACTTCAGCAAGCATGGCTAAAGGATGGCATTTCACATTTACATTTATGTATCCCCTCTGGTTGGATCTGAAAATGGAGAAAAACTATCACAGCAAAGGGAATAAAGAAAGGGGGAAAATATTATGTTATTCATGAGGAAAACTTCTGTTGACTCTGAGAGAGAAAGAGAAAAAAAACGTCAGCACATTTTAAGTCAAACACCCTTGGTTACTGCTTTTATAACCAGAAAACAAGATTTTTCCCCTCTCTCCATCTCCCTCCCCACTTCTCTTTTTTCTTGCATTTACAACACCTACAGGACAAGATTGCTAAATTGCGAGGACAGAGCAGGTTCATCATTGTGATGCAAAAGAAGTTGAAATGCAACCCCAAGGCGAGGTAGCTGAGTTTGGGGGATCAAGTGAAAGTGAGAGGGAGGGAGGGATAAAAAAAAGTAGCTCAGACCTTTGATGTAGCAGCAACAAATTTACCTTGTGACAGAAGATACATGGGTGCAATAAACGAGTTATACCAGCCCTTACACATGCAATCAGATGATTCTGGCCAGGGTGTTAATTGGATCCTAACCGGCAGATCTGATACGCCTGGGCCCCAGTAGTGAGGGGGAAAGCCTTTCCAAGTGATGAACTATAATTCACTGAGCTGCTTGAAGCACTTGTAATTTACTGTGTGTCACTGATGAAGAGGCTGATCCAGTGGAGGCTGTATTACCTGCAACATCAGAGGGAACCCCCCCCCCCCCCCATCACTTGTACTCTCACTTCTTTATATTTCAACACTGTCTCCTCTCTGCACTTTTTATTCTCCCCCACTATCTGCCACCCCCATTTACTCTTGAAATTCTGCAGGGAGGCATCAGTTGGGGGTGAATTGTGCCAGTGTAATGATTAAGGTTCTACAATTTGTAACGATAATGATACAAACAATGTGCACCAGCAGAGTCATGCAGCTAAACTCCTTTTCACTACACTCAAAAGGCTTAATCAATGATTATCTGCATATAGAGACAAATCAATATGGAAATGGTGCTAAGCCAGTCTCCTCTAGCTTTTTATTAGAGGCTTTTACATGATGGTTCTTTATGTTATGATAAATTGCACTTCCCATGTACTGCTGCCAAACCTTTATGGAAATTGATTTTGGAAAACATTCAGTAATCTACTTAGCTTGAGTCCTGACAATCTCAAGTATTGATCTCCCTAAGATGAAAGCATGTGTTTGAGCAGCTCACATGCATTTAACACAGCAAACACACATGTGCTTCTCACGTACTGCACACTTGAACTTCAGAGTCGCATACTCACCCCAGCCAGCTTGCCCCAGAGCTTTGGTGGTCCTCAAGTGGAGAGTTCCAGCTATCAATAATTGTGCGGCCACATTTGGCAGTAATTGGATAGTAAATGAGCAGTGTCAGCTGAAAGGGAGTTGAGAGGTCAGAAGTCCACAAGCTATAAGGGGGGTCTGAGTTTTGTCTCAGTGCCCCCCTGGGATGTTCAGGAGATTGAGATGAAAGAGAGGATGAGAAAAGAGGGACTTTCTCCCTTTTTTCCCTCAGTTTCTCTCTCTCTCTCTCTCTTTCTGTGTGCACAATGAAGCTAGTGGCTTAATTAGCAGTGATCTCCCTGCCAAGGATCCACAGTAATTACCAGCTAGGACCCTCCATTCCTCATTGCATTTATCTTAGCCGAGTGTGTAATGCTGCTCAGCCCTCTGTCCAGTTCTGCAGGAACTACCTCTGTCATTGATAACATCCCCTGGCACCACAATGTTTATGGGCAACATCTAATCACCTGTTTCCCCTGCATATTATCAGTAAGTGAGCAGTGAGGCAGGAAAACGAAAATAAGGAATGAATCTCTGCTGCACATGTAATTGTTTCCGTTTGAACATTGACACACCAGCAAAATCCCACTACTCTGAGGACAAAGGGCCAAATACCTGAATTGGTGCAGGGGAATTTGTCAATTGGCCCAAATGTGTGTCGTGTTTTAATGCAAGAATGGCTCGGTTACATCAAACAAAGGTGCCAACTCTGCCTGGAAATGATACCTGAGATCTCCGTGGAAGAGCTTGACCTTTCACGAGACATTGGAGAGGCTGCTTACAGGCTGCTGGGGTGACAAGAGCGCTGTAATGATCTGCTTGTTCTGGTGAGGGCCCCACTGGTGTTTTCACATCAGGAGCCAATTTAAAGGACCTTTGTTTTGCTCTCCAACTTTGTGTGCAAACCAGATGGCTTCAAAGTTCATGTCAATACTGATTATCACTCTCTTGTAGTTTTTAAGACAAGGGGGCATAAATTAAAAAAAAGGGGTTCAAATGGAGAGAACAACACAATCATGTTTCTGACACATGTCTAAAAGGAAAACAGTTGTTTGGACACATCAAGGGAAAGAATCTTTCCTGTTGCCGAATAAACTGCAGGAATTGTATCCTCCTGGATCACAAAGAACCAGAAGTTCAGCACGTTTGGATATCATGGCTCCTCTTCTCCAAAAGATTCATACTGTGTGAATGTTTATGCCACCGCCATCAGCTCGTAAATGCTCATTAATTTCATCCTTTCGTGGCAAAATCATTTCTAGGAGAAGCAATTCAGCCTCCTGTTCCTTTCAATTCACTGCTCACGTCAATCAAGCCCTCATGCAGTATCCTGCAGAATGGAGGTGTTATATTCCTGCAATTATCATGTCATATACTCGAAAATGTAAATGAACGTGTGTGTAAAATTAAATTTATGGGTTGTCAGTGAAGAATAAGAACCAGGAGAGCAATTACTTATCTGCTTTCATCTTGGAGCCTCTGATACATCAAGCAGAAAAGCATGCAGTTAAATGCTGGAATTAGCATTGTGGTGCACTTCACAATGGACGTGGGCCAATGCCTTTTCTCCCCTCTCTCTGTCCTGTTTTCCCCTTTTTCTTCCCCTATTTTGTTTCGAACAGTGGTGAAAGGAAGACTATTATACCCCATTTCGCCACTAAAAATGAAAGCACTTCTGAGTTTTGATCATTTTGTTGATTTAGCTCTATGTTGAAGTTTTGTTTGGTTTTATTTATTGTTGCAGAAATGCTGCATTATTCATATCCAGGTATTACACTATGAATGCATATATTTCACTTCTGAGACAATAAAAAACACTTTGAAGTACAGTTTAGAATTTATATTATTCTATTCTACATATGCATGCGCATACATTTATGTTAAATCCTAAGCCTGCTTTGCTTTTGTGAACCAAAACATCTTTGAGCCAGCATCCAATTAATAGTCTTAATGAGTGCATCTTTAATGTTGTTTCTCAGCTGCACTTGTCCTATTGTCATGGCATCCGACACAAAACCAGGAGTGACTGCGGGGGTAATTACTTACCTTGCAAATGTACCTTTAAGGGTTAATAACAATGAAGGTGTAAGCACAGCATTTGCATAATTACACGTGGACTGTTTAATTTGCAACTTTTGACGTCTTTTGTTCAGCACATCGGTTATTGTGAGTGGGTTTTCTTTTGCGCTCCTGTATAGAGGGTCCAGAGAAGAAAAGAGATGTAGCACAACATCCTCCTCCTCCTCCTCCTCCTCCTCCTCCTCCTCCTCCTCTTCCCCCTTCTCCTCTACGTCCTCTCCCACCTTAGATGGAGTCCCTTCTCTCTAAGACCCTAATGAACAATGGAGGCAGGATTTGTTTGAATATGAATATGAATGTGCAGCGGGGCCGGGTGGAAGTTGACCTTCAGCTGTGATTTTCAGTTCATCAGGATTAGTCAAGGCGGGCGATCAGGAGCCACTAATGCATAATGACTTCTAAAATGAAAAATGTGTAGTGACCATGCAAATGTCTCGGCTAATCAAAGAGGGGGGAGAACCTGGGTTGGGGGGTAGGCGATGAGGAGTAGAGAGCTAAACAAGGACGTGTCAAGGCCTGACAGTGAGAGAAGGTGTGTGTGTGTGTGTGTGTGTGTGTGTGTGTGTGTGTGTGTGTGTGTGTGTGTGTGTGGAGGGGTGCGTGAGGGAAAGTAATCAAGTCAGCTTGATTAGCTGGCGATGAGGACAGGGATGTCTTATTGGCCCCTTGACACACCATATAGGCTAGCTACTGTCATGGCAGCTCCGTGCCAAACACAGCTGCAATTAGTGTCAGTGAAGCTGGTACTACATGTTGATATTTTAATTGTCTTATAACAGTTTAAAACCTCTTTGTTGATAAGATGTAGCCTAATCAATAGGCGATATGAGTGTGAGAATTTTTTGTTCAAGCGTAATGTATCTTAAAGGTCATCTTAAAACAGGAAAGAATGATTTGAGTCGGTCAATTGAAGTGTGTATAAGTCATATGTAGTCAAGGTGCAATGATGCTGTTTTTCCACATCTAAAATGTAAACTAAACCAAACACAAAAGTATATTTCTTCCCCCCAGGAGTTGTTTTTTTTTTGTTTGTTTGTTTTTTTACACAGGCTGCTGAAACTGACAATGACTTTTAGCCACACTCCCCTGTTTCCATGTGTCCACATAATCAAATAGCCTCCTCTTCCCACCGATCTGCCACCTCAGACATCAATAGCACTGGCATCTTTTGAGGAAAATTTTAAGGAACTACAGAATGCATATCTTTGTTTTGTTTTGGTGAAGTTCTTCTACAGCACACAGGTATTTTACTCATTATCACCTAAAATTGCAAGTTTTTTTGTCAGAGTTAGAATCAACAAGGCTTTTGGCTGCTTTTATGAGAATAAAAGATTATGTTTTTTTTTCTGTTTCCCCTTTTTTCCAACCAAGAAAATATTGTAGGACGAACCCCCAATCGCTCAGCCACCACCCGCCTCATCACTGATTGTTCGTGCTCTATGTCCACTTCATTAATGTAGTTTTAATCGACTTTGGAGTTGTGCATTTTCACACTTTCGCAATAGCAGCACTGATAGACGGGGGGGGGGGATTCAAGAGTCTTGCTAATTAAGGTCTATGTCTATTTAAATCCTGTACTTTTCCCAGCGGGCTGGAAGAAGGAAAATAAGATGAGCAACATAAAGGCACAGCACCTTTCTTCTTTCAGCATCTCTTCTAGGCTGTTCAACGTCATGGCCATAGGAGGCCTGCTCTCCCTGCCTTTTAGCCACCAATTAGACCTCTTGCAATATGCCAATCTCCTGTTGCACATCTGCAATACTATGTTTTTCCAACTTTCTCCACTTAAACGATCTCGCACTCTAATTGTTTACCATTCTCTTCTTTTCCCATCCTCTACATCTTATACCTCCCCTGTTCCCCCCCTGTCGTCATCTCCCTTCTTCCTCCCTGTGCCTCATCCCTCTTTCATCCTCCTGCTTCAGGTTCCAGTGTCAGTGGCCATGATGAGTCCCCAGGTGATCACACCACAACAGATGCAGCAGATCCTCCAGCAGCAGGTGCTTTCCCCCCAGCAGCTCCAGGCCCTCCTCCAGCAGCAGCAGGCTGTGATGCTGCAGCAGGTACACAAACATTCTCATCCAGCAAAACACTGCAGTACATGTGGATACACATGCACTTGTAAATGTAACACATAAATTATCTCCCTTAATGAGGGATGTGCTGTGCTAATGTGACAAACTTCTGGCATGCCTCCTCATCTTTGATTGTAACCTCACAAACCAAATATAGACCTGTTGTCACTAAAGACCATTAACACATAAACACAACCAACCCGCACATGGGATCAGTGCACACTCACAAACACACGTGCACAACCTGAGTCACTCCTTTTTCAGTGTATTGCAGCCACCAGCTGCTTACACCCGACTCACCACCGCCCCTTGTCCTTGACACGCTTACCAAGAGGAGTCTGAAATTGACTTACTTGTTCACGTCACCTCTAATTAACCGTCTCCTGTGTGTCACCAGTTCAATTCCCTGACAGGCATCCATCAGGGACTGGAAGAGTAGGGCACAGTTGGCTTGAACACCAGAAGCTGAATGATAGGTGATGGATGATGTAATATTAGGAACTGGCTTGTGAAAGTACACACTCAACACGTGTCAGAGTTGGAATCCTTTTCTCATCCATAGATGATTAAGCAAAAGCGAATTGTTTAATTAAGAATGTCACTTATTCTGATGATTCCTCATTATTAAGAGCAATCACACTCTGTATTTGGTGACTGTTTCAGCACACTTTGCACAGCATCTGTCACAGCAAATAAAGGAACTTAAGATTCAAATTAATAAAATTCAATTTGAGCATTTTTAGTTCTCATTAATATAGAGATTCTTTGGCAGTTTCGGCATAGCGCAGTTGATCATGTCGTCTCAATGGGTGCTTTGGCAATGTGTCATAGCACACATTAGCTAAAAGTAATCCAGAGTAAATAGGAGCCACTTGGTCAAAATTTGTCTCAGCTATGTTCTCGTGTTGATTTATGTTGATGAAGTAACTGGGGCAAGAGTTTGCATTCGGTCCTTGGGATCTCATTCATTTTTAATATGGTGTCTGTTAAATCATGTGGATATTTTTATGGCAGTAAGCCGAAAAACTCGACCATCCATCTCAGCTTCATGGACTTCTTCATCACGCCAAAAAAGCCATCTGAAGTTTCTATGAAATTAAGCTGAAATCATTGCTTAAACAGATATCACCGTATGTGTGTCTGTCTGTCTGTCTGTCTGTCTGTATGTGTCTGTGTGTTAAATGAATCAGTTCAATGTTGTGAGTCTGTCTCTGGGGCAGTTTATTTTGTTTATCTCAGCTACTCAAAAAGAAGCCATCACATTCTGGCAACCAAATGCGCAGTTAACATGATGAATTGATGCCCCCACCAGATCTGTGGGACTATTAAAAGCCCATATGGAGAGGAATGTGAAAGACGAGGATACAAATGCCAAAGCCACTTGAAATTTTTTTTTTTATATCATGCAACAGTTTCTGCCTGAGCAACATGTGAGGTATAGTTGGAGCTGAGGCAGGGTAGGCAATGTTAAGAGAGACTGTCTGTTTAATTCCAAGGGATCTTCTGTGAGGGTTTTCCATGTAAATCTATTCAATTCATCTCAAAAATGGCATACAGATATTCTTGTATGTAGTATATTGTAAAGCTATTGAAATCAAACATCTTTGTGAGAGAGTTTTTACATTTTTTTTATCTTTTGCCCGTGTGCATGTGTGCGTGCAGCAACATCTGCAGGAGTTCTACAAGAAACAGCAGGAGCAACTTCATCTACAACTTCTCCAGCAGCAACACCCTGGCAAGCAGGCTAAAGAGGTTGGTCCTCCACATTCACACATCTATCACCTGTACCATGGCATTTTAGATCGAAAAAGGTCAAACGTTAACAGTACTGTGACATAATTTTCTGCAAAACGTCATTATTAAAGGCCATACCTTTGAAACAGACGTTGGAAGTTTGACCGTATTTGGCATTTGGCCAGATACTGAATAGGTGACGCTAATCTTGGTAGTTCACCTCAAAACTGTGATGATTGTATCGACCTTCTATGCTGCAAAGTTTAAGTATCCACATTTCAGATTTTCAGCCCCTTTGCATCAGCCCTCATTTTTGAAGAATTGTCTGCTGTTATGGTTAATACCTTTATATCTATTCTTTCAAAGTCTTCTTTACTGTATATTTTTTTGGATGTAAATGGGCAGTTGTCAGTCAATCATAGACTAACCCCTAATACACACACCACCTTGCAACAATTTCTGCTACCCTCACGCACAACCTGGCAATGACTGCATTAATGAAGCAGGATTCACAAAAACGATGCATGCACACAGTCTCACCCCCTGATTTATAGAAAGAAGACTAGAGACAAAGAGGTCCCAGGTCCAACTCATTAATGAAGTGTTTCTACAGGCACACACAGAAAAATACATGCTCTACCTCTAAAGTTACGGTGTATGGCACTCATAAATCACAGTGATAGGAAGCCGGTCGACAGACATAGCTCTGTCTCATACTTGTTGGATATCAGAGAGGGGGAGATAAGCGTGACAGCCATAGCTACATTTGCATAACTGTGCTGGTTGGTGCTGAACCCTGAGAGCCAGTCCAGGGCTTCATTGCGACGGCACTGTAAGTGTGAGAGCTTTTAAATTGATCAGAAGAAAACTGTATATCACAGAAACATTCTGTCCTTTTTTCTTCTCTCTGTTATACATCTCAGTGACTCCTCAAGCAGCCCATTATGCTGCCCCTACAGGAAGCCACGACTGACCTCCCGGCGGCTTTGTTTCTGTTTGGATTTGTGAATAGTTTTTCCAGGGCCCTGCCATCAAATATGGAATAGAAATTGCTCCCTTATTTCTCTAGAGGCAGGGTGAAGAGGTGGGGGACAAACCACCTCCCTGCATCACTCCATTATGCAGCCTGTTTTCCAGTGAGCGCATCACAAGTTTTTACTCCCCCTCCACCACACCCTCACAATTCCTCCTCCTCCCCCCTCTTCCACGCCTCTCCAGGTCCATCATGATCTAAACATACAGAAATACATGAGCTTGACATGCTGAATGCACACACATGTATGTGGTAAGGAGAGAAGAACAAAACATCCAAGTCGTTCAAAAGATAGCAAAAAGACACTTCAGACTGCCAGTCATTACCTTAGTCTGACTTGTGGTTTACAATTTGATGAAGATTTTTTTTTTTTGCTGTTTGTTGTTGTTCACCCCCTAAAAACTCACTCCCTCTCTTTCTTGTTTTGCTGCAGTTATGTTTTTCAGTGTTTTGTTGTTTTTGTTGTTGTTTTGCACAAGGCTTATGCAACAAACAATTCTCTCTGGCAGTCGGATTGGGGATATGTGTGTGTTTGTACTCAGCAGTCACATACACGATGCTGTAAATCTGTCATCCTGCCAACTCCCTCTGGCCATATAAGCACCATCAGTGAAGGCGAGACAATTAACTATCAGGGGTGGTTATTGGGGGGGGTTGTTCCAGGGACTTAGTATCATATACGATCACAAGCAGGCAATGGTAGGCTTGAGAGCTGGCATATTAGCACAGCTTTGTATCTGTTTGTGTGCACTCATGAACATGAACACAGTAACAGAGAGGAACTCTGGTGCAGCCCAAAAACAGGAGGAAAAATCAAGTGCGCACAGACAGCGGGAGAGTAGAAAAGAGACAGAGGTATAAGTAAGGTCACGGCAGAGGCGAGTGAGTGCAGACTCTCACACACACACACACACACACACACACACACACACACACACACACACACACACACACAACCAACACTCACACACACACAGCCAAATCCGTCCTCTCTCCCTCTCCCTCAGTTGTTAATTCGTCTGTAATTTTCCCTCCCTCTCCTCCTCTCTATAGCAACAGCAGCAGCAGCAGCAGCTGGCCGCCCAGCAGCTCGTCTTCCAGCAGCAGCTTCTGCAGATGCAGCAGCTCCAGCAGCAGCAGCACCTGCTCAACATGCAGCGGCAGGGCCTGCTCTCGCTGCCTGGGCCCGCTCCTGGCCAAGCTGCCCTGCCCGGACAGACGCTGCCCCCACCAGGTAAGAGTAGAGGTGGGACGAATTAGGGTAGGAGTGATGTGCATGTGACTTGTAGCACTTATGGTCACATGCATCCTGTGTTTTGTGGATGGTTTGTGGAACAAGTGTTTGTCACTCTGCTTTTATCTCTTTCATTCTGCCTCACTGCTGTTTGATACCTATCTAGTGTCTCAAAGCCTGTCTGCCCAACTCCTTGTCTGTCTTGCTGAATTGCCTGTCTTTGTTTCTCTCATTGGTATGCACCTGTGTCTCTTCTGTGTTATCTCTAAGTATTTCTGTCTGTTTGCCATCACCTCATTGGTATGCCTTCCTACTATCCGCCATGTCCCTAACTCGCCACATGATCGTTTTTTTTAGTCTTTAAAATCCTTTTCCCCGCTCTTCTTGTCTGATTAGGACTTCCTTTGTCTACCTCCCTTTCTCCCTCAGCTCTTCTCTGCTTATTTTTGCTGTTTTTCCATTTCTATTCCTATTCTCCTGCCCCCCACTCCTTTCCTGATTCTTGTTGTTGTTGTTGTTGTTTACTGCCTTCACTGAGAACCATAGAGAGGAAAAAGAGAAGAATAAAAGGACACAGAGGGAGCAAGAGCGAGATAGGCTCCATTTTCTCCTGAGTCAAGTAAACACCTATGTTTATTGTTTACAACCAAAATGGCGGAGACAGAAAACAAGAAGCAGAGAGACATTAGAGTGAAATCAAAGCAGTGAAATTGCCTAATTAGTTGCCAAGCTGGAAAGAAGGAGCAGACAAAGACTGTTTATTTGAACATCATAAACAATAATGCCATTTGTACACTCAAACCAATTCTTTGCAAATCCTCTTAAGATTTTATTGCAACACTCAACATTTTGAGAACTACATCAACAGGTAAAGTTGGCAGTACCTCAGTGGGCAGAAGAGTAGAAGAGCTCAAACTCAGCCTTGCAGTGAAGTAGTTCGGGAGCATCATTGGAGGCCTTGAGTCATGCAACTCTTCTGGATGTTGAATAAAGTGGTCAGGGCATTTTTGTTAGGCAAATCTCTCATTTTTTATGATACACTGTTTACATTAATTATTCCTTCTTCCTCTTGTCTTTCCCTCAATTCCCATATCTGTCTTGCTTTCTGTTTTCTGTAGCTGGCCTGAGCCCTGCAGAGCTCCAGCAGTTGTGGAAGGATGTGACTGGAGGCGGTGGCCATGGCATGGAGGACAACGCAATCAAACACAGCAACAGTGGTACTGGCACTGGTGGGGTAGGCGGTGGTTTAGACCTCTCCACCAACAACTCTTCTTCAACTACCTCTTCCTCCAATCCTCCCAAAGCTTCACCACCCATCTCTCACCATTCCATTGCCAACGGACAGTCCCCAGCCCTCAATCACAGAAGAGAGAGGGAACGGGAAAGGGAACGAGAGAGGTATCAGCGACCCTTTTTTCTTTCTTCTTTACCAGAAAAAAGGGGTTGTATATGAAAAGTTTGTGACCTGCCACACATGCACAATACAAAAAGAACTCTCATCCAAAGTAAAATAACAGCATTGTTAGCCACAGGGAAAACCTGATGTTTTGTTTATTTGTTCAATAGTTTATTAGTGTCGTGGTAATATGCACAAAAATAAGAGCCTTGTTCTCCCAGAGGACCACATGTGCCATTGAACGCACTTAGCTTGTATACAGATATCAAACGCAAGGAGAGGAAGCCATGCAGGCAGGCACACACACAACAAGCCTCTCTGGCAGCCAAGACAAGGTAACCTCCTTGTACATTAAGTATTTAGTGCTTTCTCACAATTCTTCCCTTTTGAAAATTACCTTTCTTGCTTGCTTGTCATGTAAACAGAATATGTGATGCCTTGAGTGGCGTTTCCAGGATGTTTATCCTTGTGATGGCGTGTTTTATAAATGCGCCCCGCACCAAAACACTGACTGTTCACATATCTGCCTATCTTGGCCATGCATTATTCAAAGGCTTTTCTTGGGCGATATTATAATAAGGACTTAGCAGTGTGTGTGTGTGTGTGTGAGTGTGAGTATGTCTATGTGGAAGCTTCATAGAGACTCACACTGGAGGTAGAAGTGCTATGTAATTGGTTTAAAGTAGATGCTATCGCTCCAGCACCACTAAAAGGAAGCTTGACAAAAAGATTTTTTGAAAGGAAGACAGGGAGAGGTAGAGAGGGAATCAGAAGAGGAGTAAGACAAGGGGGAAAAAACACTTTTTATCTGCCTGTGTCCCGAGGGGTGTTTGGTGTCTCATAATGATCGAACAAGGAGTATTGTAAGGAGCGCTGCTTACTAACATGTCATGGATCGATGTGGGGGAAGCCCCCTTTGTGTGTAAAACACAGTGTGAGCTACGCCAGTGCTAACACATATTCATGTACCACACGCACACATATAGTCATTGACCACACAAGCGCAAGCATAACCTATAAGCAGACATAAAGAAACACACTGTACACAACACATCCACACAGACATGCACACACACACATCCGAGCCAAGCCTAAAGGTTAAACTGTCATCTTTAATAGGATGTGCTGTCTAGGCAGGGTCGTAACTTATTTGGGTGCCATTTGAGAAACGCCAGAGCACCCCTGCTCCCCTTGTCCTCAAAGAACATAAGTTACACAGAGTATTAATCTTCTGATGAAAATTATATGGCTGTCTGGATTTTTAATGTTTACTTGAAAGCCTCCAGCCCTCTTTCCCGTAATAGCTTTACAAGATGGGCTGGGGGCTGCATTGAGACTACAGCTCACTCAAGATTTCTATGAGGATTGTTAACTGATTAAATTCTACCTTGTCTTGTAATTAAGGCACCTGCATGTTGGGACATATAGACTGAATGGAGATCAATGCCCAGTAATAGTAGCTTTCCATTTATCATTTTCTATCTATGTCTCTCTCCCACTCTCTGGCCTCAATTTTAGCCCACTGCAGACCTGTTTTAACCTCTTGGGTGTTGACTGTAACCTGGAAAACTTTGTCATGCTTGCCTCTCCTTCTTTTCACTTAATCTTTAGTTCACAACATGAAGAAAATGGAGGGTCCCATCCCCTGTATGGTCATGGTGTGTGCAAGTGGCCCGGCTGCGAAAGCATCTGCGAGGACTTTGGACAATTTTTGAAGTAAGACCATGCACCTGTATGTTTATATGAGCTTCTTAACTCCATATGAGAGTGTTTTTATGTGTGTGTGTGTATGTGTGTGTGTGTGTGTGTGTGTATGCGCTTGCAAAAGCTAACATTTTATCCCATGGAGGTAGCCCCCTACACCTTCTCTCCCTGTGGATACAGAGTGGCCTTACAAAGAAGACACCACTACCTTTTCAAAGAGCCATTTTGACCTCCCAGAGAGCCAGTTGACAGGGTTCATCTCCAGTAGCGCAGGATTCAAACCAATTGTGATCCATAACAAATCTCCTTTGCCGGCATGGAAGGGCCTGATAGGTTTGTGAAAAACGTCAAAAGCTAATGGCAACTCGCACGGCCGCACACTTACCTCCACAACAAAGGCCCCCATTCACTGTTGTCATGGTGCAGGCGCCAGAGCGAATGAACTCTTCATGCTCCATCAACAATTTAGTTAATTAGCTCATTTGTAATTGGCCGGCTTTGTTGCCAGGATGTTAGTGGGGGGACATCAAAGGAAGAAGGTGTTTGCAGCGCTGCCGATTACAGGTTATCACAATGACACTCACTGAGTCTCTCTTGGCCTTCTCTCTCTGTCTGTGTCTCTCTGCCTCTCTCTCTCTCTCTGTCTCTCTCTCTCTCTCTCTCTCTCTCTCTCTCTTACTATCACTCTTTCTCTGGCTCCCTGCTCTCACACAGAGAAGAAAAGAAAGGGAAAGCTTTAATTTGAATATTCTAATTAGATTTGTAATTAACTGTGAAATAACGATCTGGCGAGTGTTTTTCACGGGCTGTAAACGTCCATGTGAATTCGCATAAACTCTTGAAATCAGGACATTGTTCTGGTGTATTTTCTAAAATATGCGTTTCTCTACAGTAAGAAGGCTAAAAAAAATGTACTTAAATGATGAAGTAGTCCACTCAATTAGAGCTGCTGATGTAGGGCAAGCTTGAGAAATAAAGTTAAAATGGGCATCTATGAAATGAAATTCTGTCATGAACATATCGGTCTTTGAAAAAAAAAACCAGCCAGACTGAACGTTAAACTGCATTTTCACTCTGTAGATTCAGAATACTCACAGCAATTGTAATTGACAGCGTCATATATAAATGAATCAAAGGTGAACAAATATTACAACACTGGCCTGAGTGTTTGTGTTTGTGCTTATCCCTTTGGGAAATTGTGCCACATACATGTCAATATCAATCTCTAGAGTGGCAATCCATGGGTAAAACCTGATATAATTTCAGTCATGCTTATGAAAAAAAAACAGTGTAGACTACACTTGTCGAGGTAGAAGAGGCTACCGTACATCTTGAGGAACACGTGTGTGTGTGTGTGTGCGCGCGCATGTGTGTTTGTGTGGGTCTGTGTATCTGTGTGTGACTGTATGTGTGTGTGACTGTGTATGTGTGTGAGAAGGCAAGCCAGTATCGGATTAACTTTTTTCTGATATCTAGTTGTATCACCTTAGTACGCTTCCTTAAAGAAGGCATCAGTCTTTCCCTCTGCACTGTACACGCAAACACACGTACATCTGTGTGCTTTAAGGATACTGTGTCTCAGTGGCTTAGCGGGTCATTCAGGTGAGGGGCAGAGATACGCTGTATAAAACGGTAAGCTGGTAAACTGATGCAAAAGGATGCATGCTTGTAAAGGCAAGCAGCGAGATAGACAGAGGGAAAGCAGGTAGATTACAAACTTTAAAGCTAGAGCACATTTTGGCAGATGGTTTTGTAAGGATGCTTGCTAGATCATTGGCTGCTACAAAACAGAAACAATGTCTTGGTTCAGCTCTCCGCTGTCTCTCTCTCTCTCTCTCTCTCTCTCTCTCTCTCTCTCTCTCTCTCTCTCTCTCTCTCTCTCTCTCACACACACACACACAAATACACACACACAGACACACACACATCCCTGCAAGTCAGAGGCTGTCGCTATACTGTAACTCAGCCAGCACATGAAAACAGACACCAACAAAGAAGGCAGGCTCGTCATCAGAACAAAGATGGCTGCTCGGTGGCGTGCCTTGGAGCGGTGATTGTCGGTGTCAGAGGCACTGCTTTTATGTTTCTGGAGATGCCACTCGACTACACACACACGAACACACAATGATGCTCACACATACAAGCATAGTTTAAACGGGGTTACATAAAGCGGGTGTCAGATTTAGATGACAGTTTGGATGTTGGTAGCTGGGTGTGGGTTACGCATGTGAAGAGGGGGGCAGCCAAGTCAAGCTGGCATCTCATAGCTCACTGCAGGAGCTAAGCTCAGCGGCAGTGACACGTTTAGTCATCTATTGTTTTGTTGCATGAAGAAACTTGTCAAGATCAGCATTTAATAGCTCCTCTGTGTTCTTTTAAGTGTTTTCACCTGGAAATGGTAGCCGCAAGGTGCCTGGCATCCTGAATTAGCTCTCTGAAGTACAAAATGAAATCATATCAGTGGGAATGTTGCTTGAGTGGTGGGTGTTGGAGGTGTGTGTGTGTGTGTGGGGGGGGGGTGTGGGTGTGGGTGTGTGTTTGTATGCATGTGTGTGTGTGCAACAGTGAGAGAGATAGAGAAAGCAAGAGAAAGGACCATAAATGGTAGTCATGCTAAGACTAATTTTGTTGGAAATCCAGTAGCTTTCTTAATACACTCCTCTACCAGCATGTTCGTGTCTCTCCTTCTTTGGTATTTCATCTCATACACCCCCATTAAATCAATGTCCTCCCACCTCAATGAGATGCAGTCTGTCTACATATAAACGATATAACAATACTTGCTCCCACACACACACTTAACTCTTCCACTCATTGTCACCACCATGCTCTCCTTATTACTAGCAGAAAGGCAGGCTCTAAGTTAAAATGGCAAGCTCAGGCGCTAACCTGGTGTCTGTAACCCACTGCTAATTAAACCCACAAGGCAGCAGCCAAGTGTCTTCGTCTCTATATAATGTACACACACACACACGCAGACGCACACTGTGGAGGCAGTCAGGCAGGCCCCTGGCCCCTAGATAGCCAAGCTCCCCCTCTACCCTTCCACATGTCTGCTGCACTGTGACAAGACCTTTAAAACGGAGGGCATTACTTATGCATCACCACCGTGGGGAGAGTGTCTGCATGTGTGTATGCATGTTTGTGTATATATACTTGCTTATGCATGGAAGTACAGTACATGCTTCTTTTGTTTGTTCTGTGTGTGTGTACATTACCTTGGTCGAATTAGCGTTGGTATGTGTGTGTGCATGCCATGTCTAGTCGGGGTGCGTAACTTGCTGTTCTCTGCTGGGCCTTAGTAGCCCCTGATAATACACACAGATAATTAGCAGAGGTACATCATCCATATATGCTGGGTTGTGTAGATTTATTATTGGGCCCTTAGTGGACATTGATGGCCTATACATATTCATATTCACAGCTGTGGGGTAAAACCTTTGAGATGTTTTGCTCCCATCTCTGAGAGAAAAGAGACTGCAGGATCCAATAATATCCAATTTCCTCCCCTTTTTTTATTGTTATGTCTTTCTTTATCAGGTTTGTTTTTGTTTTTTTACACCTTTGCAACATCTCTAAATTTCCATCTTTCACATGCTTCATGTCACATGGTGGTATGTCTTCCAAGACAGAAATTCAAAAAGACAAAATCCAAAAAGACAAAAACAAAACAACACTGTTTCTATGAACATATTTGTCCTTCTTTTTTTAAATCTTTTTTAAAAAAAAAAAAGATTAAAATGCACAAAATCAGGATAGAAACCCTTACTGACCTCTCAAATAATCTTCAAGTCACATGGCTGACCAGCTGCTTGCCACAAAGTCATGACGGATATTACCAAACTTTCTCTAGACAGCATACAACACGGCAAATGTTCACTGGCACTGGAAAGTAATAACTCCATTGATTTTGCTGGCTGTAGATGGCCTGAACAACCTCCTCTTCCTCTACTGCTAGTTCTACCCATGCGTACTATTGATTTTACCGCCATCTTCTGATAAAAACGGGCATTGTGTAGTCTAGTTTATTCATTCCAAAGTAGGCCGAAACACAGCAAGTTCGCGTTTCCTTTTTGGCTTAAAATTTGCTCGACAGTTGCATGGAAACTTCCATGGAAAACTTGAACTTTATGTCCGACAAGTAATTTTTCCACTAACCTTCAGCAATAAGCTCTGAACTTCAGTGTAATGACAAGTTTCTTATCAAGATATCCAAATCATATAAGAGAAAGAGCTTGCATGTTAAGAGTTATGGGATTTTGTTTAATAATGGAAGATAATTTATATTTAAATGGAGAGGAACAAAGTACTTTTCAGCCACATCTCAGTAAATAAGGTGTTCTTTCATTATTGTTTCCTGGCTGCCTGTCTTCCCCCTCCTCTTTTTTTCCTGTCTTGTGGCATTATTAATGCACAGTAGGACATGCTGCCATTTCAATATTTCATAAATGCATGTAGTAATCTGCCTATAATCGGCTCGCTAACTGGCCAATAGCTGTGTGAGGGAAATATCTGGCTGAAGGACAGACATGAGGCCTTTGCACAATCCCAGACAAACATCGACAAGGTATAGAAAAATATGCTGCTTGTCGACAAGAGGCAAACTTAATAAAGACGCCCTCTTTTTTTCCTTTTTTTTTGTAATGAGGTATCTTCAGGGACAGCGAGCAGCCCGCTCTGTGCTTTTGAAGCAGCTGTAATTCATGACACACGCCATACATCAAGTGCATAAGATAGCATTATGGGCAGTGAAATGAAAAGGGTATTTGCAACATTAGTTCCCTCATCCTGCGAGGGACGTGATTAAATGATTAATGAAATGCCCCCTTTTTGCATGCGCATTCTGAAACAGCAATTAGGCACAGGGCTAGAGAAATCCACCGGTTCATCCCTCCTCTCTCCACCCCCACCACCAGCCCCTATCCATCCCACCCCTCCTTTTTTAATGCTACCTCCTTTTTGATTCATAATGAAACATTTCTGAACATTAGAACTGAAATGGTGAGAAAAGTAAAAGCAAAACAGAGATGGAAGGGTTTTTAAATGTGTTGGGTGTAATTGAATGATACAAAGCTATTGTGATTGTAGAGTGTTGATTGGCAGGCCAGGAGGGAAGTCGGCACAGTGAGTTGTCTTGTTTTGCATGCTGCAGATAAACAAGAAGCGAGGGCTTTAGAGGAGACTATAGAAATATTTCTGGGTGTGTGTTTTTATTGTCAGTGTTTGTGAGAGCTCATGATAATGTTAGAAAGTGTGTTTGTGCTCTTAGATAGAGTGAAAGCCGGAGAGAGGGTTTACTCTTCTAATGCACTGGAGGCAGCACTGTAAATGATCATTGAAGGGTCTGCAAGCTAACCTATAATTACTAGAGATAAAGTGGCAGCTCTGGCATTTCATAAGCATTCCTCCTCAGAGCTTGCTTTGTGAGTTTGTCACCAATGATCATTTAGATAGAGGCTCATTACCCAGCATCACAACACTTTAGAACCTCGGTATTTGCCCCATATTTGTGTGTTTTTGCACGTATACGCTCACGTGTATGGGGAATAAAGGTCTATCTTAATGGCAAGGCTCTTTTGTGTCCTACAGACGAAATCCAATCGAGACAAAAACCCTCATTGACTGTTATGGCTGTCTGACTGCCTTTTTCTTTTAATGAGGCGAACACGCCAGATACATTTAATATGTCTGCCGCCAGATAATGCACCTCCAGCTGAAGAGATGCTTCTACTTCTACAGTACGTGTCAAATGTTGCTGGTGTTAAATTGTGCGTATTGTTTTCGGTAAACGAAGGAGACAAAGCCGTTCTGCTGGGCTAGCTCCTTTTATTCTCAGCAGAACACAGCGCTCAGGGTGGCACTGAAGTTAGCCATCTAAACCGGTGCAGTCCTATTGTCATGTTAAACGTGGCACCACACACACCATCATGTTACTTCTAATTACCTCATTTCAGAGCAGAACAATGATTCCTAACAGGACCCTATAGATAGTTGTCCCAGTATAGAAATATTATCATTAAAACAAGGGAAGTTGATACTGTAATTATCATGCTCCACATGGTGAAAATGACAGATCTGATAGGTTCTCTCTCCACCCCCCTCCTCTTCCCAGGCACCTAAACAATGAACACGCTCTTGACGACCGGAGCACAGCCCAGTGTAGAGTGCAGATGCAAGTCGTACAGCAGCTGGAAATACAAGTAAGTTTTTCTGGCTCAAAGTTGCAACAAAGCTTTACATTCTGTCACAAGGTACCCTCATTCTGAACCAATCTTTATTTAAGTTACTTATCATCCTGTCAAAACTTTGTTTTCAAAGAGACAGGCCAAAGTGTGGTCTGCTCAGTACTTCTAGGCACACAGGATCTGCCGAATCCAACAAAGCCACTAAACAAAGGAATCCTCGGGCCTTACAACGAAAGCCATTATGGCTGTTTTAATTGAATTAAGCTTTGCACTTTATTTTCTCTGCTTTCTTTTTCTCTCTCCCCCACCCTCTTTTCTTTCCAATTAATAGCAAGTGCATCTCTCCCAGTCTGCTGTGTTAATTAACTGCACTTTGCACCTGAAGAAAGCTCAAAAGGAGGGAACTATTTTCAGTAGGTGGAGCGTGACCTTATTAAGAAGTCATGCTGGCTAGATAATGAGAGCGCTGATTGAGCGACATTATTACTCAGCACTGACGGCAACTGCTTCCCTTCCTTTGAAAACAAATAGATATCTATGTTTGGAACTGAGGCTATAACAAAGTGGCAGCTGCAAGTATTTAGTGTGTTATTTGAGACCAGGGTCGGAGGGGTTAACCTAGCTGACCAGTTCTCCGCAATTCGTAAAGTTAGCACCCCTAAAAGGGATCGGCACTGGGACATACTGTTGTACCATGTTAGGAATTTGATAGAAAGCAGTGGAAGCCAAGATGTTCTTCTGCGCATTGAAAGTTAATGCATTTGTCGTCTGTATTTGCAGGATTAGGTGCTTAAAGTGGTGAAAAATACAAAAAAAAAATAGATAATAGCATACGTCAATCATGTGATGGTCAGGGTAAAGGGCAAATACACTGATATTATTTGTCCAAAACTCTTGATTTCTGTTCTTCAACAAGCTTTCTATCCATTTTGTTGTTCTTGTTTGGTTTGTATCTCTTTGACTGGCACTGTTAAAATAACTTCATCTCACTGCACCCTCTTCTCTTACAGTGATAGATGGGAGAATTAGCTTGCTGCTTATCTCAATGAACCAACGCCTAATACTTGCATAAAAGTAGTCGATGGAACCAAGCATAGTTTTGCATTTTCTTTTCTTTTTTGAAAATTTGTTTAAAATTTTTGATACATTCAGATGAAAACTTGACCAATGTTCTGAGGGGTCTTAAAATAAAATGTATTCTGTTGTTGTGTGAAAAAAAAAAAAAAGTACAAAAAAAAGGATTTATGTTGTATTTTCTGTTTTTCCTTGAAACCCCAAGCTAGCGAAGCTTTACAGTGTGACCAATTACAGTGTTGCTCTTGTGTTGTCTGTCCTGTCTCTTCTCTCTTTTTCTTTTACTACTTACACCCTCCATCCCTCTCTTCCCCCTTTTTTTAAGACCCGTCACTTGTAATGAGGACCAGATTTGTGTGTGTGTGTGTGTGCGCGCGCGCGCCTGTGCGTGGGTGGATCGGTGCACTTGCACTACTTGTCTCTTTCTCATTGCCCTGGTCCTTCTGTGTGTATATTAAGGGTGTGGGGTATTTGAGCCTTTCACGTGGTCCAGTCCCTGTCACTCCCTGTGAATTAGATTGATGATAGGCAATGGCTGGGGCCACTAACTGGACCAGGGAGGCGGAGTCGCCTCATACCCTGTTTGGAAGACCCCTTCACCTCTCAGCAGCTGCTGGCTGCGTTCCATCCCCCTAACAGTGTCCACAGGACTTTACACACACACTCAGGACCACCTAATTTATGGCCCAACTAGCTTGTTACTGTCAGAGCCTTGCTGACCTAAATTCTGCTATTGACAAAAAGATGAAATGCTATTTGTTTAGCCTGACCTGTCAGCAGCAGCAGCAGCACCCCCCCACACACACACACCCCCACCCCCCCAAGTCTCTCATATTCTCTTTAGATCAACAGGAGAACTACTGTCTGGCTCTTTCTCACTTGGCTTAAATATTTTCTTTAAATCTTACATCTTATTTTTCCTCTCCTCTCCTCTCCTCTCCTCTTCTCTCCTCTCCTCTCCTCTCCTCTCCTCTCCTCTCCTCTCCTCTCCTTTCCCCTCCCGCCTCCACTCTAATCTACTCTAACACACTCTCTTCTTCTTCTCTCTTAACAGCTTTCTAAAGAACGTGAGCGTCTTCAGGCGATGATGACCCACTTGCACATGCGACCCTCGGAACCCAAGTCATCTCCCAAACCAGTGAGTGCATATTGCCCTGGCTACCGTAAACAGCCAATGAAAGTCTCTCTCTCTCTCTCTCTCTCTCTCTCTCGCTCTCTCGCTCTCTCTCTCTCTCTCTCTCTCACACACACACACACACACACACACACATAAAATGACCAGTTTAACCACCCAGCAGTTGTGCAAGTGAGAGGCCAAAGATGAAAGGGAGAATGGGATTTGTAATACCGAGTAACATCTGCTTCTTATCAGGTATGGTGCACCATGAAAGGACAATAGTTTGGAAGTATATTAGATGGCAAAGCCACAGAGTCCTTGGCTAAAGCACAGGGTCATTTCTGTGTGATGGATATAATAGCCAAAACAACCTGTTGGCTGCTGATGACTGTTTGGCTCACTGGCAGCTAGAGCACTCCAAAATGGAATGAGAGAAGAAGAAGATGTGTCATTTTAACAACAAACACCTGAAAATGATTGCTGGTGGAGATGATGTTGATTAAACACATAAAGTGCTGCTATGAATTGTTAGAGGTCTTTGTATAAGGAAAATTGTCATTCTACATTTTCTTTCTGTTCCCTTTACTTTTAGATTTTAGGATTATAAATGCAATTCTAACATTCGAATGCTTTTCTGCAAATATTTCCTTCGTATTTAAAAGCAAATCATTGTTATTGTGTTTCTGATGCTTAGTAACTACCTACTTTCAATATAATAATATTGTGCATCACCTCTCATCATGAAGCTGTATAATCACAAGATAGCCTATTTATTGCATATTTTCATCAGGAATCAAACTTCATATTTTCAGTCTGTCTTTCTCTCTCCCTCTGTCTCTGTCTCTTTATCTCTTTTCTCTCCCTTTCTTTCTTTGTAGCTCTTTTTTTTTTTTAATCTTCACAACTCCAGCGGCTTGGTTCCATCTTGTCCAATAAAGAATTTGCAGCCTATAATCCATGCCTGAATATGAATGAATGATGCTAATGAAGTATTGCATTACATAAAGCACACATGAAAGAGCAGCTAATTGCATTTGATGGTGGGGGCAATTCAGACAGAATTTTTAAACGAATAGTTAAGTCCTCAGTTTTAAGGCTCCCCTCGGTTTTAAGAGTAGGTAAGGCGAAATTTAGGTGGAGTACGCGCGGCCTCTCTTGTGGATTTTACTGGCAGCATGGATTTAAACCCAGTCCAACATGTGACAAAAAGTCTGAAATGTATTAATCTATCAGGTTGGGAAGAATGTCAGATTTTTCTATTTGTAAATCCAGTGACCAAAAAAATGCATTACATCCAGCACAACATTTTTTCCTCACTCATTTTTTCTCACTCATTCAGTAGATGTTGCCTTTTAGGAGGCAAAGTTAGCAAGGCTGCAATTTGCAAATAAGGTCTTTCCTAACCTCAAGGGTGTATTCAGATTAGTAAGAGGTTACTTGTTTGTTTGGGTTTTTTTTTTAATTTGTATGTCATTAATTTGTCATTTGTCATCATCAATCATGCCGAAAAATTGGAGTGAATGCGTGTAAGTCACACAAAGAGCAGGAAGTTAGCTTTTAATGCATGAATTTACATGCCCATTCATGTTTTTGAACAAATATAGTATGAATTATTAGGTTGCATTCGACATGGGAGAAAAAATTGTACAGTCGTCTCTAGGATTTGAGATGTTTTCTGCCAATGCTGTATGACTGTATGATTTCCCCTTTTGGGTAAAGCCACATCATAGTCTATAGACCATTGTCCAATTTTGTCACCTGCTTCAAATAATTGCCTAAAATTTTGGACAGGTTTTTTTGGGCATAAATCAACTCCTTCTTATGTTTTATGTCAAGTTTTTTTTTTGTTTCCTGAAAAACTTTAAAAAAATGACTCAGAAGGTTATTTTAAGGAGGTGTCGATTTACAATGTTCTGCAAAACTGTTTGTGAAATTGATTGAATTTTGGCTTAATGGCAGGTCTGTCCGAAGGGAACTAAAAGGAGTAGTTA
Organism: Aulostomus chinensis; assembly: GCF_037954235.1. Lineage (NCBI taxonomy): Eukaryota > Metazoa > Chordata > Actinopteri > Syngnathiformes > Aulostomidae > Aulostomus > Aulostomus chinensis. The sequence continues at coordinate 19,446,777 of NC_141323.1, read as the reverse complement.
TAGGAATTTAGATAGCTGGAAGCTCTTGAAAAATTGGAAAATTTGCATTCAGAAAATAAATCGCATGCATATATATATATATATATATATATATATATATATATATATATATATTCCTTGCCACATGGTATCCATCCTCCATCTGTGTGGGGCGTGTGAGTGTATGTGTGTTTGTGTGCACCTGACTATTGTCCCACTGTCACTGTAGCAGCTCATTACAGCTAAGTGGGCATATGATTATCATCTGAAAGCCCCTGTATCCACCCAGAGTGTTTCAAACTTGACATTTTATCGTATTTATCAACACATGCCACAAATGGCCGCTGATAATTTCTCCTCACCCTCACTCCTCCGTCTCTCAGAGCCTCCATCCCCTGATTCCCCTCTGTCTTTCAAGTCCGTTTTAATTCAGACTCTCACAACGGATGCATTCCACTTGCAGACTCACAATTAATGCAATTTGGTTTGAATATGTAACAGTGTCATTACCATTCCAACCAAATTAGCGCCAAGACTAAAAGGTCAGTTAGGAATTTTCCAGTCGGTTAGAGCCTCTCACATGAGATTTGGGAAGCAAATGCAAAAAAAAAGGTGGAAGAGCTGGACAATTAGCGATTGAGGGAGAGGAAGTGTGTAACTGTGTCTGGAGGCAGCTCACGCTTTGAAAGACTGACATATTAAATAACCGTCCATGCAGGTTTTTTGAGTTTGTGTCTGGACAGTTTTGTGTCGAGAAAGAACACGAACAGTAATCATTAGTGGTAAATGCACCGTAACTAATTTCTCCAAGTGTATATATTCACAATTTGATGTTTTGTAATAGGAAATGTCAATCCAACTAGTCAGAGTAGGGTCTCATCCATCTGAAGCAGTCTGCAAAGTTTTATCAAAAGAAATTAATACGGGCTTTCATCTGCATTTTCTATCTTTGAAGAAACAACATTTGATTGCCTCCACCCTCAAGACCGTATGCAACAGCCACGTACTTTTAGGGGTTGTTTATTGACTTTTTTTTTTTTTTTAAGTTGATGAACTGCAGGGGAGAGGGAAGTATTTCACATAGAAGCTGTGGGGATACAGTAACCTTATTATTGGTTGGAATTTTATGTTTATATCTGCTATAGAGGCAGAGAAATAAAGGCTTTAATGGACACTGCTAATTAAGAGACCTAACAATTCCTTCTTTTTTCTTAGTTTCAGTATCATTCAGATCGTCTTTTCAGTACCAGTACTGAGTCAAACATCAGACCGTTTTTTTCCCCTGAATATTGCCATTATCATTGTTGTTGGTATTGATTTTAAAGTTACATCATTAATCCTTACTTACTGAAGAGCGAAAGGGTACTAAAATGTAGGGCTTTGATATGAAATGTAGATGAGAGGTTATCATAGTAACTGTCAGATGTTTTCAGAGCTAATATATGGACATCTAGCACAATAACACATTTAGAGCTTGACCAAAACATGTCATTCACCTAAAGAAACCAAATTTGGTTGACTACTCTCAAAGAGTAGAAATAATAATAATAAAGGAAGTGCCTTTTACACCTTTTACAGCCCTCCTCTGATACCTCTGAGCTAGAGTTCTTCAATCAGGGTCAGATAAACTATGTAGATGGAGTCACACCAGCAGCAAACAAGAGCTTTTACCAGCTTTGGGAATCTGGATCAGTGTAGTGAGGGAGGTATAGGAGGAGGGAGGGAAGGAGGGAGGGAGGCAGTGATAGAGAGATAAAGAGAGATGGGGCCGGGATAACACGGAGGCTGATCGTTGGATAATCTTGAACAGCGTGCTCTAATTAGAATTCTTATGATACAATTTGGTGGTTGTAATTAGTGGAGATGGGCTGGCTCCTCTCCACGAGCCTTGTTAGTGGAAACACAGCTGTGTTAGAGAGGAGGAGAGCAGACACTTTGCACTGTCACCGAAACCACAAAATAAGACTCCCTCCCTCCCTCCCTCGCTGTCATTCTCCCACTCACCACCTGCTCTCTCTCTCTCTCTCTTTCATTCTCCAAGCTCAACTTGGTGTCCAGCGTCACCATGTCCAAGAATCTGCCCTCCATATCACCCCCCAACTTACCTCAGACCCCCACCACACCCACAGCACCCATTACGCCCATGGCTGCCATGCCCCAGGTGCCGTCAGTACTGGGCGGAGCAAACGTCCCGAGTATGGGAGCAATGCGCAGACGCCACTCGGACAAATACTCCATGCCTCTGTCGTCAGGTAGGACCAACTACTCAGCGCACACACACACACACACACACACACACACACACACACACACACACACACACACACCAGATATTCTCCTTCTGTTCATCTGTTTATATTATTATTAAGAATGAAAAAAATGGCTAAGTTTAGAGGAGGAAAACTCACTTCTTCCCTTGGTGACTTAGAATTGAATTTAGAATTTTGACTTTCAAATTAAACCAATTCATACTAAGAATTACAGAAGGAAGAATTAGACACTTCAATTTTATCACTCTTCTAGACAAAGCACGCATCCCATGATCATCTCTGAACACTTTCTCTGACTCACACAAAAAAGACTCATTCTCACACTCTATACATACACAGCAGCTTGTGGGTTCTACTAGTGGGTTTCTAAAAGCAAGCCTATGTTTAATCACTCTATATGTAAATAGACAAGAACTTCCTCTGTGCATAAATATTACATGAATGTTAATTAAGTTCAAATAATTGTGGGGAAAAAATACAATATTTATTACATTAAGACATTTCACGTATGAAGCTTTGCATTTTAAATGGTCCGTCTTTGATGTTTATATTTACTCTCTCTGTGTTTAGTGTGAAGACACATAAATTATTCAGCCTCACCCTAACTAACTACATGGATCTTATTTTATAGACGTATTAGTGTTTAAGATCTCTCGCGAGAGAGATTAATTAAAAATGCATTTTGTTAGACATGGAAAATGCTGATTTGATGTGCCCCCTCTCCCCCCACCCTCTTTTTCTCCCCCCTCTCCCCCCCCCCTTTTAATTTGATGAAACCTTGAGTAAATTCAATACCTAAAGGAATAAAATTTACCAATTATTTCAGGTGGTGACACAGTATTTATTTTTCCAGAGATTGCCCCAAACTACGAGTTTTATAAGAACGCAGATGTCAGACCGCCATTTACTTATGCAACCCTCATAAGACAGGTGAGTGGGAAATAAATTAACTTTGCCTGATTAGATTAAAATTAATTGCAGCATGAATCATGGCCGCTCTTTCAACCTGTCTGTGTGTATGTGTGTGTGTCAGATATGTGGTCTCGTTAGTAAACCATTATTTGATGTCATCTCATTTCAGGCTATCATGGACTCTGCCGACATGCAGTTAACACTTAATGAAATCTACAGCTGGTTCACACGCACTTTTGCTTACTTCAGACGCAACGCTGCAACTTGGAAGGTAATCTTGATGAAGGCACCATCTCCACCCCACCCTGACCTCCTTCCCCTTGCTAAGACAAAACCTCAAGGAAGCCGATATTTACTCAGCACTGAGCCACTGGCACTCCTCTCCACCGTCTACCTTTCTCCTGAATAGAAGCCAATTCGTCCTCTATTTATTTTTTCCGCTGCTCTGCCTTACTGTTTGGGAATGACAGCTGAGAGAATTCTTCGTCCGATATCGTTTTTTCATTTGGTGCAATTAATAGCGGAGGCTTGGCGTGGAGAGGAAAGGGCTCTGACGCACTAATTATACAGCAGCCACTCCATCATCAGCACCTTTTGTTAAGAGAGACCCCCACCCCACCTCCTCATCCCCTCATACTCCTGAAACCACATCCTCTTGCATATCATTGTTTAATTAGGAAGAAAGATGGCTGCTTGCCTGTTAACCAGCTCTCAGCCAAAGAAGCACGCTCATATGCTCCTATAAAGCTCTGTCTGGGTTCAGGGTGGTGTCATGTGCAACTAAAGCAGGAAGTGAGAATTGGCCTGTCACAGAGAGAGTCCTCTTTATTTACCCACACAAAAGAGCCCATTTGTATATCTGTCCCTACAACTTTATTGTCCTGTCTCTCTCCACAAAAATGCTAAAAAAATGTTTCCACCAGAAGTGTGTCTGCCTACTGATAAAGAAAGCCTCTGTGTTTTATCCTGTGTGCCCCCACCACGTTATTCGTTAGCTGCCTTTTAGCCTTTGTGCGCGGAGGACTGGAGGGAAAACTCAGCCGTCGCTCATCAGCATGCAAGCCATGTCACAGCACTAGATTTAGTAAAGTGAATTAATTTGGATTTGGGATGCAAATGAGCACATGGGCGTGTGATCACCAATTCAGAAGGGCACACGGGAAAGATCAGTGCCCTTTTCCAGTTTGTTAGGTACAGTGCTCGTCATGTTTCGCTGTGTGATAATCTTGTGTTCTCAAAGATGCTGCAACACTTGTTACATTTATAGCACAAACAAACATGTTTCCGTTCTTTCCTGGTTTCCTCAAGAAAATACACAATAGCAATGAAATCACAATCAGCACGCACACATACACACACACACACGTAATAACCATGGTGATACATCTCGAGCTCATCGTTTCCCTTTGTAAGCATTAGTTTGATGGCTTGTCAGCTGATTAATGGAGAGAATTTGTTTTAAGAAAAGAAGAAAAGAAAGGTAGTTTAATATCTCAGCTTGGTCTCATCAGCTCAGAACAGGGGATCCCCCCCCCCTTCATCCCACTTCTCTCTCTCTCTCATCCAGAAGCTTATTAGTTCTAACTATATAGCATGCATAATAAAACTGCTCATTTGCTCATTAATATTAAAATTATCATATTCAGAGCCATGGGCATTAAGATCAATCAAATCCAGGGATTTTCAGGTCAGATGCAAGATCTGCTTATGAGGTTTTTTTTTCTTCTTCTTCTCTGAATCCCCTTTTCTAAGAGAAAGAGCAGTACACACCAAGCTAAGGGAGATGATAAATATGAGCAGCAGGGATATTAAAGCCAAGGTTATTATTTGTTGAGTCTGAAGCATGTTTTAATTATGGTCATATTAATATGAGAGGCATTTTCTATAGGTTGTCTACATTTTGTCACGGAAAAAAAAAAAAAAAAAAACACCCCTGTGGTTTATTTTCATGTTTTAAATTTTAAAAATATTGACAAATTTGTAGTAGGAATGTAAGAATTTGAAGACATACAGACGTCAGGTTCACTGACAACAGTTTATTTTTTTCTCAACATACTGTCACATTTAAAGTGATGTGTCCATTAAGAGCTTTTCTGGCGCAGAAAGGGTTACTGACATCACCATTATCAAGGCCGGCATTACCACTTCTGTCACCACCATAAGCCATTCGCTATGCTGATTACCTCCTTTTAGCCTACTTACTCTGATTGATATCTACTGTGTGCAGGACTTGTAAGAGCATTCGCTTTCACTCAATTTTTACTAATTAAATCAATGGTGCATGAATGTTAAGAATTTTTTCAAAGTGCACAGGAAAAAAATCAATTTCCAAGCCTCCTTTTTTTTCCTGATGGATAATGAATGATTCGTTTTACCTCATCTGCTGACCTGTGTGCCATCTCTGTCTGCAGAACGCCGTTCGCCACAACCTCAGTCTGCACAAGTGCTTCGTGCGAGTGGAGAACGTGAAGGGGGCTGTGTGGACGGTAGATGAGGTGGAGTACCAGAAACGCCGGTCGCAGAAGATCACAGGGTATGAATCCTGTTGACTCTCTCCTTAGATCTGGTTCTTGAGGTCAATGATGGCTAGACAATCAGAGGGAACACTTTTGTCTCTCTGTTTGGAAGTCTGAACTCATGTTTATGTCTTGTGTGTCTTCTGTATAGCAATTTTTAATTTCTCTCTTTTCACTGCTTGTTTCTTTGCAATGCTTTCAGAAGCCCATCTCTGGTCAAAAACCTGCCCTCCAGTCTCGGCTATGGAACTGCATTAAATGCCAGCTTACAGGTATGAAACCAAACACCCAGAGACTGCCACATCATTCTGCTGACCAGGGGTGTCTCACTCATGTTTGCAAGCAACATCTCACCTGATGATAAGATTCCTCCCTTTTTATCTTCTTGTGTTCTTGCATCTCCCCTCACACCTTCCTTACTTCCTCCTTCTCTCCACTCCTCCAGACTCAGAAGGCCACCCTGTGGTCGAACCAGGAAGCTACTCTCCCTCCTTTTTTTCCTTTCTGTTCTTTTCCTCCTTTCAGCTCTAGCAGCCACCCCTCAGATTGATAGGGGCATGTGCAAATGCAAGGGCATGCGCATTAATATTTATCTAAGCTGTCATAAATGATTTGGCTTCATAGTGAACGCCAGCGAGCTGCTCATGGCAAAAACTTTAAAAATTTAATCACAGTATATAACTTTAATGCACAGCAGGCGAAAGTGTCAGGAGTTTTTATTATTTGGAGGTAAAGTTTTTGGGGACTTTTTTTAATAGGCCAAAGCACACAAGGGCACATGAACGGCAGCTGGGGGAGGGAGATGGCAGCAAGGTGTCACAAGGCGAAAATAGTCTGTGAATGAGTGGAAATAGATTATTCTCATAATGAAGATGTCAAATCTTTGAGTAAACAGCACTGATATGACTCGTTTCTTTTCATCTTTACACTTTTTAAACTTCATTCCCCCTTTGACATGATCATCATCCCTTATCCTTCATTCTTGCTGCTCTACCTGCAACCAATTCTCCTCCTTTTCCTCCCTCGGTGGCAGGCTGCCCTGGCTGAAACCTCCCTGCCCCTACTGGGGACCCCGGGCCTCATGAACAACAGCTCCACAGGCCCAATGGGCGGTAGCTGCCACGGCCTCCTGGGGGGAGACCCGTCCGGACTGATGGGGGGGAGTCCACCAGGACTGTTAGGTGGGAGTCCACCAGGGCTTCTGGGTGGCAGCCCTCCAGGTACGCTGAGCGGCAGCCCACCCACCCTATTGCAGTCTGCTCATGAGGACCTCAACGGTTCTCTTGACCACCTGGACACCAACGGACACAGCAGCCCTGGATACTCCCCACCAGTACACATGTAAGTTCCTGCTGCTCTGCTGCTGAAATGGAGCAATTTTCATGATTCATTGATAGACCTTTACTCTACAGGAAGATACGAACATGAATATTCTCCAATCACTGCTCTATTTGTGAGATACCAGGTGCATTTCCATCCTCTTCATGTGCATTTTCAATTTGAGTGTAAAATAAACAGATGGAAGATCTGCCAATTAAATCACCCGTTAGTCATGTGATGGTCAGGGCTCATCATTGTAATATTAGTTAATCAAGACGATTTCTGATGTCCCTCAGGAACTTTTATATTCATCCTTTTTTGTTTTCCTTCATTTGCATTTTTGCATTTTTTATATCTCAAATCTGTCAAGATCCCCAGAATGTTCTGTCCTTTGGTCACAAAAGAAACAAAATATCAAAACAATAAGACTCTTTTTTTTTTTTTCATTAAGAAAAACACTTTAAGGTCATCCATTATTTTTGAATGGATGAATTTATTTGATATATTTATTTGTTCTTGGGCTTTTTCTTACTTCTATATGTTAACTTCAATTGAATACTTCGATTAAAAATGTCTTTAATGATAGGGAAGCGTTGGCCCATACATGATGGAAAATCTCTGCAATTGCAGAGAATGAGTGAATTATGTCACCTTGCTGTGCCCTCCCATTCCACAGCTGTAGACGGGAGACTGAGCACTCCTTTTACTGCTTATCATAGTTAACAAACATCTCATATTCTCACGCCAGAGGTGGATGGAATCGCACGCAAACTTGCATTTTCTTTTGCTGAATATGTGAAAACTGTTAAATTACGCCAAATTTGGATGGAAACCGAACTCACACGATTTGTGTACCTCTGTGATGGTAAAGCATCCACCTCTACACCCAGTTCATTGACTGTCCTTCTGGCCTTTGTTAGTGTAATTGCCTGATATTTAACCCACAGTAGCAGCGTTTCCTTCATCACTCTGACCTGAGGGCAAGGCTTAGTTCACACTCTCTCCGCTGCAGTCACTTCAATGACACTGACATTTTAGAAAACAGTCAGTCTATAAATAAGCTCAGTTACACATTCCTCCTTAATTACGCCACCGCCTGCATTACAGCAGTTGAGCCACTATATTTTATGCAAGACTTTTCCCTTTAATATTTAGAAACTGTAACATTAATTATTTTAAAAATCTCTCCCACTCCTATTTCCATTTTAATGGAGCAGAGAGAAAAAGAGTGTTTAAAAAAAAAAAAGTTTCAGGAATGTCTGAAATAAAATGTGTTCTACCTGAGCTGTTGATGTCTCAAAACCACACACACACACACACACACACACACACACGCACACACACACACACATATGTTCAGAGTCAAAGGCAGAAATGACATATTAATAATGCTCATCCTTCAGTGCTCACGCGACATTATCTCACATCTTTTGCGTATTTCAGAAAGGAGAAGTGTGTTTGGTGAGACCATCCAGACATCTATACTTTAATCTATCCGGACATGTTTACCCTTCTTTGAAATGGGGTGTTAACTGGAGCAAATCTGTCCAGTTCTCGACTGAATCCCAGAGTTCCCACTCCCCCAGGTCATTTAACTTTTAATAACAGGACAGCGTTGACTGTCTTTCTTGCCTCTTCTTTTCTTTCTGGCCACGCTGCATCACCACTGACATGAGTGGTGCATCCATCCCTCCCTCCTTCCCTCCATCTGTTAACACAGCCACGAGAACCTCAAAATGGAAGAAATGTGTTTTTCATGACTGACTTTTCCAGGATCTCTCTAAATAATGGAGTGGCGTGTAGCACTAAACTCCAAAGTACATCACCTTAAAGGCCTTTCTCCAGAAAGGACACCAATGCCAACAATTAGACAAACCTCTCACTCTCCTCAGTGTCTAAAGGTTAATGCTATCTGCTTAACCGCAAAACCAGCTCGCCCCAGGCCATGCTCTGTGTGTGTTTGTGTGTGTGTGTGTGTGTGTATGTGTGTGTGCATGTGGGCACGTGCAATACACTCATGTACACCCTGAGGGGTATGCTTAAGAAGCAGCACTTTATACTAGCTTCAAATTCTGCAAAATTACCGTCCTCAACTTCAGCAAATTTCCCAAACTTTATCATGAAAAAAGCCCGTTTCACCTCCCCCACCTGCTCAACCCCTCTCTGGTCCCCACCACAGCCACCACCCACACCTCTCCTGTCCCCCAGCCCACCATTAGGCCTGTGGACTAATGACCTTATTTGCATCCCTGACATACCGCTGCATGATTGCTGGCACTAATCAGCAATCCAGCGTCCAGCGTTTACTGGTGAATGATTCAATAATGGCGGCTAGTCATTAAGTACGAAATGGCTCATCGCTATATTTTAATAAAGTGTCGGAACAGTGAATATGCACCGGCATATTATTTTTCAAAGCCACACAAATATCTAATGAGCTGCATATTAAAGGTGCGTGAGCCCTTGGTTTCAGATATCTCATTCTACTCTGTTGATCAATGTGATGTATTCAAGTACGGACCGACTACCTTTTTTTTTTCTTTTTTTTTTTTTTCTTTCTTTCTTTTTCCACAAAACATTTTTTGAAAGGCCAGCCGTCATTATCTAACTTACATTTCTCTCGAATTCTACGACAATACAAGATCCAACTTTATCCTGGCATCGTCTGAAAATAATCAAATGAATAACATATTGGGATGAATCTGTCGTAAAATAATTCAAAAAAATTAGCTGACATAGATGCAAAATGTTGATCTTTTGGCAAAAATGTAATCCAAATTTTGGTTATATTTAACTGTCTAGAATCAAATTTAACATGAGTAGAAGAAACTTATCCAAGTTGTTTCATCATCTAACCTGTTATCTTGATAAACTGGGAATCAAACAATTGTTTCAACATCAGTTGGATATTCCATTAACTACCAATTTAGTGGCACCAATTTACACCAAATAATAACAGTATTACAAAATAAAATTGCCCTCAATTGTGATTTGATTCAGGATTTTTAAACAAGTCGGTGCTGTCAGTGGCTGCCATGTGTTATGTTTTACAGTGTCTGTAACCTCTTACTGGGGTGTTTTGCTTTTGACTTACACTGCCTTGATGAATGTGATGGCGAAAACAGAAATATTCATGGCGCTGCTCGCATCCTGCTAAGATCAACCTCCTCTCCTTGGCCCACCACATCAGAATATTAATTTACAGTATTTGCCTCTGAATATTAAAGTCATCTGTACCTTTTAAAATTCTTTTCAAATTCAAAGTCCCCCCCCCCCCCTCCGTGCGTCCTCGCCACTGATGAAGGCAGCCCAGGAGAGCGGCTATGAGACAAGTCCTAATGTACTACTACTTGATAAGTCTCCCTCTCTCTCTCGAAGTCTGCAGGGATTTCGGATGCATTCGATGTGTCAGAAATAATTAGGTTTTGTCAGATTTATCATCGTGGCACAAACCTCTCCCCAGCTAGGGCCCCAGATCATGTTAGGCCTTGTTTGTGTGTGACAGCATTATTATTCTTGTTAGTCGCCCAGCACTTTCTTCCTTCCGCCCACTCCTCTGTTGTTGTGAAGGGAGAGGCGACTTGCTCACGGCCCTATTGCTTTCTGCCCGCCGCTTATTGACAGTGGCTAAAGATATTCATCCATTTAGAGTTAAAAACATGTATCATGGTGTCCGAGCGAACTGCCAGGGCTGAAGTTGATTAATGGCAGAACCTAGCTGCCGGTTTTTCCTCTTGAGGAGCGACATGCACAGCCCCTGCATATTAACGAGTGGCTGTGCTTTCTATTAACTAGATAAAAAAGCCTCTCCTCTGCCTTTGCTCCAGGGGGCTTAGGGATGAGAAATTCTCCATTATTTATCATGTGGCCTGTTTTTTTCCTCCCTTTTCCTTTTTCATGTATTTCAACCTGGTGTCATCAGTAAACTTTTAAATGCCAAACATGTCTGAGACATCACAGCTTATCGGCCTTACATGGGCCGTGTTTTTCATGAAATTTTCATGCACTTACTTACAGTAGACGTGAGGCATCATGTCAAATTAGCGTCTCGCAAACAACACGGTTGTTACTTCTTGCTAGATAATGCATGTAATGGCATTTTTGATGCAGCAAAACATTTGTGATTGCATGCTCCTAGAAGCTGTTGTCTCTTTATTGTATGAATATATGTTCGATCTTTTTATACCTTCAGGTGTTTCTGAAGATGCTGTAAAATATGCAGATTTAAAAGTGAGTGTGTGTGATTAAACCTGCGAACCCCTTATATTGAATGTTGTGTTGTAGGCCGTCAGTTCACGTGAAGGAGGAGCCACTTAACATGGATGACGACTGTCCGATGTCATTGGTGACGACAGCCAATCACAGTCCAGAGCTGGAGGAGGACCGTGAGCTGGAGGAAGGGAACTTATCAGAAGACCTGGAGTGACTAGGATATGGTTTTTGGTGGATGTATCCCTTCGCCCAGCTGCACTGTTTCCCTCACACAGACTCCTTGCAAGACTAAGAAACCACTCCCACAGTCCAAGCAACCACAGCTCTCTCTCTCTCTCTCTCTCTCTCTCTCTCCCTCCCCCCCCCCCCTCTCTCTCTCTCACCACTGGGACTATTTATTGAGCATGCATCCGGATGGAGACTGGGCCAAAGGAACTCTTTGTTGCAGCCCTTTGGGATCCCCATGACAGGCATGAGATGTCTGATTTAAACTCTCGGAGACCTATTTCATTAGAGATGGCGTGGCCACATACAGTACAAGGACGATGGACTCATGGATGGATGGGGGCGGGAAACACAAATGAGCAAATCATGTTCCGTTGAAAGCTAGGGGCCTCATATACTGCCAAAAAGGAAGACATTTTATGTTTGTGAATAACCCAACTCACAGTAGTTGTTAGAGACAATTGCTGGTTCAATTCAAGTTGTTGCTCTGTTCTCATTTGCACAGGAGTAGTCTCAGAAATTTGTGTCACTGCCTGTATGTTGCTACTATGAAGAAAACCAGTATATTATTTTCAACTTTTTTTAACCATCATTAATTTCAGTATATGATTTTTAAGACACCACCAACTGTAAATGCCATCTCCTCCTCCCCCCCCCCCCCCCCCCGAATAACACCAGTCATGGAACTGCAGCACCAATGTTGCAAATGTCCAAAAAAAGGAAAAAAAAAGAAGAAAAAAAAAGGTTGGCTTCCAGTCTTTGTGATTAAAAGTTAAACAAAACAACAAAAAAAAAACTGGACTTTGAGGGAAAAAAATGCTCGTTTGTGTAAAACACCATTAATGAAACATTTGTGCATCCTTTTCTTCTCGCTGTTCTCCTTACCTCCTCGTTCGAAAGCTTTGTCTACCTGCAAGCAGTCACAGGCAACAGCTAGAAACCAAAGCCAACACTAGCAATGGCTAATAGCTTATAAAGACAGAAGCCACCAAACACCTCTTGGTCCGCCTTCTGTCACTTTAAACTAGTACAAAGAGAAGCTTTTTGTTCCACAAACTACCTTCGAATAACCTCTGGGATTGTTTCATTTAGCCCTATACAAAGATGATCAGGAGAAGGAAGGAAAGTGTAATTTGAGAACGTCCACTTTTGGAGATTTCTTTGAACTGTAAGTTTGTGATTTGACTGGTAGAAAGCAACTTAAACTGTAAAAGTGGATCATGACCAAAACAAAACATTTGTGTATTCCATGGAAGTGCAGAATCATTGTGTCACCGTTGCTTGTTTTGGGTTTTTAAACCTTTTATTTTATGCATTACACATGTCGTTTTTTTTTTTGTTTTTGTTTTTGTTTGTTTTTATTATTTACTATTATGTTCCTAACCTGGTGATTATGTAATGTTCTAAATGGCACTGTCAAAAAAAAAAAAAAAAAAAAAGTCTTATTTCTGTGGCGGTTTTGTTCCAAACCGTGTCGAAAACTGAAAACATTGCTAACCAAACATGAAAAATATCTAGTTAAGCCAAATAAGTCATAATTTCAAGTGGATATGAAATGATGTGGCTCTGTTACCATAAAAACAAATGATAGCCATTTCAGATGAGGATATCAAAGGTGAGGGTGAACTTTTCTAGGTGATATCTGCTTTATACTTGGTGGTTCAGAGCTTCAGATACAGCTGTTGTTAGCAAAAGGGATACAAACCCTCAACTGCACTGATGTATTCTGTATAGCTAGTCAGCTTTTTTCAAAAGAGTCCCGTCATTTCCTCCCAGCTAATGTCATCTAGAAAAGTGTTGTTGCTTTAATGGTCATTTCTGTTTTCAGTAAACCAAAGTTACACAAAATTCTGCCTCCTCTTGTATGGGATAAAGAAAACAACCATACACACTCAGTCAGACGAGCATACATGCGCGGAAACACACACACACGCACACACCCTGAATTTATGGTTTGCCAATTTTGGGTTATATCTCCAGCTCAAGCAAATGTACGCTGTCAAAGAACTGAGTTTGTATTGTTCTCTAACAGCCGTTGCGTCTGCCTGACCAATATGGAAACACTGTGTTGTATGTTGTTTTTAAGCCGAGAAGTTGGCCGTGAAAGCTTAACACAGAGACACATACGGTACAGACCAGAACACACACACACAGACACACACACACACACACACACACACACACACACACACCAGTTCCACGTCAAGAGGGGCCCAGGAACAAAAGCTCTGATACTCAGCTGGAGTCAGTGACTTGAAGACGACGTCCTTAATAATCTTATCACACCAAATAAAAAGGACGCTACGTCTTTCAAAAAAAAAAAAAAAAAAAAAAGGGTTCTCCCACTTACCCAAAAAGGCTTTTTAAAAGCTTCTACCTCTGCACCACAAATTCAGAACAATTATGACAGATTGCACGAGTTATTAGAACGCCACAAGAGCTGTTACGTTTTCCTTGTCTCATAGGAACCAACCAACGTTTACATTCCCTGCGTCAAAGATATGGAAGATTTGCATTGTAATAGGTTGTCCTCAAACATTTGTAGAATGATAATGTATAGATTACCTGTAAGGGAATATTGTGTTTTAACCATGCATGTCTAAAATCATTTGGTGGACTGGAAACAAGAACTAATAAAAATAATAAAAATCAATGGGATGATGGCCTAAATATACGGACAATGCATCGGCGTGCATTACCTCAGATATACTGTTTTGGGAGGGATAAAACCTGTCAGCCACAGAATGCATATTACCTGTAGATTTGCATGGGTTTTGTATAAATTAAGTAAAAAAAAAAATGTCTAAAATAGTTGCTTGCACATGATACCAGAAAGACCTCCAGAACTGCGATCTGCTCCTCCACTAGATTTTAGGATTGTCTGGAATTTCTGGGTTAATTTTGTCTGTATTTTGATAACTGTGCATACTTATGTAAAAAAAAAAAAAAAAAATGTTGGTGGACCCATAAATTTACCAGACTTTTTTCTAAGAGGAAAAAAAAAAAAATCTGTGTTTCTTTTCTGACTTACCTGAATTTTTACTGTTTCACTCTCATTGCTCGCTAAGAATAGCAAACCTGCTTTTTCTGCATCTGCTTTGCGTAGCTGTAAGGCTTAACCTAATGTGTGTATTTATTGCTTGTACCTCTGTGCATACTTTATGAAGCATTATGTCTGGCAGTTGAGTCATGTATCCTTTCTACTGCTATCCTTCTCTAATAATTGGGAATATGATCCTCCTATGTATACAGTAAATTGGGACTGTAGCAAACATATGTTTATGTAATTGGTGAAAACTTCTTTTTTTTTTTTTTTTTTTTTAGTTTTTTTGTTTTTTTTTATTTCTTTTTGGAGACTTTTTTTGATACTTTTCATTACTGTGTACTGTGTCCATACGTTAAAGGTTCTCTGACATTAGAAGGTCATGGTTGAGAATTGTAACAGACGTTATTATTTTCTGTATTCATGGCATTTCACTGCTGAATAAAATAAAGGACCAAAACTTGGAATTTAAAAAGCAACTGTCTACCTCAAGCATCAGAGAGTTTAAAAAAAAAAAAAAAAAAAAAAACACCGCTGTTGCACATTTATCTTTTATTCTACAAAGGCACAGCCATGAAAATCTAGCTGGCATTTGAGGAGCTGAGATGTGAAGGAAGGGTAGGGGGGGGGGAAAAAAAAACAATTAAATTTTAATGTATATGTTACAAGGCTTTGTTCCAGCTTCCAGCACCTAGAGTCTTGTTTAGAGGAGTGGGACAAGGCACTGTATTGCCCACCCCTCTGGACCTGTAATGGGTTAGCCTTTGTATGATTCAAGCCCACTACTTTTTCATGTACCACAAGCATGTTCCAGTGCACACGGAAGAACTGCTATGAAAGGCTTTTCTGAAGAGTGACTAACCCCTTATTTCTACTGCCATAGTGGTTTTGGCACGAATCACATTATTAAGTCATGTTAAAAAAAAAAAAAAATGTCTGGCTAATTACCATTAGGCTTCAGCATCGTTTAAAGAAAACAATGATGTGAAATTTTGTTCATTTTTTCCATCATTCTTCAAGACGGCAGTTTCCTCTTGACACTTCAAAAGCACGGAAAAAAAAAAAAAAACCTGCCTTGTAGCCTTTCGATTGATGGATGTTGACTGTTAAAACTCTATGACAAGCAGTGTGCCTAAATCAACTCCAGCAGACCTACTACACCTTGTCGGTCACACTGACACCCTCATTGAGATTCAAATGGAATCTACCATGACCAATAGGTTGCCCATTAGCTCGTCTGTATGCCGAGAGCCGTCTACACGTTCCAAAGGGTGCTCAGGGACATCGTGGGACCCTTTGAATGATGTCCGCTGGTCATTTAATCGTAACGCTGATGCATGTTCTTTTTCTTTACCATATGATGTCCCATGAGAGACCTGAAAACAACAGCATTTTTCATAAAGGCATACACACACACACACACACACACACACACACACACACGTCTCTCATGACAGTCCCAGGCATCAGCCATGGCAGGCTCCTGTTATCTCCTCAGCAATGGCGTTCCAGAGCATTAGCTAGCTCGCAAGGCACACATCTTCCGTGCTATTTATGCACTTGGAAGTGTTTGTGAATTCAAGTGAGGGATTGCATACGGAGTGCAACAAGAGCCGCTGTGTACTACACAACATCAGAGGGAGCGCCGGCATTAAGTGTGAGAGCGCCTGCTATAGACCCTTCTTTCAAAGGCCATGAAATAATAATGGGTTGTGGTTAGAGAGGTATCTGTGAGTCACACTGGCTGCTTTTCATAAAGTGGAGTTATTTACAGTGCGATGAATAAAAGAAAGGGTAGTTGGTGATGCAAGCCTTTTCCACATGAATGATGGGGGAAAGAGGACCCTCTAATATACTGTGGCAGTGAGGTATGGGACTGGGGGAGAGAGAATGTGCTGGAATAGGAGTCGATTTTTGAAAAGGCAATTCTCATTGAAATAGTTGTTGAAGCTTCAAAAGTGTTATATGTAAGTATTTTAGTTGAAAATGTTCAAAAGTTAAAGGGAAGATTTAGAATATGGCGAAGAAGTATTTAACTTCTCTGTAGCCAGCATCGCACGATAGTATTTTCAAAAGTACTTTCAGTCTGAGCTGTATGTAAAAAGTTTTTTTTTTGGGGGGGGGGGGGGGCGGGGGGCTCCGACGGCACCACGGGCTCTTCTCCGTTATCAGAATCTGCCTAGGAAGGCAACAAGCCACTTTGGATCCTGTCAGCTTTCCACCATCCGTATGAAAGGGAGTGCCACTTTTTCTCTGTTGTCTTTGGTCATGCAGGACCAGTTTTAAAAAAACGAAATTAAAAACAACCTGTATGGACAGTGCAGTTTTACAGAAAACTTTTAATAAAAAAATAAAAATAGGTTTCCCTCGTACTTGTACTTCAGGAAGTCTCACAATAACAGACACCAGAAATCTCCAAATACCCAAAAATCTGGAAGTTCTAAAGACTTTGGATTGGTTCAGAGTTCAACCAATGAGATAACAGCTAGGTAACCAGATGAGACGTGGACTTGGTAGTGCTTCGTAAATAAGAGACTTTAAGTTTGGGACATTTTGTGGTTGTAATGCCATGGTCTCGGTTTTGATCTCTGCATTATCAACGTGACCTGCTTTTTTTTTTTTTTTTGGAACTCCTGCCTGTTCGCTGTACTTCCTATCATTGTATGTTTTCCCACTTTGTCAGTCACCTGTGTCTCAGCCGTTCATCGCTCTTGTCCATCCATAGTCCTCTTCCCAGTGTCTCTTATCCGATCAGCTCCTTCCCTCATGTTCTCCGACCTGATTGTTGTTGCTTAACAAGTTCGGCTGTATTTTGTCATTTTTCGTCATATGGTGGAATCTTTTGCTTCCATCTGTTGTTTCAGCTCCAGTTGTGTCCTTACTTGTATTTATTAATGTATTTTGTAGTTGAACAAATAATCATCCAGTCACTCAAACCCAGGGGTTAATTTGATCCTGCCGGATCAAGATCCGGCACCTCTGAATTTTGGCCTCCCTGTGTTCCGGTACTTATTTGGGCACCTCTTGTATTAAAAGAAAATATGAAAACGTTTTAAAAATGTTTAAAATACAACAATAATGTGCATAGATAAATTTACAGACCAAATCCTTAGAATTTCATGTTGTTCATTAAGATTCAACGTCATTTGAAAGAGTCGGAGATCTGTTGATGCACTGACGCCAACAAACCGCGCCCCTGACACAAACAAATCACCTTTCGAATTTCGCCGCCTCTGAGGAGCAAGCAGAGAGGAAATAAACAGCTGCTATTTCAACGCCAACATGTCAAAAAGACAGTTAAATTTGCTGTTTTTTTTTTCAAAAAGAAGGAAGAGTCGCATGACGCTTAAAACGAGTCAGAAAAGCCTCCACAAGCGGCGACGAGGGCAGCTGCAGCGGTCATGTTGACGATCAAAAAGCGGCTGCAGCAGGAGGCTAGCGCCGCCACAGCTAGCCTGGCTCACCTCCAGCTAGCCAGGTTCACCTCCAGCTAGCCAGGCTCACCTCCAGCTAGCCAAGCCGGGTCTAACGTGATGTGGGGTGTCCAGGACAACTAAATGGTGAGCATACCGTCTAACAATAGGCCGCCGTGCCAATCTTTAAGTCCCGTAATAATAATAATGGAAGATTTGTGTGATTTATTGTGAGCTCTTTTTTGTTTTACAAGTTAGACCTGTTGAGAATCAATTGCTGACTGTAGACTCCAAGTCCCACCTGTGGTGATGTGGGCATTCACCTGTGCTGCGCAGAGGAGGCGAAATAACTGAATTATCGTCATAACATTGATACCATGGATATTATTTGAAATGGAGGCTTGTAAGTCCCACATCATGGCAAGTGGGCATTTGTATGTTGTTTTCTGTGTAGGATCCGGGACCTGTGCCCCTTTCTCACCCCTGAGCCGTCATATGTACTTAGCGTTCCGGCACCTTATCATTTACAAATTAAGCATTGCTCAAATCCTGACTGTTTTTGGGTCCACGTACTTCCTCCTCCCAGCGTGACAGATATCTTGTGTGATGATTCCCTAATTTTAACACCACCACATTAAAAATCACAGGAAAAATGATCGCTTTCACAACAGGAACAGCAACAAATGGTAAACGTCTGCAACCGTGTCATAAAACCTCCTCCTGCTTTGTGACTCACGAATCTTTTACAATCTTGTCTAAATCTGACGATAAAGTTATCGTAGCCGTTCATTAATTCATCTTATTTTTTTGTTTGTGTTTTTTTTGCCTAGGAACCTACGTAGCATTTGATGGTATAACTTCCGCTTTGCCTCTGCACCACCGTGTCCTGCACCCTACCTCTGGGTGAGTAAAGAACAAATCTTTTGAATCTTGTGGAGTCTGTATCTCTGTCTCTCCATTCTGCTCTCAGAGCAACATGAGAGGAAGCAGTGCTGCCCGAGTTTCATTCTACGCAGCAAATTCATCTGGTAGACTGACATTGTTTGGATTCCTGCAAAAGGAAGTCGTGAAGGAGAAAACCGTCGCGATGCTAAAAAAACGTAGATTAAAGATCGTATGTGAAGATTGCCAGCCGTTTGTGCTGTCTTGACCAGCTCTTTGAGTTTCAGCAGTTGGGACAAATATTGTGTAGGGCAGGGGTGGGCAATCATGTGCCATGGAGGGCCGTGCGTATGCAGGTTTTCCTTCCAACCAAACACTTTAACGGGTGATTCCGCTGTTTAACACTCTTCTGTGGCTGAAGGTGTGTTAATCAGTGGAATCACCTGTTAAAGTGTTTGGTTGGAAGGAAAACCTGCATACGCACGGCCCTCCATGGCACGTGGTTGCCCACCCCTGGTGTAGGGTATCGTCGTGATTAGTTGGTGGATTTGTTTATGGAAGAAAAATGGAGACACAAAATTACACGGAATATATCTGAAGGACTCCATAGCTATTTAGGAAAGGCATTTAATTAACTTTTAAAAAACAGGACTTTAAGTTATCAGCAGTAGATAACTAGCATAGCTGTCAAAAGGGGAAATAGCTCAGGTATAGCCAGCCAAGGAATGGATCATACAACTTCTTCTAAAATCATGTTGTTGTTGTTGTTGTTGTTGTTTTTGTTTTTGTCTCGTCTCTGTCCTTTATTTTAAGGGAAGCGAAACAGCTGCTAGCTCCTTTCGCTTCCGATTCACTGTACCTACATGAGTACGGCGTCAATCTACTTGGCGAGACAATGAAGAAACTTTTAAATGTTGCACCATTTCTCTTTGACATTGAGCAGATCTCTGTGTAATGGTATGAGGCCAAGCGCTTTACGTTCCACCTCTCTCAATTATATGCCACGTCCTCATATCATCCATTTCATCTTCAACACTGACCAATTAGGTCAGTTTATGAACCATTGCCTTGCGGGATTGAGACGGTAAATAGTCTCACAGTTTATTGATTAAAAGTGCAGACTTTCTCTCTCTGTCTCTCTCTCCATCCCCTCCTGACCTGACGATGCGTGTCAGCTCCTTAGACCCTCGCCCCCAGGCTGCAAAATTGCCTGCTAAATAGTCCGAGGCAATGGCAACGCTAATTGAGATCATCATTATTATAATTGCGAGCCCTGAAAAGCGCGTCTTAAATAATTTGCATTGCTCTCAAGTTGATTTTGGACTCAGTGCAAAAATAATTGCATAGCTTGGAGGCATGACACTCGGTTTGGTGGCAAGCAAAGAGACTCTTGTATCCCATTCCCCACCCAAGTCCTCTAACTGGTTTGGGTGCCATCATAAAATCTGCTGGCCCGCATTTTTGTCGAAACATCCCTTGTTTAGCCTTTTCAGTCAGCAATTTTTCACCTTGACCGAATAAAATCCCATTGAGGTCAGACTTTTAATTCTGCCTTCCACTGGCCGCTGCAGCTTAACAGAAACCCAAACCTAAACTCACCTGCCCCGTTGCCACACATCTGAATTTCCACTGTGCTGAAGGCACTGTGCTGCTGAGACAGGCAAAAAGGGGAAAAAAAAAAAAAAAAAAAACCCCTGTGACCTGGATACATGAAACTTCACTCATCATTACATCAGAGTGTCTTAACGTAAAGGTACTTTTCACTTTGTGTGGATGCGATTTGCAGGAACCGGTGTAATGTATGCAAGAGCAATGTCTATTTCTGCAACTGAAACACGGGATTAACCCAACAAAATGGTGAGAAACTGCTGATATTCATGAATTCTAGCCTGTGGCATTATCTACCACACACACACACACACACACACACATTCCCATCCTATCAGCCTCTCTGTCTCTCACACACACAAGCCCAGAGGGACTTGACAATAGCCCTAATGAATACGATATGGTAACTTGATACAGTTTATTTGTTGACACTAACAACAACAACAACCTTTCTAAGCTGCGGGTAAATCTTGCGAAAACGAGCGGATCAAACAGGAACGATCAGATTAACGAAATCCTCTTAGAAACAACACTCCCCTGAACACACACGCTCACAAACCTGCGCGCGCGCGCGCGCACACACACACACACACACAAACACTTATCAGCTGTGTTTCCTCTCATTTTCACACATTTCATCCCTCTTCCAAAAGAACTCTCCTCCTTTACACGTTATTGTGATAAATCAAGCTGTTGGAGCAGTTAGCTGAAGAGGTGATGCTTGAAAAAAAAAATCATCTTTAATCCATAGTAATCACATGTGGCCTTAATCACTAATTCATAATGGAATTTATAATGGAAGGATTTCAATTACCTGCCACCACCGGCACAAACTTCTGCAATTAAATTACGACAATGCAATTCTACGTCTTTGTCTCAAACCTCAATATGTTTAAGGAGTCTGGTGCTTTCTTTTTTTTTTGTTTGTGGAACTTTTAAAAGAGAAGTTTGGCCTCCTGGAAAAGAATATTTTTAATAAAGAAAAGAAAAACCAAGGGAGATCATCATATTGGGTTGGGGGGGGGGGAAGCAAAGGGGGGGGGGGAAGAAAATCTAGCATTAGTGAGGAATGGTGGGTTAAATCACTTACTGAAGATTTTTAATGACATTTCAGTGTTCCTCGTATAATTACTCTTCATCCGAGATGGGCCGTAATGCTGTTGGACAGTTGCGGTTCAGGCTCGCTAGCTCGCTTCATTAGCGTGTCATTCCTATTTCACATCAGAGGCTTTAATTGTAATGCTGAATATGCACAGCTCTCCACAGAAGCCTAATCAAAGTGGATCCACTTGTATTATTAATATCAGAAATCAGCCCGCTTGCTATTTTTTTTAATAAATAAAAGAATACAGACGCATAAATCAGCTGTCATTTATTAGCATGGCCCTGGCATATCCGCCAGACATGCAAGAAGAACAAACCCCACCTCATCTCCGTTCCTCCCCTCATCACTCATCAAGATTTAAAAAGAGGAAAAGACAGAGAGGAGGAGAAGAAGAAGAAAAGGCTGCATTAAATATACATACTAATTCTGCTGTGAAGAAATCCGATTGCAAAGCAGGTGACGCCAAGCGCAAAACATTCAGATGGATGGCAATAACAACGGGATGGAGATGTTCTCGTAGAGGGAAAATAATGGAGGGATGGATGAAAAAAAGGTTTTATATTCAAAATGCCACAATATAAAGGGACTAGAAGAGTGTTTGATGGGTCAGGATGAAGACCGAGGAGAGTGGCCCTGCATAGGTTGTGCTGACCAGCCATAAAATCCAGCTGTGTTTTGGATTTTGCGAGAGTCAAAGTGCAGCATACCGCTAATCCACATCAGTGATGGGCCTCTATGCTGATGCAGATGACACACACACACACACACACACACACACACACACACACACACCTGGGCTGAGTAGCAACTGGATACCTGCTTTGTTTCTGAAAAGGAGATACTGGAGCTCTGGAATATTAACCTTTACTCTGCAGAGGAGGGAGAAGTGTATTTCTTTTGATGTGTCTGGATATTTTTCAAAGTTGCAGATGTGCAGTGAGGTGCAATTTGCTGGTGGCTTTTTTGTGTTTTGCATAAATGAATAAGTTGATTTAAAGAATATGTGGAGGGGAAAGGAGAAAGAAATTGGTCCTCATCACTTCAAATAGGAAATGTTCTCTCTGCCACAAAGGGAACCGTCCAGCCCTCTCGGGTCATCTGAGACCGGAGGTAGGCAGTAGTGAAGTACAAACACTTTGTTATTGAAGAAGAGTTTTCATTTATCAGATCAGATATTCAGCATTTTGATGATTGAAATAAAAACAAAAGCATTACTCCGTGAGCACTGTTGCTCCCTGTGTTCCGCCCACACTCCCATCTGTCACAGGTAATAGCCAATCAGTGTGGAAGGCTACTGTGCTGCAATCACACAGGAAGAACCTGCTACGTTTTCGTAGATTTGACAACACGATTTTCATTTCGTTTTTCATTTTTCTTTTCTTTTCAACTGTCAACTCCAAATAAGGTCAATGTCAAAATGAAAACTACCCCTGAGGGGAAAAAAACAACAACAACAATACGCTAGTTGACCTGTACATTCCATGATTTCAAATTTTCGTGACAATTATTTCCCCCAAATTTAACACAAATATACGTACGCTCTACAGCTCACGATTTCAAAACCGGCTCATTAGTCGGAAAGCATTCGGGTCGATTTTATACGTATATATGATCATCCAACAGTATCCAAATCCACCCTTACCTGCCCACATCTGCATGCACGTTCACTCCACCTATTTTACATTTAAATCATGCTGTGAAGAATACAAGTCCAACCTGTTCGGTGAAGCGAAGTAAACTCGGTGTAAAAACAGTTTTCAGAGCTGCCCTTCAAATGCTCACTTTCTAAATTCTAGCGTAGTTCCAGAACGGTGTTACAGGTTGGTGGTCCTTGGGTGGTTTATTTCAGTCAGCATTCCCCATCCATTACACGTGCAACTTCCTGCCGCTACATAAAGCGACCACATCTGTGCTAGCGAGCTAGTAGCAACGTACACACCGAAAATGGGACGACCCGACAAAGGTTTGCATCGTAAAAAAAATCCCAAATCCATTCAAAAACCCGCCCCCTACTACAGCGCTAACAGAATGGCAGGTGTCATTAGTCAGACATCTTTTTTTTTCCTTCACAAAAACAGCCTGTCGGAATATCCTTGAAACGCTAACTTTGCATGTTTATTTTTTTGCGCACATTCCAGAGCCTGCACTTTTTCCGCTCTTACCCGAGTAAAGACATTGAATGAGTAAATTTAGGAGGTGAGTGTTTGCTCAACTACCCGTTCCTTCAAAATAAGGTCACTGATTTAGATCAAAGTTGGGATGATCTGCTCAAGTGCTATACTACTTCATTATCCCTTCACTCTTCTTACTGGGTCAGGAAATATGTCAGACAATAAGAAAATAAGAGAAAACTATCGTCAACAAATTGATAGTTTGGGAGTTCCAGAATTGCACAGTAGAAATGCACGCATTACTGCAAAAAAATCGTAAAAAAAAAAAAAAAAAAAAAAATCCATAAAATGTTGATTTTAAATCTGTTTTCTTTTAGCAATGCGAGACAGCAGCCAACAACAAAAGTCTTCTGCTGCAAGACAATACTGTCACATCTGATGTTCGAATACAAGGAAAGTTATGACAGCGGCAGGTGGATGAGACAGACATGAATTATTAATTAGACATTAATGGGGAGACAGACATTAATTAGGCATTAATGTGAAGAGTCTACCCTCACCTTCTTCCCCTCTGTTTCTATCTATAGCTCGCCCTTCCCAGTGCCCACACTCCTCCACCCCTTGCATGTTCCTCCTCATCTGTGTATATAGAGACAGATGTGAACGATGCTGCTATTTAGACTGAGGGACGAGATTTAACATCTTTTATTTGCTCTGGCAAATTTTGGGATGATTCCATTTGCTCGCCGTGTCTCGCCAAACAAAATCAAACACCACTCGAATATATCAAACATTTAAGCTGGCAAAGTTCTGTGTTTACCAGACACACATTACAACGCTGGTTGTTGTTTCAGATCAGGGGGAATTTGGAAGGGAGTTTGTGTCCGTGTAAGCTGCGCATGAAATGAAAAGGAATTATAAACAGAGAGGGTAAATTACTTTGTGGTACTGTACATGCTGTAATTCCGAGAGAAGGCAGGCGGGGAAATGATAGTGGCAGTGGGGGGCAGTGTTCAAGTACAGGTCAGCTCCATTACCTGGTCCAGCATGTCTCTGTCACATCCTCAACATACATATATAACCCCAGTTTGATGATATTCTCTCCCAATCTCGCTAGTTTCCATTCCAAACCTCTTTGATCTGTCATTTGCATTTTAGGGCCCACAGGCTGAAAATTATGTGGATGAGATTTTTTTTTTCTCCTCTCCCTCACTCCTTTCTTTTCTGCATCTTCTCACTCACCCATTCACTGTACCTGAGGCTTGTAAACTCATCCCTGCCTCCCAAGCTCCCTCTGTCCCCCACCCCCTCCGCCGTGCTGCTCAGGATCTTTTAATATCAGCCGTGGCCCCAGAACGAAACAAACAAATTAGCTGACGGGAAGGGAGCGTGTTTCAATCTTGGTTCGCTACCTGCATGTGATCCTTGGGGTGAACGAGTCCCCCACTCAGGAGGAGATGTGTTAAATGTTGGCGTTGGCAGAGGTGGGACGTAAATAATTACTTTTATTTAAGCGCTGTTGCTCAGAACAATACTATTGATGCTTACTGCTCGAATTATTTGGCCTGCAGTAAAGCCGTTGTGTCACAGAAATGAAGAACTCCTCGTTGTTAAACTGTTTACAAAGTTTTTCAGCTATCACTTTATCTTTTAGTACAAATTGGCCCTAACAGGTTACAGAACAAACATCAAATGCTGCCCTTAGACTCTTAATTGTTTCTCCGAGTTCAGTGTCCTGAGTACTTCTCTGCATCCAGTTTGCACTCACAGACCGATGACGGTAACCAAGTTGAAAATCGGTCGATACTGAAACAAGACAGTGAAATTGGTGCATCACCGGACAGAAAAATTTCACTCTGTACCCCACTGTCTTTGTCCGATAGTCACTTTTCAGATTGTACTTAGAAATGCTACAAGTTATTAAATATTAAGGATTCAGTCAGTTTGCTGAGATCCACCAAATACAAATTTTCCTTCTGAACTTCCCAGATGACTCAGTTTAAATAACTTTGGCCTGCAGATGTTAAAAAAAAAACCAAGATCCACTATTTTACTGAAATAAGTAAGTTTCCATCTTCCCACAGCTCGTCGGATTCATCAAAATATCTTGACTTTCTGAAAAACTCGCAAGAGCAAACCTCTGCCAAAAAAAAAAAAAAAATACATTGAGACATATCAACACGTCAAAATTTGTTCATAAGGGAATTTGTTCAACCTCTAAATGCATCACCAATGTGAACAAATTCAGTATTTGACAATTAAAGTCTCCCCCCTTAGCTCATGAATCCCGGTGGACGTTTGCGCTAAATTTGAAGATATCTTCTCCCGACATGTGAGGAGAAAACTGACCTTGACCTTCAACCCCCCCCCCCCCCCCCCCCAAAAAATCCAGTCTGTGCCAAATGAGACGATTTCGCATTGTCCTTTGGTATCAGCAGACGTTTGTGTCGAATTGGAGGTTGAATTTTGAAGATACAGCTTTGCTCTTACATAACATCGGGACTTTTATTTGTTACAGGTGCCATAATGGATTCGAAACAGCCAAATAAATAAGGCACATCTACCAAAAGCGCGCACACACACACACACACACACACACACACTTCCATTACAGTGAGACTTGTACCTTCTGTTGATGTCTTTAAATAGTTTATATTTGTCATCACATCAAAGAGGAGGCATGCATAGACCCTCTCCTGCTACATTCCTTATTCCATTTAATCTTTTTTTTTTTCTTTCTTGGGACTAATGTCACTAACAGCTCCCGCTAATAAAATGCTTGTTAGAGCCTGTGCCGTTGCCTCGGAGCACCTGCTTTGATACATTGTCAGGCTGTTCGCCGGTGTTTCCTGATTACCCCGCCACCGACCGCATGTTTATTGATTTAGAGTTAATAAAGCAAGGACCCTCCACTTATTTCGCCTTTGCTTCCTTCGCGAAAGGTGAGGCTCCCTTTGATGTGGAGGCGATAGATTGTCTGGCAACATAAATGCATGTGCTGTAATGTCAGCCCCCCCCCTCATTTGTGCACCGTGTGTGCTTTTCACTTTGAGCTGTGACTGTTATTGTCATTGTTGGGAATGAATTAAAGGTGTTAGCAAAAACAAATGACACCGATTACCTGCAGGCAGGAGGTGACTTTATTTTGCTATCTGTAATGCTGACTTCTCCACTAATCTTTGCATCTCTTTTTGTGTTCAAGCTTCTCTGTGCCAAACTGTCACAGTGAGCCCCCCCCCCCCACCCACTGTACGCACACGCACCACTTCCTCCACCCCTCACACTTTCTTTACATCTGCATGACAATGTGGTGTCTCCATCCTTTGTCTTTTGTCCAGCATCTCCCGCCGCTCTTTATCTAGTACCTTCCTCAGCTCTCTGTGAATTCCTGTCTCCTCCTCGTGAACCCCTTCGCCACCACCTTTGCGAGCACCATTGAGCCCGCAGTCATGTCAAATCAAAATAACATCTTTAAAAATTCTGTAAAAAATTACCCCTACAAACAGCAAGGACCTCCTTGTTGGCTATTCATGTATTCAGGTGTACATTGTATCATTGTGGAGATGCGCTGGCCGCGCAGGGGAGTCCGACATGGCAATTCCATCAAAATGTGATGTTTTTATTCATAGTCACTAGTAAACTCTGTTTGTTTGCAGATAACTGGGATGTTTACCAGGGGCTGGGTGGACAGGGTAGAAGACAGGCACATGCAGATCAGTTTCTTATCTGACAAGTGGCAGCCCTGCACCTGGCGGCCATGTAACCCCTGCTAGGTCCCCAGCGGAAAACAGACCCGAGTTACATGAATATGCCCTGCTTTTCCCAGCTTATCACAATGCTTCCCTACCAGCCTGCTGCCTGACTGTCTCGATGTATTTCCGTGTGCAGACCTGCGACAAACACCAGCGCAGTCCCTTGCTCCTGATATTCTCCTGCTTCAGTTCTCACAATATTTACATCCTTGTTTAGTATCATATTTTGAGGGTCAAACCAAAGTGCCATAGCCTCAGGCCAGCTCCCAGGCTTGTGTATCATTGTTTGCTGATGGCTTCACTGCAATGCCTACAGGGGTCAAGCACTTTCCCATCTATATCTATATCTATCTATCTATATCTATATCTATATATATAGACTTTTTTTTTTTTTTTTTTTTTTACCCAGCGGTGCTTGTACACATGCAGCTTGATCACAAATAATATGTAAGGCTCTCGACTTCAGCTTATGAATGCAACCCCTGATTTTTCCCACCGCCCGCTGCTTCTCCTCCTCTCTATCTCCGACTCTTTCCTTGGAAGCGTCCCAAAATCTAATCGTGTCAAACTGCATTATGAACATCAAAACATTTCTGTTTACAACATCGCAGCCGTGTCAATTAAATCTGATAAATTATTCAAACATTTATCTTCCCCCACCAAGCCTGGGGAATTTTTAATCAAGCTTCCTATTTGCTTTAAATTAGCACTGTCAAGTGTGCATTTGTGTAAAATCCCTAGTATCATTAAAGATTTATCAATTGGAAATCTGTTTGGGTTGATTTTACTGTTAATTGGCTAGGAGGCGTGCTGTGGCTTCACACACACCTGCAACAAGTGCTGCTGAGTTAGGGATTTCCATCAGCTAGAGATTAGCAGCTGCAGAGGGACCGAGAGGGCAGAAAGACTTGCACTCTACATTTTTACATGAACATTTCTCATTAACATAAGCTTGAGAGTTTCCCCGAATTTAAAGTAAAACAGATCTTTGGCAGATTCTGTCATTAGTTTGTGTGAACTGCTCGTCAGATAGAAATATGCTGTAGAAAGGAAGTTGTGTGAAGGACGTTTTCTTGAAACGCTGAGTTGTTGTTGTTTGTTTTTTTTGAAGGTTCAAGGGAAGCCGTTTTGATCCAAGATGTTCTCGGCCTGTAACCAGATGGTTTGTTTCACAGGACCGTCGGAAAAGTAGTTTTCAGAAAATACTTGGCAGGTTCTATCGAGGGCGAAATCGAACCAATCAGATCAACCAACTGACACACAAGCGGAAGCCGGTCGGTAGAGGAGTGAAAATATCATCTGTGACGTTCTTTGCACTACTTTCATGGAGGACCTACGCCTCAGCTCTGAATAAATGATGCCATAGCGTCACGTATGCTGATGTCTTCAGGAGCAGCCGTAGTTTTTGTTTAGTTTTTGTTATTTTTTATGAAGGTTCTCACTGACCGCACTCGCCATCTTTAAACCTGACAAGATTGTTTCTTGTGACACTAAGATCCAGCAGAAGCAGCTGCCTACAAGATGTTCAGGGAACCTTTATGGAACATTTTAGGGGAGTGCATATGTGTTCCCTGCAGGTCTCCTATAGAAAGTTTCTCTTGTGCAAACATTCTTGCAAGCTCTACATGGGACCAGAGAAGAACATTTGGTCCCACTCGTGAAATTATTTTTTTTTTTAAATGCACATACCTGTTCCTACACGCTACAGAACTTTTTCAGCCCCCAATTTGAGTAAAAATAGATATCAAAATCAAGGAGTTACAAACAGGCGTCAGGCTGGGCTTCCTCTTCGTCCGTCAGACAGAACTGAGAATAAGACCTGTTATTGTTTGGTCCACTGGAGTTTCCTGTAAAACCGTTTAGGAGCCAAAAAAAAAAAAATAGACTCTCATGAATTTAAATCAAATCATCTGCAAATAAATATGAGTCACTTGAAAACATTTTTTGCATCTGAGATATTGTCATTATCAGAGAAACTAAACCCACCGAGAGGTAAATTAGCCTTAGCAGCACGTTCCACGTTTACGAATGAATCAGCTGGTATAATAACATGGTAAGCCGAGCCAGATGGCAACCACATGTCTGTCTAGAGGTTCGACTAAGGTCAAAGAGCAGGTCTGTGATCGTCACGCAACCCCACTCCCCTTCTTTCACTCCCCCCATCCGTTTCCCACTTTCTTTTATCCCTGTTTTGTCTTTCTTTCATCACATCCTCACACTCATTGTCTCCAACTTTCTCTACTTCTGTCTTTATTTAGATTTCAGATATCAGCAAGAGTTTAACGCTCTATTGTACTCCTATATTTGAGTTTCGGGGCATGTTTGAAGCCATATTAAAGATGACATGTTTTCTGCATATTTTCAAACACTTTCCTTTTGTAATGCAAATGGTCATGACTCTGTCAACAACTAGAAAGGCAGATGCATGCTGACTGGAAAGCCCGTGACTTTGTCGGTGCAGAGTTTTGACTGAGAAGGATTGTAATGTTAACCGTTTGTGATGGGGGGGTTGTTTTAGCGCTTCACTGACTTGACTCAGCTACACTCACACATGATTTACAAACACTCACATCTTGTGTGTTCTCTCATCCGCTGCTTCCATCACCCCAAACACGCACGCAGGCCTCCTCATCGTCCAAAGAACCTGCAGCACAGCTGTCTCCACTGCATCCCCTTCCTGCTCCTCTAACCGTGGCCAGGTGTGAGCCCATAGCCCCACTTCTACATCTCAGCGCTGATGTAATCGCTCTCTCCTCTGATCCGTGAAAACAGATAGAGAGAGAGAGAGAGAGAGAGAGAGAAAGAGACGGTCTGTGTAGTAAAGTCAGAACTCTAGGTTAGGATGTGGTGAGAGAGGATTTATGTGTGGGTGTCCCTGTGTGTGTATATGTACGCTAGACCATTTATAGAGGGTGGAGTGTGTATGTTTATGAGAGGGTTAAGGAAAAGTTGGGCGCTGCAAAGTTGTAATATTGCGTCCAGGTGTGTATGGAGTCATCTGCACACACACACACAAGATCTCCCATGAGAGTTCCACAGCTCCACAGTGGGAGCGTGGCGTGCTTTTAGGGATGTGTTATGAGGCCGGTGTCAATTAATGTATTCATGATATTTATATATTTAAATATATTTATAAGGGCTTAAACCCATCGGGGAGGTGGCTTTCAATTTTCCTAATGACATGCAAATGGAGTCCTAATGTTTTTGTTCTCTCTCAAGCCCATTCAAACCAGTTCTGGTGCGATGTGGGAATTAACCACAGTCAAAGAAGGATCGACACGTCACTGACTTCCCGATATCATCAATAAATTTGAGGCCTGATTAAAATAATACAGACAACAAGCTTTATTCATCTTAGCAGTTCATGGCAGATGTTTTTCTTAAATGTGGCATGATAAACAACAACATTAAACTGTGCTCCACTTCAAATAATACCAGATCAAATACAAAAAAAAAAATCAAATTTTTGTTCATCCAGTGACACACACACACACACACACACAGCACCACAGTCTCTACATTGCATCAGTCAATTGTCAGATTTCCCGCTCCGCAAATTCACTCAAGTAAAGCATATTTGTTCCATCCTGAAACAAACAACACAAATTTAATAGTCAGCGACTGCAACAGTTAGCACAGATCCCCTGGAGTTTTGAATTAAGTGTTAGATTAGATTAATGTGTCCTCCCTATGAGGCTAACCTGCGGCACAGTGATGAGACGATACTGTATCAAATTAGAGAATCAGAGGGGAAAAAAGCTCCCGCTGTTAAAAGATCTAATTATTGCAAACACAATAAACAGCTTGATTGTTTTTAATGTCTGCCGCTGTGCCCTTCCCCCTCCTCGCAGCCTTGAGCTTGACTGAAGTCTGAAAGCACACGTTTCATTGCGCGCTGGGTTTTATTTAAATTTTTTTTATTTTGCTTGAAGAGAAGATGATCTTTTGTTGATGAATAAAATACAACAAACATTATCCGTTGATATAAATTGTTTTTGAGTTATTAACAGCCAGTGTTATTTGAAAAAAAAAAATCCAGACAACAAATTTGATACGGTCATAATTTTACTCAATGCTTTTCAAAACTTAAGGTCAATTTAGGGTAATTTACCGATCATGATTTTTTGATTTTTTTTTTTTTTTTTTTTGACCGCAACCTTAAGTTTCACCGTTGGAGCCTCAGAAATGCTTTGACATCAACACAAACGCACACCGCCACACCACACCCTGACACTTGTTTGCTGCCTTTTAGCATGAATTTCAACAAAACGTAATCATTTCATTCCACGAAATTTGCAATGAATTCAAAGATCCCTCAAGCTAGAAAAATTTCAAAATCATACAGTTCTTACTAAGATCAACCTTTAGTGGCTAATAACAGGAAACGGAGTTGTGCTTAAAAAGCCAGGATGTACAACATGAATGGTAGAATGATTTCGCTTAGCCTTGAGTTAAAGTTGTTTTCTGCTCTATACCTTAGTGTAAACAGGCTCCTGCTAATAGAAAAGAGAATTATATGAGCAACAACATACAAAAGATAATGTTTTAGTATTGGGCTAAGGTAATTCCAAACGCAGCTTTTCTTTTTGTCAAGTCCAAGCTAAGTTAAGCTTAACTAGCTTAGCAGCTGGAATTGTACTATATACTGCAAAGTAATTGCTCATAACATTCTGCAAGAAACATTAATTGTATAGTTCAAGCTGTTTATTTCCCTTAAGAATACTCGGTTGAAGCACTAACTTCTATGACATCAGCATGTGGCTTCAATGCTGTAGCTTATTTTGAACACATGCTTTGTCATAGTATTTGTAGAGGGGGAAGGAGACATATGTGTCTATTCATTTTTCTAATTTGGCTGTCACTGCACAGATGGCATAGTTCTCTTTCTGTAACAAAACTTAATTTCCATGAATGCGGCGGAAATCTGTGCTGATTCAGCATAAGAAAATATTTATCTAGCAACAAATTGATTCTTGATTCATGTGTTCACTCTTGAAATGTGCCCAGCGACTTAAGCCGGCCTCTTTTGTACGTCCAACTTTAATTAATTAATGTCGTTACTCTCATTTTAGGTCCAGCTGATTGGTGGGTTCATCATTTACAGTACTCATTCCAAATCTCATCCTCTCCAGCAACGCTGACATTTGGAGAATTCTTGATTAACATAATTAGACAACTTTGATGGGAGATTTACAAAATCCCCCTTTTCTCCCATCATGACTTGTTTCCATGCACGTCTCACAATCCTCACGTTAATACTGTGAGTCCGTGGATTAGATGTGACATTTATAAGGGCATATCTAACCAAATGACGTACAGAAAATATTCTTAAAGAATAAATGCAGATGAGTTAGTGTTTTTCTTACGCCTGATCTTTTTTTTTATTATTATTATTATTTTGGAGGGGAGGAGAAGGGTTTATATAAAAACAAAAGGCTAAAAGAGGAGCGAGGGTTTAAAAAAAAAAAAAGAGATAGAAGCCAGATAGACTCTGGCGTGCTGTTATTTCTTTGTGAAGGAGACCACAGAGAGCTCCAGCAGTGATTTTATTGATTTTCTGAACTGCTCTGCTCTCATTGTTTTCCCAGGGTGCTGAGCACTGTTCATTGGACACACGCGGCACCTGAGGCTGTGATCCCTGTTTGAGAAACCCCTGCTCTCGCAACAGGTCCTTCCCACAGCAGACAACCCCGCGCCCCATTCATGCCTATAGGTCTCTAAAGTTTCCACTGTGGATGTAGCAAGAAACCATATGGGGGCGAAGTGCACTGAGGCTCCCTTTGACATCTCTTATGTCTTTTGTGTTGTGCAGGGGAAAATGGGGAATTGACTCTTTTTCCAGATGAGATAATTAGAGATTCCACTGAGTCACGTCAGGCGGGGGTGTGTTGGTGGAGGTTAAAGGTTCAGATCAACAAAGCAGACACGTTTATTTCAGTTTCCTGCGCTGATTTATTCTCACTCTCGCCTTCGGATGAGCAGGTATTCTGACATTTGGACATGCTCGGTGAAAATAAATGCTAAATCACACAAAGCCCAAAAGAAAGTAACACATCAAAGCAATTTAGTGTCCACGATCAGCCTGTTCAAACCATCTGGGTGCCATTGTGAAGTGATGTCATGGCTGCTGCTCACCTTTTTTTCGGTTTGTCTTTAATTATTGTCAGGGAGGAACACACAGCCCAGCTCATCAACTGGATAAATATTTGACCGCTGTTCCATAAATTGGCACTGGGGGTTCATTTTAATGACGCATTCTGTCCGAGCTAGACATCTTGCACCGAGCGATGCTCAGTGAATTGGCTCTCGGCAGGTGACCACAGCCTGTCTCTGCGTGAGGTAAATTAAAACTCACATTGCTGTTCAGGAAATAAGAGATTTCATATATTTCTTGAATTTGTCTTAATTATAACCAATGACAAAGCCTAATCTAGGTAGGGCATCAAATTAATCAAGAAACAGGTATGTTTTTGAACTGAAGGAAGAGTGTGTATGTATGCATGCGAGAGAGATTCAGCACGAACACGGTTGCAAATGTGATTTTTTTTGTTTTTTTTTGTTGTTGTGTACCATTTGGATACATGTATATGTGGGTGTCTACACATGCTTGTGGGAAAATTTTGATCTGCCTCAACCCGGGGGGTTTCACTAACAGGACTCAGGGGTATGTGCCAGCACCATGTAAGAAAGCTCCTAGCAGGACACACAAGCTATGAGGCGTCACGCCTTAACAAATAAGGATCCCACTGTGATTTTAGCCAGTGTCGCTTTAGCTTGGCTTATGGTTTATGCTAATCGCAAATCTGTGAAGGATCACAGAAATCCAAACAGTCTGACATTTTTGATTATCATTCCATGGACAACAAAGGCAGCAAAGGACGAAGGAGACATGAAAGTTTCAGGAAGAAAAGCTTAACATTTAAAGATATTAAAGTAATTTACTAACAGTACTATATAACTGGGGTTGCAAAGCGGGCAATGATTAAAGTGTGTGTGTGTGTGTGTGTGTGAGATCACATAAGCAGCTACAAATCAACTGTCAAAAACTTGTACCATTGCATCCGTTGTCACAATATGGTGTCATAAACCACTGTTTCTCTAAGCTTGAGTGGCGTGTATGTGCTGTAAAGTAGCATGTCATAACTCCTACAGAGTGAAATGTCATATTGGGAGATGTGTTATGATGCTGGAGACATGACGGGGTGGGTAATAAGATATAGTGCTGGCATGCATGGTAGTATATTTTGTTCCTTACATAAAGAGCATTTAAACCAGATTCTACATATTATTTTCAGTAATTGAAACATCGCCATATGGGAGTGCAATGAGCCTGCATGATGGGTCAAGCACACTCCTGGTGGCTTTGGATGATTGTCAATAAAGTTAGATTAATCACAGATGGGTGTCAACTTTGATCCCATATTTCCAGGAGCTGCTGGAAGCCATTTTGAATCCTCTGAAGCTGGAGTGCAGGCTTCATCGTCACTTGCATTTTCTGGCCCCAGTTATTGTGATAACCTGCTGAGTGAGCTCTTTTGTTTTTAATGTCAGTATTAATCATCAGTCACCTGCTATTGTTTCTCTTCTCATATTTTTGAAGTCTGCTGCTTTTGTGTGGAAATTTGTAACTGATTATGGTCACTCTTCTCTCTCCAAGCTTTCCAGATGTGCAGCTACATGTGCAGAAAGTCATTATTCAATCCCTTGTTCCTTGAGGGATAGGTTGTTTATTTGCATTCAAAACCTAATCAATCGCAGTAACATGTCTCATTTTGATCAGAGAGATATTTTTCTTTAATGAGTCCATCAGTTGATGTCTGTTCTCCAGTCAGGCACAAGCTGTCAAGCACAAAGCCTGCCTCCTTTGACAGTTGGACCAATAAAATGTTTTGATCAGACAGCCTCAAACAGGCCTTGACTTGGAGGTAAAAAGGACTTATGGTAATGTTGTTAATCGTGTGAGGGCGTCAGGGTTCAGCTGATGTCACGGTCAGCTTCAAAAAGCCTTACTTATTAAATTCCACTCATTCTGCGTGGATGTGTGTAAAAAAGAAAAATCTTTGTAGATCTGAGCATGTACAGGTGCCAATTCTTGCTGTTCAAAGTGACACCTCAACTCTTTGGCCCAGCCATTAAAGACGTGGGCCAATTTTTGCATTTCTATGAGAATAACAGTTGGACAAGAAATGAGCTCATTAGGTACAGATCCTGCAGCCATGTTCTCTTTTTCAGCTCAGTTTATGAAAAATGCTCTGTAACAAATGCGGTTAGCAAGAAACTCGTGATAAGAGGGTTGTACTAGTTAAAAGAGACCGACAAACTAACTGTAATCAAACTCTTTGGATTCTTTATGCTGAGCTGTTATGGCAACAGGTTCCCACAATTATTTTCTATATGAATACGAAGGTGGGACAGATGTTTTACCAGAAAGACTCAAGTTGCCATAACTGCTAATCTGAATAGAACTGAATAGGATAATCTGTTACAGGATGGCAAGTGAGTTTACCCATTTTGTGCAGACCCCTAACTGCAATCCAGCAACGCTAGACTCAGATCCAGCTGGAACGAAAATCCTACCCCAGACAGGGATCAACTGGTGTCATGGGGGTTACCCCTTTGCCCTCCTGTAAGTAAGTTACACACTGTTAGACAAGCTTTTTTATGCAGCCAATTGACATAAAATCCTCTGATTAATTCCATCTAGCCAGTTAATAGTTTTGGTGCTTGTGCTATCACCGTTGTTGTACTACTTTCCCAGCATTCAGGTATTATTCTCCTTTTTCTTTTCTTTTGCTAGTTTGCTCGTATTAGCATGTTGCATTAGCACAGTGTGGTGGCAGGAAATTAAGGAGAAATTAAGTCATTTCAATATGCTGTGCCATTCATAGTGACAGTAATTTCACATTAAAAGCCTTCATGATGTCTGATTGTTATGAAGTGGAAGTGGGAGTGTTCCTCGTCAGGGGATGTTTCTTTGGCAACTATGGAAATGCACTTGTAGAGGCCCAGATACATATTTAATGATGATATTTATGTGTTAACATGTTATGTGGAATCTCTTTTGTATGAATCTTGTGTATGTTGATCGATATGTTTGAACAAACTGGTTTGTCTCATAAGGGGGGCTGCTGGTATAATTATACCCGTAATACCCCTATGGGCTGGTCCCACAGGGGTCATGCCCTTGTTTTAGCTTGACATAAATTTCCTTAGGTCAGTTTAAAGAGTTTTCAAATTTCGACTCTGACTTTGACTCGCCCCCCCCCAATATTACTTAAATTACATTTGTTCAACTGCAGTTAGCACATGTGCATACAAGAAGTACCAGGTGAAAATGTGATGCCAAGCCTCCATTTTCTACAAGAATGAATGTGTCTCCCTGCGTATCAAACTACAGTTTTGGGCATATCTGTGTGTTATTCTGTTTACTTTTCAAGACGAGCAGCAAACACTGTGTTAGGAGAGGTTTACAGATGAAGTGTGTGTCTGTATGTGTGTGTGTTTGTGTATGCCAGGGAAAAGCCAGAAACAGAGATGCATGTTTGTTTTGGGCCAGATTCCTTTTTGTTCTTTCATGTTTTTTTTTTGTTTTGTTTTGTTTTTTTCTGAACAAGGATTAGGCTTGTCGGTAGTGTGTGAGCCAACTGAGCCACTGCACACTCCAGTAATCAGGCAGCTTGCCAAACAAACAGATGAAGTCAACAGAGAGACATTCCTTGAGTCTTCTGAGATGTGACTATAACAGATGCAACGCTGACACCGACGCTTGACACAGTGTGACAGCCTAGTGTGTCTACACAGTCGGCTCCACTTTGACTTATTTTGAAGAGAAAGAAGTGTGTGTGTGTGTGTGTGTGTGTGTGTGTTGGGGGGGACTATGCACATGATCACACACAAGATAATGTTTGTCAGCAGCAACAGCGCTGTCACTATGTAAGAGAGACAATGGGGGAGATTTCACGGTATAGTCATGTTGCATGTACAGTCCTCTGAAGACTTCCATACGTGTGGGAGCCCACACAGTCTTTTCTTTTCTTTTTTTTGAGGTGCAGTCTTTGATTTGTTCTTTGCATGATTTAATGTCTGAGGTGAACCATGGCCATTACACAGCACAAGGTCAAAATCCCATTACTTAAATGCAATTTATCCATGATTTTTTTTTGGTTATAGGCCACATGTCTCAAATATATCTACGCATGGCCACCCAGATAGGCAGAGTGAAAGCACTGCATGCTGGTTAACGGAGTTCTTGGCTTTGAGCAGCTCTAGGGGATGGAGTGAGGGAGTATCTGTATCCAGGTAATTACAGTCTGAGAGGGCACAGAGGTCCTCTGTGATTACACATCAGCCCTGTAATGGATTCAACACTTATAGACGGAGAGAGCGCTGCATTCCTTACCTTCCCATTGCAAAGGCAAGGGACGGTGGGGCGAGAGCTGGCAAGGTGGGGCGGGGTAGCTAGGTATATCTGCAAGATGGATTACGTGGGGTTTGCCGAGTTCAACATTGACACAGATTCATCGTAAATCATTATGCTGGGGACCTGGAGTGATTTCTGCATTAGGAGCAGAAAATGGAGTTCAGCCAGTCAATGAGGGAGGGCATATTTCACATCAATCACCTCCACACTCTCATGTTACCAAGGCTTAAATCTCACTTATACTGTTACCAATAGGGTTCAATGGCTATGATGGCAATCAGCAAGACACTGACTGCACTAACAATACCCTACTGACTCTGCAGAGGACACAGCATGGAGCTCCCTTACCATTTATTTAAAGTGAATTATATATTAAATGAAATGGAAGGAAATTAAGAGTTCATGGTGGATTTTTAAATTACAGTTTGCAGAAAACTTTTAACTCAAGTTGGCTAACATTCACGCTTACTTCCCACAGCAGAGATAACAAGACTCCAACTAACCAAAACTTTGATACGGAAAAGTTCTGCACTCACTTCTATGTGGTGTCAGTTTGAGACTGACCTCTACTCAATAATGTTAAACAGAATAACAACCATCTTTGTTGACATATTTATTTTTTTGTGACCCAAACCCTTAAATGTAGAACACATGATAGAACGTATGATTTAACCAACGTCACATAATATGCCATTGTTAAGAACTGTTTCATCAGTTATGAATGAACAAGCTGTAAATACATTTGTTCCCTGACAATAATTTTTTTTATATCAAGTTCCGTTACATATTGTAACGTCCCTCATTGACTGACACGGAGACGTTAGCCAAGTTAGTGACGGTTTATTGTCAGGATTTACACCGGCTACTGAGGGCCGTGACCAACGGGACAAAAACAAACTGCTTACAACACCAACAGTAACAACCGCTGCGCGACACGCATACAGAAGCTGCCAACTCTCCCTGAGCCCCTGAGGCGTTCACTGGCCCTCTGGGAAAAACAACACTCAACTCACAGAACAGACGGCAATATTAACAGTTTGTTACAATATGTTCCTCCATAGTACTTCTATCCATCCAGTCAGCTGCAGGGCCATCAGGAGCGATGAGGGGTTCAGTATCTTGTTCAAGGATACTTTGACATGGTCACCAGGGGAAGTGAGGCTCGAACCAGCGACCCTTTGGTTGCTAGACGGCCACTCTAACAGTTCTTACATTTGGGTTCAAATATACCTGTGGTCTGGCAAACTTAAACCTTGATGAATGTTGTATATTGACAAAACCAAAATCAAATATACTTTTTTTTTAAGGGGCCACTGCATAAAACATGCTGTCAGCAGCACTCACTGATGCTCTCTGAGACCTTTGATTCAGGAGTGATTTTCTCTAGAAGATCTTGGGAACATTATCAGATTTGAATTAGGTTTCAATGCAATTTTCATGAAATCAAACAGTCTGAGCAGACTCAGACATTGGTCAGCACTGTTGCCTCACAGCAAGAAGGTTCCGGGTTCAAGTCCCGGCTCGGGTACGGGATCTTTCTGTGTGGAGTCTGCATGTTCTCCCTGTTCCTGTGTGGGTTCTCTCTGGTACTCCAGCTTCCTCCCACAGTCCAAAGTCATCAAGAGAGGACGAGGCTGATTGATACTCTAAATTGACCGTAGGTGTGACTGTCAGTGTGAATGGTTGTCTGTCTCTATGTGTTGGCCCTGCGATGGACTGGTGACCTGTCCAGGGTGAACCCCGCCTCTCGCCCGAAAGCCACTGCGATAGGCTCCAGCCCCCCTGCGACCCTTAACAGGAATAAGTAGAAGAAAATGGATGGATGGAAACAGTTCTTAAAAATACAGTTGATAAATCAGCTATTAAAGCTGACCCAGGGTCTGAAGTACCCTGACATTAGGTTTACTTCATCATGTCACTTTAAAATCCACAATATTTCTTTTTCAGTCAAATTACATTTGGAGCTATCCAGCAATGAGATTACATCTTTTGTTGCCAACCCAGAACGCCGCCTCCGTTTTGATCTCACCTCTACACCTGTTATGTTTCCTTTCTTCAGATTCAATAACTTTATTGTACTCGTGTAAGCACTAAAAAAAAAAAAAAACTTAAATGTTACATTACAATGATAAAAAGTTGTGGGCCAGGTGTGTAAAGTTCTCTACTTCTTAGCACTATCAGTGGCTTGGCTAACGCAAGTAATTCTTCAATCAGACATGGCACTGCATGGAGGCTGCAGGGCACATGGGTTTCTGTCCGGTGGAACTCTTCAGCCGATGAATTGTATCCACTGACAGTTTCTTTTTTTTGTTCCCATGGTTGTGGGAGAAAACCATTTTTTCATCTTC
Source organism: Aulostomus chinensis (assembly GCF_037954235.1). Lineage (NCBI taxonomy): Eukaryota > Metazoa > Chordata > Actinopteri > Syngnathiformes > Aulostomidae > Aulostomus > Aulostomus chinensis. The sequence continues at coordinate 19,406,661 of NC_141323.1, read as the reverse complement.
GAGCAAGTTAGGAAACGTATTGTGTGTTCAAGGGACTTCATTTTCTCACCTCAGAGGAAATGGACATAGGCCTACTGGTTACTATTCCCAGAGGACCCGCCCATGACCCCACTCTGCCTCTGATGGCCTTGTTTTTGGTGCCTATAAGCTTGTGGGGTGGGGCACATCAGAGTCTTAACCAATCAGAGACAGAGCAGGAGCCAGCCTTTGCAGAATGCTGGTAGAAAAGAAAAAAAAACTTCTTAATTTTTGACGGCGGATTCCGACAGGATACAACTTTTTTTTTCTTTTTCCTTCAGGTAACCCCTGATGTTAACTTTGCGTACCCCTGGAGTGCATAATTTAGTCTGGGCATCAAGGACATAAATTTGTAGTCATTTACGAGAGAGTTCTGCAAACACTTATCCACACGTCTTCAATCCTGACTTTTTATCAATTGACCAAAAATAAACAATCAGCAATCACACACTGGGGTAACCTCTTTTTGTCTCCTAATGTACAAGTTGACACCAGTTCCATCCACAGACTGACAGGGGGAAGCAGCTTACCCCGCCCTCATTACCAACATCAGTGTGCCCTTGAGCAAGGCCCTAACCCTCATTCTATTCCTCTAGGTGTGTAAAAGAGAATATCATTCTTAAGGAACTACCCTCCAATAAATTCAAGAGATAAACAAAAGGGTAGTGGTCTTAGGTCTGATTTGTGGAGAACATACGACATGACTTTATATCAGAGGGCCCAAGTATGTCCCCCTGAGAGCCAGTGTCAATAGCAGACACATATTTTATAGTTCAAATTCCTATTGTGTCGGTGCCACTGCTTCTGCAACTTTTTTTTCTTCTTTTTCTTTTTTTTCTTACTTCATTCACATCAAAAAGCTTGTGTGTGCAAAGTGTAACTCTAGCAAGTTCTTTAAAAAAAAAAAAAAAGAAAGAAAGAAAATGCGTCCTGCATATATAAAAGGCACTTTTACCTATAAAAAACTCAAATAGCATTAACAGTGATATTCATTGTTTTGAATTATCCTGTCTCATCTTTGTCATCATTAGTGTATGTATGTATGTATGTATTTATTTATTTTTTAACATATGATAGGCCAAATTGTACCTCATGGTGGGCCAGATTTGGCCTCTGGACCAGCTGTGTTTTATATCACTGATTTTCTTAGTATCAAAAGTAAGATATGTACACGAATGCATTATAGACACAAGTTTTCCTAGCAGTATTATATTATACTGTATGACACTCCAATGTACCAACTAAGTTTTATGTTGCTACATGACTGTACAAAGTCATGGCTTTCAGCATGTTTTGCGTCAGGACTATGACATTATGACATTATCTAACTTCACGTTCAATTTCGTGTTTTATGGACTTTATTATGGAGCAAACATGTTCAGTGAGGATTTTGTTCGCTTTTGTGCCGCCAAAGGAAGCAGAGGCAGGCACGGAGAGCCGTGTGTGGCTGCAGGAATCCGGATATGATGAAAAGCTTTCAGACAATCCTCAGAAAACTTGCGCTGCGGAACGTTGGGACCAAAACTACATCTACTCGAACCAATACTTGGACACACTGGCAACTTACCTATAACTTTTTGGATGCTTAGTTACTAACTTTATTGTCCTGAAAGAGAGAGACGGAGAGAGAGAGAGAGAGAGAGGAAGGAAGGATGAGGATACGTCAGATTTGAAGTGAGGGAGTTGACATGTTGGAGAGGTAAGTTATGCTTTCTAAACAATGTGTCCGTTTCTGCTATAAACAGCACTTAGGAAGCGGCCGTCGCTTCCCGGGCAAAGACAGACGAGTGTTAGAACAAATGAGTTACATGTGGAGCAAGTTTATGAAAGAAAAAAAAAAAGCGAGAGAAGGGAAATTTCCACTAAGTTTTACAGCTTTTCGACGTCACTTTTCTCTGCGTGTGAATAAGCAGACGACTCTCAGCAGCTTGAGTAATGAGCTGCTGCTCCCGCGCCGTGTTGGTTTGTTTCTTCACCCTGATGATTGGTTTTCTCAGCACCGACGAGGACTGAGGGAAGACTTCTGCTTTGTGTGTCCCAAGAAGACGACTGTCTGATGTCCACGGAGACTGTCCTTCCTCCGGGTGGGCCGGCAGGGCAAGACAGGGGCTGTCAGCAAGATACAAGTCCCTTATTGTCTGCCACACACGGTAAGGTCACCCAGGACGAGTCAGACAGTATTAGCATGCTAAAAAAAAAAAAGTGATATTCAGGTTGTCAAATTGAGGTCAGAGGCTTCATGAAAGGTGTGTTAACTTTCTATGAAATTAAAAGGTGCATAGAGATGTGAACCACAGGAGAAGCGCAATACCTAAATGTTTGGATTCCACAAACCAAAAATTTGCATTTATACTTGCTAGCAAACTTGCTAAACAGAGCTTATGTACATGAAATTCCCTGCTGTGAATGTTTATGGAGTGTTTTTCTTCTCTCCATGCTGTCAGTGCCCTGAAACTAATCTAACAATGACATAATCTGACAAGCATGTTGCCTGCATGGGCAAGGCCAATTTATAAAATGCACTTCTAGTGGGTTATTCTTAAACCCATATCTGTTTGAGTGTAAGGATGCATCGGCTGATGGTGATAGCTGATGCCGATATTTTGTTTTTGTAAGTCTTTTATCTCCCTTTCTGCGTCAGGGAAACAAATATCATCAATAAATAAATCATAAAAACGGATATTTCACGGCTTTATCACTCCGTCTCAGAGAACAAATTGAATCTAAAACGTACTCCTCACACCAACGCATAATATTTGCCGCCACCATCTGTGAATGCCATCATATTTGCTGATGGTAGTTAAAATGGCTGAGACGTAACGGTAGTTTGTGCATAAATAAAACAAACAAATTAACGAAAACACAAGCTGGTTGGTAGAGGCAAATGTAGAAAGCGGGTAAGTGTGAATCAGTGGTGTATATCAGCTCTTATCAGTCTACTTTGGACAATACCAGCTGTGTCCTTCCGAAATATATGTGATCTTTTTTTTTTTTTTTTTTTGAATGTGCATCAGTATCTGTACTCCACAGTTAAGCCTTGATAATGTTTTTGCTTTTTCTCACTCAATAAAGTCTGAAGAAATGCCCTGGTGACTATTAAAAGTAACCACAGCCAATTATAGTTTTTAATTAACTTTCTAGTTACCCCTAAGATTATCACATGTAAAATAAGCTTACCCCCACACCCCCTTTTTTCATTTTTCTTCAAACAAGCAATGAACCGTTAACCGTCCTATTTATACCAAGCATCATTATGGCGCTGTCAAAAAATAGCAAAGTAGGACAAAGTAAGCAATCACTGGGGCTGCTGGATTGCGAATGGATTTTCGCTGGACCTTCAAAGGCGCTTGCAGTTAAGACTGGATTTTCCCTCTCAGGGGGCTGTAGATGTACTGAGAATAGAGCGATTCATTTCTAACTGAGATCACTAAATACTGTGATGCATCACACAGAAGTGCTGCTTACTCAACTGCTGCCATCTCTATCTAGGGCTGCTGGCCATCCATTCCATTCCCTCATCCATCACTGCTTACAAACATAGATAGCTGGCACAAACAGACCAATACCTGCTTTGTAAACATTGTTGTTATGTTTTGCTGAATCATTCTTCAATGTTTTTACTTCAGGTTCGCAGTAAAATTCTGATGAAAACTTGCAGGCTATGAGCAGTCATCTGGCACCAAACCAGTTCATAAAGTCATTGGTTTATTTATTGAACAAAGCAGCAGTGTGCAAAGTGTCAGAGAGTCCCGAAGACAAGCAGCCAAAGAACATGGGTTAGAGAGATGAAACTGTCTTTTGTGCAGCTATCAGGTTTGTGCCGACATACTTTTTCCAATTTAGATGAATGCTGCCTTTATGGCAGTAAAAAAGCAGCTTGGCTGGTAGTGCACACCCGGGAGCAGAAGGAGAGAAAATGAGATCCAGAGCTCTGGCAAGGCCTTACCTGAACCGCCCCACCATGTTGTGCAACCATTTGCCAGGAGCCTGTGTTTTTGCTGGCACAAATCGGCAGAGCGGCCTCTAAAGCCCTGGCTTGTCCAGCTGTCCCTCATATTTTGTCCACAGTGGCTGACCTTGCAGTAAAAGTTTACATCTGTTTTTGCAGGAATAGCCATAATTCCTGTTAATTTAGGACAGTTGAGCTCATAATAGGATAACGTTAACTTAAACAACCAGAGCCCTTGCCGTGAGTCACTGCAAAGCATAATATTTTGTTGTTGAACTTTCTCTGCAACAGGTTTTCCTTCGCCAGCCATGTGTAATGATAAATGCTTGTGACCATAGATGCTTGTGACACCGAATCATCTGGAAGAACATCGTCTCCCAGGAAACCAGCCAGTGAAGGACAAACTCACGTGACCCGGGAGAAGTCTAATTATTGCGAGCCTGTGAGAAGTAAGTTTTAACGAGTGGGAAAGGTGTGGGCGGACAGCAGGATCTCTTCGTGTTATATTTAATGATAAACAACAATCAGCCTTTTAATTGAAGCGACTTCAAGCCATTCACATATAGTCCCCACATTCAGGGTGGAGCAGAATTGCAGTAGGTGTCAAGCAGTGGTTTATTGAACTTCTCAAAAATGTTACCCTTTTTTTCATGAGCTTTGTCAGGCTGTCAATAGCAGTTTTGGTTGGGACATTTGCACAGTGTCAAAGCATGAGGCAGGGTTGGTCGGCCAACCAATTAAAAGGATATCAGGATGGCACCGAGGTCTCTTGGCAGTTGAGCGGTAACACGTCTGCACTCCCATTCTGCCATCGTGACCATGACTTGGCTGGCTTCTTCATTTTGCTTTTCCTTCCAACCCTCAGTCTAGTGTTTTGGAAGTTTGGGAAATCCTGCTTTGTGGTTCTGGCATTGACTGTCTCAACACACTGATTGCATGTTAGCCACAATGTTTTATCCTGTACCAAACATTTATCTATTTAAGGAGAACTGTACCAGCTGCTAGAGGCAGGAGTCTTTTGAACAGTGACAGAGGTCCGCAGCGTAGTCGTAGCACAAGAAAACATAGCACAGTTTTATTGCTTGTGCCGTACATCAATTCTAGTTTTATTAATTATTACGTTTGCCCGCATTTTTAATTTTTATTTTCAGGTCAATAATCATTTGCAAGGTTTCGATCCAAATAATAGCAACTTTTATTGGAATCTTGTGAAGCCTCATCTAAGAAATGTAAATTCATATGTTTGTGTCCACCACTCTGATGTCTTTAGAAAGTTAATCCCCCAAATTTTGAAAACTTTGAATATTTTTTCTATGTAACTGCTATCTTCTGGTGGCTTTTTGGAAAGAAAAAAAAAACAAACGCTGATACTTTGGAGATGACCAGTGGATTGCAATCTGAGCAAGCGTGCAGTCGAGAGAGATTTTTGCTCTACCCCTCAGTTTTTTACATTTGCAAGTTGGGGTGGGGCGGTCAAAATTCTTCTAAGATGGATAGAAGAGCTGTCTACCCTCAAGTTTCATAATGTATCATCTTAGTGCCATGTTTTATTATGTATTAGGGGCCATTTGTTCAAAAAAGCATAAACAAATGCAAAAAAAAAACAACAACCCAAAAAAACCTCTTGCAAGTCTCTAGTGATTATGTGTCTGGGGTTTTTCAGTGTTGTAAAGTTCTTCAGGGAAATATTTGGACAACCTCCCTTTGTAGTTCCGTTCCGTGGGGCAAATCATGGAAGCTGGGGCCGTTCAAAAATGATGGGTGAAAAAGAAGGGATCGGGCCTGTGTGCTTTTATATGAAATTGACGTACGAACCGAGAAACTGTGGAGGTGGCTGTTCTCCCTCATCTGAGATCGGTTGGGATGATTTTACTGTCCTCCTCCATATCTCCACCCTAGAAATGGTATTGCTAAAGTGCTAAAATGTGCAGGGGAGGTTGCACAAAGCAACATTTTGGCAATCAGCTGCTTGTGGTGTTTGCAGATCGAATAAGCTGCTAAGCAACAGATTGCAGGTAACAAAAGGAAACAATCTACTTTAAAAGCATCATGTTTGTGTTATTATCAGAAGAGTGAGATATGTCAGGAGAGGTTAATAGCAGCTGATGGCTTCCATCCATGGAGGTGCTTCACTATAACATTGTGTTTGACACAACAGTTCTTTTGTTTCTTGGTTGTTAACTTTTCCAGGGCGTTTTTTTTTTTTTTTTCCTGCCTTCTTTTGGTATTAAGTTTAATGACTTGCCAGTGGCTTGTTTACCGAAGCAGCAAGGGGAAAGAGATTTGGTTGCAAAAAAGAAAAGAAAGAAAAGATTTTCTGTCAAGAGGTCTTTCTAGCTTGGCAGGTGTGTGGAGTATTGCACTTCTGGAGGGAGGCATGCTTTTCTTTCATCTCAGCAGATAAGCCCCTGTGACAACAGTTTTGCGTTGTAATTGATGTTGCCCCCCCCCCCCCACTTCACACACTTCTCGCTCACACACACACACACACACACACACACACACACACGCAGTCTTAGAATGGAAATTTTAAGGGAACATACGCTACCTCTCTTCTGATAGAGGACATTAAATATGTAAAATAAAGACCAAACCCCTAAATTCATGCTATGATCATCTTTGTGACACACATTTAGGGCAGCTCATGTTAACCTATTTGTGTCATAGACCCTCACGGCCTCACGGCCTGGATTTGTGTGTCAAGGCGACCAATCAGACTGTTGCTAGCAAGGGTAATTGAGAGCCCTCTTCACTGCAGAAACAGGAAATCAATAAGAAATCATCTGCCTGGCTACATCCTGCCCCCCCCCCCCCCCCCCCATCCCTGCTGGATTTAAAGCTTGTGTACAGTTTGTAGACTGTGACTTTTCACAGCAAGAGGAAGCCTATTGTATTGTTGTAATAACAACACAGATCCAATTTCAGTAATGAAATCATTGTTTTGACAAGTTGTCCTTTTAAGCAGCAGGCTCTTTTAAAACAGGAAAGCAAACATGTCAGCTGTTTGGTATTAATTTAAAACTGATCTTCACCAAGCACAACATGCATTTGCTTGAGAGTCCTGTAAGCTCTAATTGAATCATACCAAGTAACTGCAGATGAGTCATCATTTTGTGAGCTAAAAAGGCTTAAATGATCAGTTAGAAGTGAAGTTTTCAAAAATACACAAAGTAGATAGTTATTGTAGGGCTGGTCAACCACTGAAGCGATTTCTCCCCTTTGCCAGTGAACGGTTCCTCTGTGGTTCCACCATCCTGAGGGGAGGAGGAGAATCTTGTAGGGGGAGACAGACATTCCTCACGAGACCGTTCTGGGTTTTTCAAGCAGCTGATATCTCTTGCAAACAGGGCCTCGGCTTTCCAGCTTCCCCTTGAAATAAATTGCTACCAACCGGCACCAGTTTCAGGAGTTTAATCGTCACATTATTCACCGGATTGTCAAATACTTTTTTTAATGCTTCTGTGGTTGATAAAGATGACCTTACTAGCTGCTGAAGAACAGGTCGTATTTTTTTTTTTTTTTTTTTATCTCCAGCAAGTCTGTAGTGAGGAAGGAATGTCAAATAACATGACTCTCCATTTTAGAGAAAGACATTAGTCTGGCCTTTGTGTGAATCACTGATTGGGCTCTTTAGTGGCACACCTTCAAGGTTATTACCTGTGTGCACAATTGACCTTTGTAGAAGTGAATTTGTGACCCTTAATAAATGGATTTCTTAACAGACGAAGAAATACGACAAAAGAATCTTTCACAGCGCAACAATTAAGATTTACACGGAAAAATACGACGTGTTTTGGTACTAACAAGTTGAATTCAAATGGGTCCTGAATCAGCATTCACAACCTGTCACTGTGCCCCCTTATGTATATTCCAAAGTTACTTTTAAGACTTTTTAACCTCATGTCTGTTTTTTTTTTCTCCCCAGATTATTTTTTCCAGCTGTAGGAATGCATGATGATTGTTGTTATGCAAGATTCATATCTTTATTGTAATCCTCCGAGGCTTGTCTATGCAGAAATAATGTGTCTGAAGCCTAAGACCTATTATAAACTGAACTGTTATTTTCAAGTGATTACTTACCAGTGGGTCATGGAATCAAAAACTGAATAAATAGGGTGAAATGCTAGTGTAGGGGTTGATTAAAATGGCCATTGTAATTCTACCTCTGTTGTAATTATTTTCTCATTGTCTTGCTGGAGATAGATTTCATATGGGAAATTTCAAGTGTGTTAATTAGCATATTTTACCCGAAGTGCCCGAGCATATTCACTGTTAAATTTTTTTTTTTTTTAAGGATATTCAAAATACTTGAGCCAATGATTAGATATCCATACCTCTGTTCAAGAACGGCAGACTTTTGAGTTCTTATGTTTGATACAAGGCTATACGGATTTTGATTGTGGAGGAAGAGCATGTTTTTTTGTTGTTGTTGTTGGGGGTTTTTTGGGTTTTTTTTTTTTTCTAATCATCGCAGATAGTGTGGGTGTTGAGAGCTCTCTTTCCAAGATGGTTTAACACCAGTTGACCTATGTGTTAAAAAGCCTCTTATGCAGCCCATTACCACCGAGTGAAGAGGTAGGGATTAAAAAAGGACCATTATTTTATTGCATTTTGTAAGAATTTTTGCTTGTAACATCCATAATACTAGTGTTGTGGATGCTGCTATTTGAGATTGGTGTTGGGTTTACAGTAGGTTAGTAAGGGTTAGGGCAGTCGGACAGATACGTCGCTCGCAATGCATCATATGTTGTTACTGTAAATTCTTAATCAGCAAAGTAGTTGTAACTATAGTTAAATGATAATATTACGATAAAATACTATTGTGACAATCATTATATTGCAATTTCAGGATCAGGCAATTCACCTTCGGTAAGTCACAGCATCTCCGTAAAGAGAAGGAGACAAAAAAAAATGTAAGGGAGGGAGGAGTCTTCCTATTTGTAGGTTTTTTTTTTTTTTTTTTTGTGCAATTTTCTGTCATAGTTCTCTTGGAGCGTACAGAAAATGTTGATAGTTTTGAAATGTGTATTTTGCAACCTACAACACACATGGTGTGACACTTGCTAATATTTCCGGAATTGCGCGTCATTGTTTTTGTGTCGTGTCTTCATTTTTTCATGCCTGTGCTTTCACTCAGGCATTCTTCATACTGGAATCTGTGCTGTTATAGGTGTTGGCACAGATTGTTGGGTTTGCCACGGGAGATAGCAACTTTTAACTTTTCAAGTTTCGCTCAACACATCTTTACATTTAATGCAACCATCTAATTATCGCCATTTAACAAAGGTTTTTTAATTATTATTTTTTAGCAATCAGTTCAACATCATGCTCCTGCTCATCAGTTTTCATGTTGATCACTCAGCGGTCTTCACAGGAAGTCATGTGACCATGCACACATATTAACAGACTCTACACATTCAGAGGATAGTTTGTCACTCTCAGAGACACACATACATTTTACTTAAATTAGATCCTAAATTCCAGCATGTAATCACACAGGCTGATGTCACAATTGCACGTAGACGAATTGCGCGCCACGCTGAACGAACATGAACACTGAATGAATGAAGTGGGAAACAAATTAACATTTATGGCTGTTAATGAATATTTTAAACATAGATATCAAAGCAGGCATGGCTTGAAAAAAAAAAAACAGAGCAACTATCTTAAAAAAATGGAGAAAATCATTTCTGGCATTGCTTGCAAACCGTTTTTTTTTTTTTTTTCCCAATCATGCCATGTGAAAAGTAGTTAATTAATGCACATTGGGGAAAGTAGAATGGTTACAAAAAACAACTTGTACTTGTGGTGACAAGGCAAATAAGTTTGTAGTTATGTCTGTTGTATTATAAATATTCATGTTTATGTATAGATCATTTATCTCGTGTAAAAGAATACAATTTTAATTGTGTTAAGAATAGGAGACTAATTATGTGTTACTCTCAAGAATAATTGTCATTCCTTGTTTGTTTGTTTTTTTTAACCCCCAGCTCAATGGTGGTCTTGTAAATTTTGTTATTTTATCTGTTTGACAACTTCAGTTAACATACTTAGTGCATTGGACAGTTAGTAAATAAATCTGACTTTCCTCACCTTTTTAAACCAAGCCAGAAAGGTGGACTGCTGGCTCATGTTTGCTGCTTCCCTTACCAATGCAGCTGTAAGTGCTTCTCCAAAGCTACTCACCGAGGGAGGGAAAAAAAAAAAAAATCAGCCAGTTCAAATGAGAGCAGCGCAGAGGGGATTACTTGGCCTCTAACAGGGTTTTGGCTCCAACATTAAGGTTAAAACCCTTTTCTATTACTAAGATCTCTGCTGATGTTGCCCCCCTCATGTTTGCAGGTTCAGTGCCTCCCTGGTAGGTCATTCTGTCAGGCCCCCTGATCAGTAGAGGGTGACTGGGGACCAGGGGATGGCTCCCGTCCAGACACACAGACAGCCAGAGCAGACTCTGGCCCAGGCTAGTGCAATCACCTCCCACCCACCTCCTCTCTTTCAGGCTGGAGCTAAAATCGATACGGGCGTCTCCGTGTTTTAAAAGCCATTCAGAGGCAGACGAGCACCTCTGGCCTAAAGGCTGATCTCTCTGCTTAAGGCCTTGATTGGCATCCCGAAGATGTGAGGCAGTGACCCACAGCTGTCCCATTAGCAGAGGGTTAATGCTGAGATTGATACTGAGCAAATAAAGGAACTGGGTGTGAGGGTGTTTTGATAGACTGCCTATCCTCCCTCTGACTGAAAGATAGTACATCAGCTGTACTTTGGCTTTTAGGCAGTAGTAATGCTTTTACTGGCAGATCCCCATCCCTTCGACCCTTTATTGGCTTTGTTGGTGTCACAAACATATTTGCTTGTCTGTCTTTTTTTTTGCATGTAGTACGGTGTGTACACATATGAGTGCGCATGTGCATGTCTCCGCGCCTACAGTTGAATTTCAAACAAGTGAGCTTCCTGTGGAACTTCTCCTTCAGCAAGGAGATTTTGAGGCTGGTGGAATATTCGAGTCATCCATGTAACTGAAACTGAACCCCCAACCCCCCTTTTTTTGCCTCCCGTTCATTCCTGCTCTGTTTCTCAGTTTTTGTTTTGAGTCGTGAGTGAGGAGAGGGTGGAGCAATGTTTTTGGAGTATGGAGTCTGGCAGCTCCCTCAGGCCCTCTCTGAGTCATGTCATAATTGATCTTTCTAGAAATTGTGGTAGCTAGCTGTGTAAATCCTAAATCCATGCAAGATGTGCAGCTTTTTTAAGATACTCTACTTTCAGCTGTCTTCATACTGCTCTCTTTTTCCTCTCTTGGATGGTAAGAAACAAATGAGGGGGAATGAATGGCATTTGACAAAGCTTAATACAGAAACACGCTGGTATAAATTCATCTCAAAAATGAGGAAAGGGAGAGTATAAGGTACCAGTTAGTGTCTCTCACAGCAACCAGGTTGTAAAGCTTTGAACGCTCCTTGATGTTGGCTGTATTAGTAGCACTCAAATTAGCACTATGCCAAATTCCACAACACAGTGAAGAGACTTCAGTGGCCAGAGCTTGGGGGTGGGAGATGGAGGGGTTGTGCTGAGTGTGAATGACTTCCTCCTCAATGTGATTCATGTAAGAGAAAATGGCACCTCATTGGGAGTTTCAATGATTTAGATTGCAGTCAGACATATTAATCTGAGAAAATGTTCCGTTTTGAAATCAAAGGATAATTGATGACCCCCTCCCTCACCAACCACCTCTCAAGCACGCACACACACACACACACACACCACAGCTAGTCATGTTCGCTGAGAGGTTCATGTTGTCAAGTCAAGCTCTTGTCTTTCAAGTTGCCGTCGCTACTGTAAAAAGTAATTAAGCAGAACAAGGTCCGAGGGGTTATTTTTTTCCCCATTCTATCAGCCGCAAAATTTGAAATTAGTAAATCCCTAACACTGTGCTTCTCTCTTTGTTGGTTGGAGGCGATGGTGATAGTGGGGTGGGGTGGGGGGGGGGGGGGGTATTGGAAACAATATTAAGAGCTGTCTTCAAGTGTCACTTCCCCTTCAGGAGGCTGGAGAAAACCAAATTTGAATGACACCACATGGGGGGGGGGGGGGGGGGGGGCAAAAAAGAGGGTCACCACTGAAGACTGTCGCAGATTGGCAAAAAATCTTTGGGTGGGGTTGGGTGGGATTTGGGGGCTGTGGAGGAAGAATTGAAAACCAGACAAAAAAAGGTGATGTTTTCAGCATAAATGAGATGCTACACCATGTGATCTGCCTTGACAGGTGAGGACAGCTAATAGAGTTCTAATGCAGGGTGCCATAACACCCACACATCCACATGAAAAGCATGACACTTCCCAATATCAGAGTTCCTCAGCAGCCATCATTATCTTCCTTCATCATCATTATTTTATCTTGGATAAATACACAATATGATATTTCTTGACTGGCAAGGTTTTGCTTTGTGATGTCACATTTCTACCTCATTTGATGGAAAAACTGCTACTGCTACTTTTCTTTTTTTAATCTATTTTTGCCCCCACCCCCCGTTTTTCTCCCCAATTGCACACACTGTCCTAGTCATTGCTCTACTCTCTCTGCCCTTGTGGGGACCTCTGCTCCTGCCTCCTGCCTCCTTACCTTCTCAATCACATGGAGTCTTCTGCTCCATTATTTCATGTACTGGTGAGATGCTTTACCAGCAGAATGTATCCTTCGAATGTGGGATCCTCAAAAACGGACATTTCTGTTAGCTTGTGTCTGGTGCCTCCAATATGGCTCCCCACACCTTTGTACTTAGGACGAACTATGAATACAGTTGGCATGTTTTTTTCTCTTTATTCATACTAATCAATTATTTTTTGTGATGGGACTCGCTTGTTTGTTTCTCCCAACTCATCCTTCCAGACATTAAAGGAAGTCCTTGTCCGGGAGCATGGAAGGTCAAATGGTAAACGAGGCTTTGATACGCCCAAGGAAAATTTCAATCAGAGCCCTTTTGTAATAACATGCATTGTACTATTTTCCTGTCTGTCCCTCTCGCTCTCTCTGCCGTCTAATTCCCCTGGTTTTGCGTCTATAAATATGGACAGGGAAGATGTATAATTTCTAATGAGAAAATATATCCCTTTGGATTGAAAGGCAGGGACTGTTCCACGCGCTGGTATTTGTTAGGAGGAGAGATGATACCTCAGGCTGTTTTGGTAGAGGAGGGGGTGGTGGTGGTAAGAGGACTCTGGCTAGGTCATTGCACATTTACAAATTAGCATTTCAATCATGCAGGTACATGGACAGCCAAGCAGAAAATGTACATGCTTTTCTAATACATGGCATAAAAGATAAACAAAACACTGGTTGTGTTCGAAGAATTAGCATTTCAGAGCTACCTGGTGCTCTGCACACTTTCTGTGTGGGACTAAAAATTAGGGTGCCGATTCCATTCAGTGTTAACTCACAAAATCATTGCATTGTGTAATAATGGCTATTAGGAGATGAATACAAGATGTGGATTGTGGTGTTTATTTGGCTGACATGATGTGACATTTGAATAACTGTATGCTCTCTATGATGGGCATTCTAATAAGCCTCAGCAAACACCTTTCGTCTCTCCTCTCCCTCGTTCTCTCCGTCTCAGGGGCATTAATATTAAAAAGGACTGAGCTTTAGAAACACAGAGCTTGTGGTTGCTCCGGCGGCTCCCAGCCTTACCTGCGACTCTCTACACAGTGATGTGCAAATGAGAATCTTTATATTGCCCTGTTTGACCTCTGTGTTAGACTTTCATGTTCTTGACTATTTTAGAATTCTTGTTTGTACAGCTCTGTTTCAGTTGACATGCATGCATGCATATTTCTTCCTGGTAGGTCTCCTGCTGTGTGTGTGTATGTGTGTGTGTATGTGTGAACGTACATACGTACATGCTCCTCCTCTTCTTTCCTCTGTCTTTTGGGTGCAATTTCCACCTCCCTCCTGCAGGACCTATTTTCTGTGACAAAAACTGAGGTGTTTATACACTCAGTTTTACATACAGAGCGATCCTGCTCTCAGCTCTGGTGCGGCTCCAGTGCTCTCCAGGCACTGTGGTGCTTGGTCCCTGTGTGGCGCTGCCACTGAAGACTCCGTGACAAATGGCAATTATATTTGTGTGTTCTTCATGAATCCATCAAACACTGGCCTTTTAAAAATGCTCCCCAGATATTTCAGCCTGTCAGCTACTAGTAGCTGGAACCAAATTGGGATGCTGCTTAAACAGTCAAGAACCACTCACCCCCTAGTTTCCCCTGTGATGTGTGTGACAGCGTGTGTAGAGGAATACCATGTTTTATTCAACTACAAATGTACACTCTCAACAGTTGTTGATGTGCCAGAAATAGGGCGGTTACAAGTCCAATTTGAAGCGTGGTTGTGTGTGTTTAAGCGTGTATGTGTCCAGTTCTTCCTCCAAAACTTGGTGTTTTAATGCAACCTGTCAGGTTGTGCGCATTCGGTTATCTCAGGACAGTTACCCATCTCCGCAAGCCTGTGGCAGCAGAACAACTCGTATAATTTTTTTTTTTTTAAACTCACTTGGAGTTCAGGAGTGTCAAGCTTTGATGCTATGTTTCCTGCTGTGTTGTAGGAGTAATGATCCAGTGCCTCTTATCAGGCCCAGCTAATATTTGCATGAATCAGTTTAATGCTCCTCAATTGAGGCATCTAAATGAATGCTCACAACTTTGCTTCAAAATTTTGATGAAAGTTTGTACCTGCGGAATAAAATAAGAAGTCTTAAGGATTAATATTGACTTGAAAAATACACAGTGGTTTTTGCAGAGCATTTTGAAACTTGGTTACTTAATTCATACGGTGAATAATGAAACAACGCCGTTTTTCTGTGATCCGCATGTATAGTGAAAGTTTCTCCAACTCAGCAGTGTAGCACAATTTGCTGGACTTACATTTTTGCTTTCTCTCATTATGTCTTCATTTGTCTCATGGTGACTGTACAAGTCTGTCACTGCCATCTTTGACAGGATTATCATTAACATGATCAATGATTATGAATATTACTCCATTGTGGCCATTCATCTTAGTCGACGTGTTCATCAGGATAAAAATAAAGACTGACTGTGTTGAAACTCTTTGGGAACCTGCCACTTCTCTACAGACTTCAGGTCAGAAACCTGCTCCCCTGCTTAGACGCTCTTGCTTTAATGTAGTGGTTTCTTAATAACTATTTATTCTTTAGTAAATTGAAAGCTTGACTCCCTCAAAAGGACAGGTAATTATGCCTGCTACTCTGCTTTGGTCATTTTGGGCCCGAACATGTGTGTTTATGTCTGTGTTAGTGCGTGTGGCTCGTTCTTCTGAACCTAAATGGGGAAAAAAAAAAAACTGTCTGCATTGTTGCGCAATGTGCTGTGGTTAATGGATGTGTGAAGGAACTGCCAACTGTTGCATTAACTTGGAAATACTCAAGACCAAGAAATATGATTATTACTGTGGGAAGAGTCTTTAAATAACTTTTAAAAGAGAGATCAGAAATCTGTCAGCCAGTGATGCTGACATAAATGTTAAAATATGGAACAACCTGTGCCCAAATGGCATCGTTGGATGATGTGGCTTTCTGTTTTAGTTTCTGCATGAAGCTTTTGTCAAAGAGCAGAAAAAACAAAAAAAACAGTCCAACCTTTGTCTTAATGTCAAAATTGAACAAATATAACTTGTTGGTTGACTTCAGCAAACTAGTTTGTGATCCTTGCTAATAAGAAAAGTAACAGAGTGAATGATTTTGTTTACGTGGACGCCATGACAGTCCGACTGATGACTGAGGATGCACACCCACATCACATTCCTATGTTCTTTGTTGGACTGTCTGCCTGGAATTTGACCCGAAACTATTTTTGTAATGTTGCTTTCGTGATATATAAACTTTTCACAACACTTTTCTTCAACTCATTATGCAAAATACCATGCTTTCAGCCAAACACTCACTTGAAGCTGGAGATGCATTGGTGAGAAGTTTGATTTCATGGCTGCCAGGGGGGACTTAATCATATGTCAACAATGCACTTGAATAATTTATGTAAGGTTGGAATATTCTGTTTTGACTCAAAACACACTTATTCCAAATAGGAATTTATTCAGTTTAAGGTGGTTAGAAGATGTTGGATGAAAAAAGGCACACCACTAATCTGCACACCCCCGTGTGACAGATGCACACCAAGATCTCTATAATCACAGATTCAGACATCTTCTTGGTAAGGGTAACTGTTCTTTGTCATCCAAATAAGGACAAGTGTGTTGCATAAAGTCACACTGTGGTGTGTGCGTGTGTGTGTGTGTTCCTACCTTTCTACTGTATATGATAATGGGTTATTAATGCTTAAACAGAAAAAAAAGCATAAGCTCAGTTACTAGGGAGTGAAAGGAAAGTTGCAGGTGTCAGAGGTAAAACCCAGGCGCCACAACAGATACTCTGAGTCTCCTTGTTAGTACGCTTTCGTCTCTCCCCACATTGTCATGGGCAGGCTGCACAGCTTTCGTCTCCTAGAGAAGAAAATCCATCAACCTGGCCTTAAATCACTGCATAATAAATTCTATCGTGTGCTACCCAGTTGTCTAATTCCAATTGCATGAAAATCCTGATCCCTAAAGTCTATATTTGTTTATGGAAGCAGCATGTAGAAACCTGAATGAGGAGGAGGCAAAACCCAGTGTGTGTCTTTAATTGCTTTGTTTTACATCCACATTCACATCCGGCCTCTCCCAGGGTGATGTGTTGTTAAAAAGCGTGAGGCCTGATTCCCACACACTCTCCCTCCCTTGTTAACTGTAATTGCATTTGTTGGTGAGCTGACAGAAAGAAAATAGAGATGGAAATAAATTAGCGGCGTAACATGAAGTTCAATACTTGAAAACCATTTTGGAAAACTTGTTGATTTTTTTTTTTTTGTGGAAAGTTGTAAAGGGTTGATCTCCTGGTTGTCCCATCTAGCTGTTAAATTAGGAAGAAACCAGGTGAAGATACATGTACCCAAGGTATAGAATAGAAAAGAGGAAGTGTGTTTCACACATACACACATGGAGATGAATATTTCACAAAATCTCAAGTTAACTATGCACTAGCAGGCAATCGAATGCGTAGTGGCTCTGATAATGTAGCAGTAACTCCCAGTAGAGCTGATTGTGCAGGTGTTCCTCAGTAAAATGCCACCTCCTTTGCTCGCTCTCATCCCTTGCCTTCTCTCTTATCAGACAGGTCGCTGTCTCCTGACTTTCTGTGGCTGTCACACATGCACTTCGAAAGACTGGTTGAGGCCATCTCTAAGCTTCATTACTGTTGCAGACAGCAGCTATTTTGTATATGCACAGTATCACAGGCTGCTTTTCTCTTTTTTATCCTCGACATTCATCTCTCGTTCTTTGACACCGTCTTCACTCACCTGGCTCCCACAAATGACTGCCTCAAGCGCTGGCTTTTGTGATCCTGTCACATAAAGGTTCCTATATCTTTCTGCTTATGTCTGTCATTCTGGGTTGAAATGTTTGCCATATTATCAATATCATGTTAGGAGGTATTTGAAAGATTTGCTGAAAATGATTTAGTTGAGATTGCGTTGTCTCCATTACCGTGTTCGGTTTGTGAGACCTGAACATCACAAGCAGGAATGACTTGTGTATGAATAAAGTCTGTGAAGGTGTAGAGAGTGCTGACAAAGTTCTCTTCAGTCTAAATAAAGTTACTGGGTTTCAAACGTTTACACCCATAAGGGTGAAAGGAATCTACAACTTTTCCAGTCTTGAAATAGATACTATAAATACTTGATAAATTATTCAGAACAGAAGGGCATTTGGTAAAGTGCATACCTCTGACGATGTAAAAAAAAAAAAAAAAAGGCGAGGGGGGGGCTGTTTTTCACAGTATCAAACTGATCTACATACACATACAGCATACATGTTCCCCCCTCCTCTCAGTTTGGAGCAAATTGGGTCGGTACTTTTCGTGTTAAATAATTTATTGAGATGTTCTTATGACTGTTTTGGAATGTCATTGTCATTTCCATCAAATATTTATATGCAAATAAACAAGCAACATGTCTGATGAGTTACACTTAATGTAAATTCTCACTTCATTTGGAAATATTTTTTTAAGCTTCCTAGTTTTTTTTATCCCAATTCAGTATTTGGTTTTAATAGTTTGATAATAAGAACCTTTGCATGCAGGTGTTTTTGCAGAATAAAATGCAGCAAAGTGAACTTGTTATGTCTGCTGTGAATTTGAAATGTGCTCTGTAATTTAAGTAATTGTGTTGAATCCACACACCCAACTCTTGAGTAAATAGCAGTGAAAGTGATATCTTTTCCTCTCTGTGTTTCCGTCTAGCTCAACCTCAGACTCAGCCCCTGGACCCTGACAAGGCAGACGCTGCCAAGGACCAAAGTGACATTCACCACAACAGCACTGGCGCACCCGGGCTGAGTAATAATAATGGAATCCACCCTGGCATCAATGGAGCCAGGACCACATGCACGTGCTCCTGTGGTCACATCAGCACGGGCGCCACAGGGTCGTCAGGCTCGGGCACAAGAGTTGTGACGACAACAGAGCAGCCAAGAAAGCAGCCGCCTACGCTTGTGTCGCAGAGGATGCAGAGAAAGTTGAGGTCGAGTTTGTCAGTCAACAGTGACAGCAGCCGACGCAGTAAAGGCAGTTCCACTGGGTCGCAGAAACCTCCTTTACCAGAGGGTGAGGATCCATTTGCCAGGGACCATTTAGGAGAACACAAACCTTTGCCTCACTAAAAACTACTAACACTTTACCATTAAACTTCTCTTTTTGCACCCTCCCCTTTCTCCTGTTGATGATAAATCTATTCATCTTTAATCTCAAGACTTTAGGGGCAGTCATGTATAGTTGTAGAAAGTCTTGGTGACTGAAATTGGACCTACAACTCAACTAATCAGTTAGACATCGATAGATGATGGCCACGGGGATTTACATTATTTCTATCTTTATGTCAATTGCAGAAGGGGATTATAGTTCACCTCCCCAACAGAAATGTGCATTTCTAACTCAGTGTCGCACAGTGTCTTGCACAAATACCCTAGATCTGCATATGTCCCTCTTGCCTTCCAAAATAATCGATTGGTCATGGAAGGTTATTGAGTTGTCCAACCTTTAAAGAATTTGGTTGGAAAAGAGCAATATGAGCCAACCAACACAGAGACAACAGCCCTTAGTCAGCAGGGTTGTCAATGGCACACCATTAAAACAATTGAAATTACTTTGCATTATAAAATATATACAATAAAATATGGTAGGCTTTATAAAAGTATGTGCATTTTCTATTCAATGTATTGTTTTATTTTTTAAAATAGGAATAATTCACCACTTGTTTCTTTGTCATACACACATATATTTTTAGTTCCAAACCAGTCAGTGCCATCCATCCATCCATTTTCTTCCACTTATCCTGTTAAGGGTCGCGTGTGGCTGGAGCCTATCCCAGCGGCTTTTGGGCGAGAGGCGGGGTTCACCCTGGACAGGTTGCCAGTCCATCACAGGACCAACACATAGAGACAGACAACCATTCACACTCACACTCACACCTACAGTCAATTTAGAGTATCAATCAGCCTCGTCCCCTCTTGATGTCTTTGGACTGTGGGAGGAAGCTGGAGTACCAGAGAGAACCCACACAGGAACAGGGAGAACATGGAGACTCCACACAGAAAGATCCCGTGCTGGGACTCGAACCCGGAACCTTCTTGCTGTGAAGCGACAGTGCTAACCACTGCGCCACCGTGCCGCCGAATCAGTAAATGTAGAAAAGAAAATGAAAAGATTAAGAGGTACAACAAGAAATCCCACAAATGCTTGTTTCTGTAGAGCTCTGTTATGAAGGGAGATATCATTGTTGCGTGTGACCTGATCACGACCTAATCAATCATCCCTAATCTGTAGTCGTACTGTGGCTTGAGAAAGCCATCACTCTAAAGTCGATCACTCTATAGAAGTGGTTATTCTAGGGAGGCACCCCTGAAAAAAAAAAAAATTTTAAGATATTGATAGTAATCTCTCTGCTTCTCTCACCTTTTAATGATGGGACTGCATGACCTCTTATATTTATCACTCCTGTCAAGCAAATGACATCTTATCCTGCTCCCGTGGCCTTTATTGTCTGAACAACAAGCCAGAGAGTCCGTTCCCCATGCAGGGAAGCCATCACTTTGTCAGGTGCAAGGCCGAAGTGAGTCAAGTAATGAAGGCAGTTGGCTGGTCCTTTTCCATTTGGGAGATAGGTGTGACTGTCTAACAAGGTCTGAGAGCACAGGGTGCCTATTAAAAGTCGTGACCAGCCTTGCTCGGGCCCCTCACACCTCTCTGGGCCCTCTCTGGTTCTCTCTACATCCCGTCAGCACCACCCTAGCCCTCATTAACAGGGCCCCCTTGCGTCCCACCTCCAACTACTGTGCCCACTGGCTGCGTGTATGTTTGTGGATATGCATATGCCTCCTATCCTTCGGTAGCAGCAGGCAATGTGAAGGTTCACAGGAGTAACTCTCGCTCCTTGATTCATCCCTTTGTTGTTTTTTGTCCGTGTTTCATGTAGGATTTTGCTCCTGGTTGAAGATGAAAAATGACATCATTTTAGGTGATATTAAAAGACTGGTAATTGTGGGGATGAGATATTGGCTTTAAATGAAGGAGAAAAGTAGTTCGCCACATCTGTATTTGATGATATTTTGCTTGAAATATGCATTACATTGTGTTGTAAGGGAACAAAAGAAGCAGGCGCTCACACATCCACAACACTTTGAGCTGGTAAAGGTGGGATACATTCACTAGAGATATTCCAGACATGTTTTCAGCATCTTAATTGGTAAACGGAAGACAGAGGGTGAAAAGAAAAAAAAAAAGAAAACAACAGCAGCTCAACAAGTCTGTCTCATTATGGCTTTTGTGTTGCTTATTTGCAGACATGAGCTCTCAGAATCAATATGCTTGTTCTCAACTATTTATTTCCCCCCGGAAAAACCCAAGCTGTTGTGTTTGAATGTTTACATGGATTAACATAATCTGTTTGCCTGTGAAATTAGCCTCCTAAACAGCCCCCTGTACACAGGAAATAAAAGGCGTAAGCTAGCACGAGCTAGCTCTAGGGATTCTGCTCCTCCCTGTGTTTCTTGGCACATGCCATTGGCACCGTAGCCAATCTGTGATAACACCACAGCTTCATAGAGGAAGCTAAAGAGTAGTTATTTACCGCACTGCTTTTGTTCACGGGTAGGATGCTCAGTGCTTGTCATCCAGCTGGTGTTTTGCAAAATTGTGTGTAGTCATCAAAGGTCTTCAAGCTGCTTTAGCCTCATTTAGAGATGCAGGGCAAAGGCATTGTTTCTTCTTTTAATGCCTCTGGGCATGTAACAGCTGGGGCCAGAGGCATTTAGTATTTGTGTTGTCCATTTCATTCTCATGAACATGATGTCGAAGTAACACCTTGAGGGAATTCCTTCAAAAGATATCTTCCAAGGATGAAGTGATGATTTTGATGGTCAAGATTACTGGGACTTCAAAAAGCACATCCTTTGGCCATAATTCTAAGAACTTACATGCTAATAGACTAAAATGGTGACATGTGAATTGGAATCCCAAAAGGTCAAATATTACCGAGAATATTACATAATATACAATAAAGACAGTTGTCTGGCTTTTCCTCAGTGCGATAACGTAAAATTTTTGAGGGAAGAAGTTTAATTTCGCCCCCCAGAAAACCTAAAAATTTTCTTTCTTTCTTTCTTTTTTCAACTGCTTATTTTATGAGTGAACAAACATGGATGACATTGTAACTGGCCCGGTCAGTTATTGTAGGTCTTAAGCTAAAAACATTGGTGTGTTAGTGTCTAAGGTTGAATCCTCCAGCTTTGACGTTTCCCTCAGGCAAGTATTATAAACAAACCTGCTTTAGTGCATGTGGTCAACCACCATCCATCATCCAGCACACCCACCCACCCTCTGCCCTCTTTACCAATGTGTGCCCTCTCTGAGTCTCTGAGTTCCCATAACCAGCTAGGCTTTGTCTGTTCAATATCGCTCTTTATCTTCACCCATCCAGCTATCTCTTTCTCTCTCTCTCTCTCTCTCTCCCTCTCCCTCTCTCTCTCTGAGTTTGAACGTTTTGCACAGCTTGCTGCTCTGAGGCCCATCCAGCTTGTTTTGTGTCAAGCCGTCTCCTCCCTTTTTTGTGTCAGCTTTCCAGATGTCTCAAACTATTTCCTCAGAGGCACCGGACGCTGTTTTTGGCCCTGCAATTTCTGGGCTTCATCGCAAATGCTCTGACATTAAACAGGAGTAGTGTCAGTGTGCACTGTTGTCTGTCTGTTGGTTGGTTTCACTCTGGCTCTGTCTGCCTTTCTGTCTGTCTCGTTGTTTTCATGGATTCGTGCCTTGTGTCCGTCTTGCTTGTGTACACGATATGACCCCACTCCCCCCTTTCCCTCCTGCTTGCTGGCTTCTTTAAGATCCAGACTAATCGCTGGTGGTGAATTATACATCCAAGTGAATATCTGAGAGGCCCGGCCGCTGCTTATGTACTTTGTTTTTTATCGTTTTCACGGTCTACTGTTACATTCTGAATGCTGTCATGGCCATACCCTCTGGGTCCTTCAAAGTTTAGGCTGAACTTTGAGGCGTTGTGCCTGGAACTGTGGCAGTGCTTATTGCTCACATTGGCATTTTGTGGTACCCAAATGCCAAAGGACTAAAGTGGTTGCCAGTATAGAATAAAGTATGAGTTGGTTATGCCAGCATGAAACTAAATCACGCTCTCCATCTGCCCAACAGCATTTTACTGTGTCCAAGCCAGATGTTTTAATAGTAATGGATTTATTCTCATGCATCTTCCATCACTGCCAGTGTTATGGCCTCAGATAAGGATAATAAGATACATTCAAACTTCAGGCACCCTCACAGGACACACGCACTGACTCGTTTCATGTTCCCCTCCCTATCTTGCTTATATCACAGTTAGCAAGCGCTTCTGGTCAGCTTTTCAGCCCTGAGCACAGGAAAATAGCACAAGAAAAAAAATCTCCTCTGCTTTGATTAATCAAACATGAGCATCCAGCAGTCCTCAGCTTGCCTTCCCATGCTGCCCTCCACATTCCCCTCCCCTCCAGCCCAACCTATAACAGCCTGCACTGACAACTCAAGATGGGCTGATGAAAGTTATGCAAATGTGCCCTGTTTGTAATGCTATTTTTCAGCATCCATCCACATCATGTCTTTTTAACACTCCAAAGCACTGCACTGCGCTGGCCTGGGTTCAAAAGGCAGACAACTAGTGCAAGGAGGGTTGGCCAGGCCAGACTCCCATTGAATAATCTTTAGTAGGAGTTAACAGCTCACTCTTATTTGTGTTAGAACAGCGCTTGTGCTGCAGCTCACCTCATGTACCAACCAGCTCAAGTTCTTTTGCCACATCTAACTCAACTAACACAAAATTACTTTCAAAAGTTATATTTTTACGCTTAAGAACAGGTGAATATGTTTGATTCAGGTTTTGCTTGTAAAACTATCAAATTGGATTAACAATTTATGTTCCTCTTTGCTTTTTTCTATCAACAATTTCAAATCTTACATTCTGCGCTTATACCACATATCATTATTGGCATACCAATTATGTGGAGTTTCTACAAATGCATTTCTTTTTTTTTTTTTCCATCCAGCCGTTTCATTCTCAACTATTCCAACCCGCAAAGTCGCATTTTTATGCAGCATCTGACTAATTCATCCGGTCATAAACCGAGCTGTGATGGTTAATGAGCACATTTGTAATTTTAAGGGAGACTTTTTATTGCCGTGAAACAACAAGCTGAAACTTTCCAGCAGCCATGTAAATGGGGTCTGTGAAGAGGTTAAATGTTAATCAGAGGTGTGAGCGTTGCTGGCAGTAATCTACCTATTTGATGGGAGAGACTCTTGGACTTGGCTAATCATGTCCTGTGTGGTCAGCCTAGCAGTTTGCATGATAATGCCACAATTATTTAACAGTCCGTTAATCAAAGCTGCAGGTGAGGAATTCATTTATCTTAATTTCTCATATTTCCTTTTGCCACCCTGCCAAGTTGTCTCTTACCCTTCTTCTTCATTTAACCAGCCTACTCAGCATGCAGTCCTCACTGGCAACACTAACATTTTGTGATTAAAACACATTTACACTTACTTTTTCTGAAATGATTGAATGTTTTGAAATGTCACATATTGATTTCACTTTTCACCCTGATTGGTTGGAGCCAGACTGCTGTGTCCACTGCATCTTGGCCTGCCTGTTTTGCGAGTTCCTGACACTTTGCAACATGGTGGTGGCGCAGGCCTCATGTGGCACGTGCACGTCCGAGGCTTGCTGCTGTTGCTGCTGCACCGAAGACATGGGCGATGACTGCAACTGCCCCTGTGATATGGACTGCGGCATCATGGATGCCTGCTGTGAGTCATCAGATTGTTTGGAAATCTGTATGGAGTGCTGCGGCATCTGCTTCCCCACATAGGGACACCTGTGCTGGTATGGACTGTCGTGTCTCTGCAGGGGACAACTGGAGCCTGGATGGAAGACTATAAAAAATAAAAAAAACTGCTGCTGCTGCTGTCACTTTGAATTCAGCAACAGACAAAGGGAACAACAATTTTTGTGTGATGCTAGCATATGTGTTTGCCAATGTCCTTTTTTTTTTGAGTATGTGATGACTTTTGAGTGTGTGAAGTTGTGTGGTTGAGAGCAGCATTCTTTGAAAGATACATCTTGACACTGGGCTTGTTCACCAAAACCAGCTCAGCAGGGGCTAATAGTAACTGCAGATAAACATGCAGGATGAACTTTTCAGTTAATCTTTGAGTGTATAGTGTATTCTTCTCCCCAGTCTGCCTGTAATTGTTAGATCAGGAACGCTGCTTAATAGCATCTTGCCTCTTATTCATTTTGATAACTGATAATGTTGCATACGCTAAACAAAATGATTGCATTTAGCCTGTTTTTGTTTTAAATATTTGGAGTTTATCTTGATGCTCAAAAACTGAGGTTACATTCTTAGTACCGTACAACACTGTAAAACGTGACAGTTCTAGGTGCATACTGTCGGTCTGCGACACAGATTTTCATTGACACATATCTACTGTAGCACTGTACAACAGTTGAAACTGGTGAAATATTAAAGGTGAATCAGGATTATCATTTGCGACTCGAATGGAAAAGAACATGTTTAGAACAAAACCTTTATTCTTTTGCAGTTGTTGGCGGATATTGAACTTCAGTGACCTATAATTACAGAAAATAACTGCACAGAATTGCTGATAAAATCACATTCGCTATATGATAATTCCTACTTGAGGCCTGTGTCCACATAGCATGTGTTTTTGCCAAGTGCCGTGGCTCAGCTAAAAAGTGTTTACAATGAGAAGCAAGTATAAGTGGCTGCCTTGAGAAAGCATCTTTGTTTAGAGCACTGCATCCTTTTTCTTGCGTCCGCTTCCAATTTGAAATCTTTCGTTAACTGTTCAGAAGGCCCTGATGTTTTTCATTTCGCGTCTGTTTATCATGAACTTCGTGTGATCCGAGTAGAAAAATAAAATGCTTTTTGCGGAGCAGATCAGACAAATGTTTCCTGTTAACGTTTGTGTTTATCAATGTCTCAGATGGATTGTGTCGTACACACGTTGACCTCGCTCACAGTTGTCAGCCTGAGCAGTGACGGCTGGTCATGGCCATTTAGCTCATGTATATACTTCTTTCATTTGGTGCTCATAGTGGAAACAAACAAAATATCTTTTAAAAACAATTGAAGTTTTTGGTCGATCAATAAAACTTGTGTAACTTTGAGAGGGGCTTCACTGCAACGCTCCCCGCTATCGCTTTCTTCCAGAGATCAGTGCTACGTGTACACAGGCCCTAAGAGTATACATATTTTAAACAAAGAATCTCATCTCACTCTTCCTGATGCTTCAATCTTAAAAGCATCGAGTTTACTGGAAATACAGTGCAAACATGTCTTAGTCAGAAGGATCTGACCACGCCACTGTACAGTTTCCTGGTATGTTAATATGTGTACAGCTTATGTCCTCCTCTAATTTTAGCCATTAATAAGTAGGCTTTGTCAGCTGCAAATGGTACAAGTCTTTTCTGTGATGCTGTTATACTGTGTAAGTGTGACTTGTTGAACTGCACTCTGTTCAGGAAGGGTGTGATAAGGAATTAAAGAATGGTGACCCTGGTTGCCATGTAAGCGGCTTTTGGGTATCAAGCCCAGTGACTCACAATACAAAAAAGGAATCACGAACTGTCATGTTGAAATCGTAAACTAATGCAGGGTAAAGGCAGTTTTCCTCTTCTTTTTTTTTAGTTCCTTAATTCTGTGTATCTTGAGATGAGTTTGTGGTGAATCACAAGTGGAGTCATCGTCTTGTCTGAGATCCGCTTTGATGTTGTTTAAGTGATGATACTTAATACTGGCCCTCATTAGCACTGCTTGCTAAATGGAAACAAAAAGTGTCACTGTGTAACGCCAACAAAGATAATGTGCTGTCATGTACAGCTCATCTTCACAGCACGTTGTTTTTAGTGAGGTTGTATAAGCACCTCTGCAGAAGATAATGTGCAGAAAGTAAACCTCATTTTCATTTTTATGATGAACTCAAGCCACAAGAGTGTCAAAGAAGCACTTGATAATGTGAAGAATTAATCTAAAAGAAAAATATGTGTAAATGTAACTCATGCAGTTGTTTCTTCATTATACTTTTGCCATGTCTGTAACTTACACAAACCTTTTGTTATTGCCTTCTTTTCCAAATTGGAGTGTATTGCTCTCTTGGTAACTTTTTTACATTACCTATAATTGTAAAGACAACATTCTTTTTTTAGAAATAAAACATTTAATAAAATGTCTTTTTTTCAAGTAATTCTACGTAGAGTATTTTTTTTTGTTAATCTGTTCTGTGTTTGTAATGCAGTGCTCCTCCTGCCATAGCATTAGAACAGCAGGTTCAGGCAGTAACCCCTCCACCTCCTGCTGTTCCGGTTGCAGGTTGAAAGCAACTGATACCTGATTTGATGGAATTTTTTTGTGTTCAGCAGGCTACGTCGCTGTTTCTCATTGCAAGGATGGTGGAGTTTTCAAGGCAGCAACTGAGTCAAGATTTCTAGTGAATCAACGATAAAACCAATTTTGGCCTTAATAGTCGTTTTTCGCATTGATGATTGACACCCTGTAGCCCTTAAAACTGAGCAGAAAATGAAGGGGCTACACCCTAAATCAACCTGCAAAGCACTCCACATTTTCCCTCTTCTAGCTGTTAGTGACAAATGCTTTTGCAATCAATAGTCACCTCATAGGAATAACAATGAGCTATTTTATTTTAAACATAAACAGGGATGTGGTCCGACATAACTGTCATCAGAGTACAAACTGACTACATGGTAGTTTTCGGTCGGTAAAGTGACAGTAGATGCTGGGATGCAATTTTCTAAATGTATCAGACTCAGCATATTTTCTGCTTCAAGCTGCTGTTGTGCTTCATGATTCATATTTCAACTGGTGCCAACTTGTTTTTTACTGTATGTTTTGGACCAAAGTTGGAGCATAAACTACAGAAATACAGTCACTGCAGTGTAGTGTTGTTGTTGTTTGTTTTTTTTAATGGCTCCAAGTCATGTAAACTGCTGCCAGTCCTGTCGGAAATACTGTTTTCCAACCTTTTTCGGCACATCAGTGTTTTCTGAATGTGACTTTTCAGACTTCCTCCTCGACCCCAGCAATTTTTTGCCGTAGAGAAGTGATACTTTGAAGTACAGTCATCTACCAGTTTCTTCCCACATATTCTCTACAGAGTGCGAGCCTCTGCTTGGACGTGCCTGACTCTGTGGCACTGTTGGTGGAAACCAAAACATTGATTAGAAATTACAACGGCTACAATTAGCTCTGGTGACTTTATACAGCAATAATGTGACAAAGACTTTTAGAGAGGGATTTTTTTTTTTTTCACTTGGGACTGGAAATATCCATTATGCATTGTGGATCCGGCAGCAGACCAAGACGGGGGCCTTGGTGGTCTAATCCCTAGCTATGGAAGCTGGCTTTTGGGACATGGAATGTCACCTCTCTGGCGGGGAAGGAACCGGAGTTGGTGGAAGAGGTTGAGGGTTACCAGCTAGGTATCGTTGGTTTCACCTCGACACATAGCTTCGGTTCCAGAACCCAAGTCCTTGAGAGGAGATGGACTCTCTCCTTTGCTAGAGTTGCTTCAATTGAAAGGCAGTGGGCCGGTGTGGGCTTTCTGACAGCCCCCAGACTCTCTGCCTGTATGTTGGGGTTCACCCCGGTGGACGAAAGGGTTGCTTCCCTGCGCCTTTGTTCCTGACTTTTGCCCGAACTTATGCGCTGAACATCAGCTCAGAGTACCCACTCTTTAGAGTCCCTGGGAAGGTTGCTGGATGGCACCCCAACTGGGGACTTCATTGTCCATTTGAGGGACCACAATGCTCACGTGAGCAATGACAGCGTGACCTGAAGGGGTATGATAGGTGGGATGGCAGGCCTGACCTGAACCGGAGTGGTGTTAAGTTATTGGACTTCTGTGCAAGTCACAGAGACGAGCTGAATTATCACCTGATCACCATCTGCTGGTGAGTTGGATCAGGTGGCAGGGGAAGAGGCCGCGCAGACCCGGTTGGCCCAAACGAGTAGTGAGGGTCTGCTTGGAATGCCTGGCGGAAGAACCTGTCAACATGATCTTCAATTCCCACCTCCGGCAGAGCTTCCACCGTGTCCTGGAGGCAGTGGGAGACCTGTTCCACTGTGCCACTGCTGAGGTGGCTGTTGTGAGCCGTGGCTGCAAGGCTGCTGGGGCAAGTCATGGCAGTAATCCCGGAACCTGCTGGTGGACACCAGAGGTGAGGAAAGCTGTCAGGCTGAAGAAGGAGGCCTATAGGGGATGGCTAGTCTGTGGGTCTCCATAGGCAGCCGACTGGTACTGGCAAACTAAGTGGTGTGCGGCAGTTGGAGGAGTTTGGTGAGGCCGTGGAGAATGACTATTGATTGGCTCTGAAGTGGTTCTGGTGAACTGTCCGTTGCCTCAGGGGGGGAAGGTTGGTAACTTGCTCTGACTGTCTGGGATGGGAGGCTGCAAATGTCAATTAGGGAGATAGTTGAAAGATGGAAGAAATACTTTGAGGAACTCCTCAATCCCACCAACACATATTCCATGGAGGAAACAGAGTTGGGGGGAGGACTTAAGGAGGGGTCGTCTAATCTCTGGGGCAGAAGTCCCGGAGGCAGTGAAACAACTCTGCGGTGACAGGATGAGATCCACCCTGGGTATCTCGAAGCTCTGGATGTTGTTAGGCTGTCGTGGTTGACACGTCTTTGCAACATTGCATGGAGATTGGGGGCAGTGCCTTTCGAGTGGCAGACCAGGTTGGTGGTCCCCATCTTTAAGAAAGGGGACCAGAGGGTGTGTTACAACAATCGGGTTATCCCACTACTCAGCATCTCTGGAAAGGTCTACGCCAGGGTACTGGAGAGGAGGGTCAGGTCCAAAGTTGAACCTCAGATCAAGGAGAAGCAATGTGATTTTAGTTGCAGCCATGGAACCGTGGATCAGCTCTTTAACCTTGCGAGGGTTCTGGAAGGGGCATGGGAGTTTGCCCAACCAGTCCACATGTGCTTTGTGGATTTGGATAAGGCTTACAACCTTGTTCCCTGGGGCATCCTGTGGTGGTACTCCGGGAGTATGGGGTGGGTGGCCCCTTACAAAGGGCCATTCAGTCTCTGTACCGAAGGAGTGAGAGCCTGGTTCACATTGCTGGCAATAAATCAGACTTGTTCCAGATAGGGTTGGACTCCAAGGCTGCCCTTAGTCACCGGTTCTGTTTGTAACTTTTATGGACAGAATTTGTAGGTGCAGCTGGCTGGTGGAGGGTGTCAAATTTGGTGGTGGGAGGATGTCGTCTCTGCTTTTTGCGGACGACGTGGTCCTCTTAGCTCCATCAAACCATGACTTCCAGCTCCTGCTGGGGCAGTGAAGAGGGAGCTAAGCCAAAAGGCAAAACTCTCGAGTTACCAATCAATCTATGTTCCAATCCTCACCTATTGTTGTGAGCTCAGGGTAATGACTGAAGGACGGTCTGGGTTTCCTTGCAGAGGCAACTGCCCCCGCAACCCGGACCCGGATAAGCAGAGAATGACGAAGACGATGATGACTGGAAATATCCACAACTACCAATAAAGGAGCTGCTGGTTGAGGCTCACAGCTGTAAGGACTTCTTGTGAAGATGGAAAAAAATGGCTGGATTGATTTTTTTGTGTTTAATTGGTTAGTTTTAGTGAAGATCATGTGACCCGGAGTTTAAGTGCTCCAAGATCCTCCCCTGTCACAGACTTCAGGCTACACTGACTGTCTCTTTCCCTTCTCATTGTTCTACATTTTACAGTTAAAAAAGGTTTTAACCTACTCCTGTTTGGGAGAACGTGTCTTGACAGTTAAGTTTCAGATATATTCTATCTATTGGTATTATTTTTTTGTTGATCACTTTCCCATGCTCTGCTGTGCATTAATCATCTTTATATTTTTACTGTTTAAAACATTTGTTCAGTATTTTCTTTCTACCCCCCCAGCACAGTAGAAACAAAGAATGAGTTTCCCCAACAGTCTAACAGTAACCTCTCCCATCTGCCCCTTAGCAGCTTCATGTTCCACAATTCTCATCCTCTGGTCCTTCCTCTATTAGTGAGGGTGTTCACCTGGCAGCAGCATTAGCACTAACATAGAAACACGGCCAACAACACTCAGTGAGGTCATCAGGGAGCAGCGCCCTCCTGCTGGCTGGAACAGCGGTCTGACCTTCAGCTGACACCACCCCCTGTTAACCCCTCAATTAACCTCCACATCGGCCCCCCTGCTGGCAGAGCCCCCCCTCCATTCTATCTTTATTTCCTTTTATCATTTTCTGCCTGGATACACCCCAGCCCCAGGAAATTAACATCTTATTTCACTAATGCGTTTGGGAAAATGTTACTGTCCAGAAAGTCCGTAATCATACAGGAGTTCTACTTTTTCCGTGAACCAATTGCACATTGAGAAGATAGAAAGTTGAAAATATTAAAAACTCCAGGTAGAGTGTGTGCAATGACCTTTTCCTCTGATCACTCACTGTGTGCTGGATTGTAATGCCACAATTAGAAATGCTCCATTGTTTCTGTTTGCTGTCTGGGGAGACAAAAATCAGCACCTGTTTGATGTCAAGGTCATTTCTCTTACAATGTTAGATACATTAGAGCGTTGCAGTAGCAGCAGCCACCTCCTGCTTCAAGTTGCTGGGTATTCATCCATCCATCTTTCCCTTCTTTCTGCTCAGCTGGGTAGGAAACAACTCTTTCACACAAAATGAAAGTCCGCTGCCCTCGGCCATGAGAACAAATAAATGTTCTTGCTGTTGCTTTATACAAGAGGAAAAAAAGCAGATGGGTACATTAAAAGTGTTTTGTTTCCTTCATTTTCACATTGGAGTCAGACCTGAGAGTTGTATACAGATCCGATTATAAGTGCACATAATGTGACTAATTAGACAGGACAAGAGGAGGTGGCAGTAATGTGTGACACTTCTTTGTATCGCCATCTGTCTTTTTTCCCCTCATGGAACATCACTGCTTCTTTCTGACAAATGTGACAGTGTTCACTCTCATGGTCCTCTGTCAATCCACGAGATCCATAATAGCCATCATCACTTGCTTGTTAGCGCCAAGGTGGTTCACCTTGATATATTTGCAATATTGTGTTGTCAGTCATTAAAGATAATCATGCCTAAATAATGTCTGTCAGCATCCGAGCACATTTATGAAGTGATATGCGGTGCTGTTTTTGTCATAATGATTTCTGAGTGTGCAGTGGTATTACTATCGATCCTGATCATTTAGTAGGAAAACACATAAAGCAAAAAGGAAACCTATTCGCGCACTGTCAAAGTTTGAGAAGACTTGAACTGTTTAGATTTGTGGCATGACATTAGAATAAGATGAGGGGATCTTTCAGAGGTCTGCAAGGAAAAAAGAAAAAGAGTTCAAGTCATGTCACTTTCAATTAATCTCATCAGGTATGAGCTGTCTGGCACACGTGCATGGTTTACAATGCAAATAAGGTCGTTACCTGAGGACTCTAATTGACTTTGACAAGAGGCCGGAGAGGCCTGCTGCCTTACGCCATGTGTTATTTGTTTGCATGTTTTCTTTTTAGCCATGCAAATCATTGATGTGCTTGTCAACCTGGAAGGTGTGTG
Source organism: Aulostomus chinensis (assembly GCF_037954235.1). Taxonomy (NCBI): domain Eukaryota; kingdom Metazoa; phylum Chordata; class Actinopteri; order Syngnathiformes; family Aulostomidae; genus Aulostomus; species Aulostomus chinensis. The sequence goes on along the minus strand of NC_141323.1, from coordinate 19,374,414 downwards.
CAATTGAATTTGCATCGACAGAACGCTGACACGACGCACCTCTATTTGTAGGCAGGAAGTGCCAGCGAAAATGTGTCTATTTTTTTTAATGCAAGAACGTGTAGTTTGTATTTTCGTGGATGAAATGAAAAAATATATCAGTGTCAGAACGGAGTCCCGGCAATGAAATGTAAATGATTTCCAAGTGAAAGATTTGTATTCTTTGTTCCACTCATCTTAGAGTAACAATGTGTGATGGCACTCAAACCTTAAATATTTAAAGACCCCCTTTTGCTAAAGCTTTGCTGAGGTACAAGGGCCTCTGACTGCTTCTAATCTCCTTGTTACCTGGAGGCGTCAACCCGGCAATGTGAAGATAACATGTGGCAGCTACAGCGAGATCACGAGACTGGAGCTTGAAAAACCTCTGGATGGGGCACGGTGAGGTTCAAAGATGTTGCCACTCGTCGTGCCCCGAGAAGGCGGCGCCGACAACATCTGCTTGAAAGAACGAAAGTGTTGGAGAAGCTTGAAAGGAGAGAAGAGATGCTGAAATGTTTTCCAATCATTTCCTTTCCTGCCCAATTTCACAGAACCCCTCTTTCTCCCCAGTTCAGATGATGCAAATAGAATATTTTTGTTGAGGCCCTGTTCATAGAAGTCTGCATTCACAGATGCCTACACAGATAGTAACACAAGCAGGGGTCTTGGACCTGTAAATAAGTCATCGGCTTAAAGTTCCATGCTCTAACTTTTCTACTTTGCTTCCGCCCGTCCATTTGAAAGCTAATGGACCATGGTAGAGACAAATTGAGAAGGACGTGCGGACCAGGGATGCCTGTTTATTTGCTTGTACATGCTCCTTGAGCTATAAATTAGATGTCACCATTGTTTCATGTCATTGGTTGATGTGGACGTGTTGCGCTCTCCCAAGCAGTGCTTATGATTGTTTCTTCTTAACATTACTTAAATGAACTGGGGCCGCCACTGGCCTGCAGTCATGTGGACTACGGGGGTGATTGGCAGGTTGTTTATTGGGAGTGTGTTCTGTCATTGTTTACTTGAGCATGACAACCACAGGAAATGTTAATGAGGAAATCAGCTGCTTGATTTGTCTTCGATGGATTTGCAGTACAAAATAACCAAATATGTTAGATAGTGAAGCAGTTTGAATTTTAGTCAGTTTCTTTCAATTTTCAGTCGTTGCCAAGTGAAACCGTTCATGCTATAACTCCAAATGGCAGAGAAAGTCAGTTTTGCTGTTGCATAGCAATCTGTTTCAGACATTGAACTGTTTATGTGCTTTTGAGACCAACTGTGACTTCTTTGTACATCAAACCGTATTTATTTTTCACAGCTTCCACCAAAAAAATGCTTTAAATTGAGCATAAACATGAGCCTGAATGGAAAGCTTCCCTCATGGTGGTTTGAAAGGGCTTGTTTACAGAGCCGAGATGTGTGTTTGTGTGTATATATGTCTCTCTAACCCGAGCTACCCTGCCTAGACTTGTAGCGATGTGAGCATGAGAGAGACAGAAAGAGAAAAAAAGAGAGAGAGAGAGGGAGAAAGCATCTAGTAGCTTACCTCCCTTCATGCAGAAAGAAAACACGGATCAAGGTCTTAATAACACCAGCCATTGTGGCAAATATATAGGACTCAACTTTCCGCTTGGAGCAGCCTCTTCACATTGAGTTAACATGACTGACAAGCAAAGCCTCACCCACACACACACACACACACACACACACGCACACACGCAAACATGCTGGCTTGTAACAGCAGACAAAAGCAGATCAGATCAAACAAACAAGTGCAACCAGGTGTTTTCTCATATTCTACTCGTGCAGTCTCAAAGCAGTTGTTTGTCCCCTTTCTTTATAAACAAACAACAAAAGCAATAAATGATCGTCAGATCTGCGTGATTGTTTTCATGCTGTAATCTACAGCACAGATCTCCTTTCAATAGCGAACATAAACAACACAGAAGCGATAACCCCCCCATCGCACCAGATGTTTAGCCTCGATGTGTTTATTTACCCGTCAGGCCGTGTTAATTGTTTCATCTGCTACAAATAAACACATCTCCTGTTGCATCTTTGTTTACATGGTGTTCAGCAAACGGCTACAGTGACAGTTTGTTTATGGTGATGTGAAGTGCGCGGCAACACATCAGTGGAATCATCGACGGGGTGTTTAGCATGCAGGGAATTCAATACATGGAGAAGGATTACAGGTGTGCATCGGCAGCACCTTCTTACATTTTCATCCCAGAATGAACGTCATCAGAAGTAGATAAATGCGTAATTCAAGGCTGCATTGTGATACGAACTGTGGCGTGCACTCTCATGCAGAGATTGAAGTTTCTGGAATCAAGTTCATACGACACGGAATTGCGAGCTGAACCAAAAACGTGACAATAATGCCACACTGTTTTAATTGCTCATCATTGTTGCAGTTAAAACTTGACATTGTGCCTATGGTTTATTCATCGTAAGTGGGATTTGAGCCACTGTGTCTGTCTGTCTGTCTATCTATCTATCTGTCTATCTATCTATCTGCCTGTCTGTCTATCTATCTGCCTGTCTGTCTATCTATCTATCTATCTATCTATCTAGCTTCGACAGTCAGTCCTCATAACTACATCTCTGACACTGTACACCTCAATGTTTCAGTGGGGGGAGTTTTCCGATGTAAAATATTGCCGCCTTGCTGGTATGTTTCTAACTCCATCCTATTAATGTTACATAGTAATCAGATGTTCTTCTAGTTGCTACTGGAAGCAGAGCACAAATTCTTGTGTTGAAGAATTGGTTTCCTTGGAGAAATACTGGTTGAAGCAAACAGGAAAGTGGCGGGGTCTCTCTCCAAGGCTAATAAATTACTGTATATAGTACCGGAGAGGTGCATTGACTTGCGTGCTTGCAAATAGCCAACCACCAATTTCCCTTGGTCAACATTGGCATAATCAGAACAACATCAGGTGGTTTGATCGCAACAGTTTGAGATCTTACGACCGAAGGCGCTAAAATATGATTCAAATCATTTCCCCGCTCAACTCCATGTTGTTCATGGAAGTTGTAATTGTTACATTTCTACACTACTTCTTTTTCCCTTCTGTTTGCCACCCATCTGTATGTTCCTGTCACAAGATGTAGTGTCGACAACTTTTTATGGAAAAGTGGGAGGGGGAAGCTGTTAGTGTGAGACCCTTTTTTCCCCTTACACACACCTGTTTTCTTAATCTCCATTGTCTGCTGGGTGATAACTGACACGTGTTGTTAGAACATGGCTGATGTATATATGAATATATAATGTTACTTCTTTTTTCCTTCGTATTATGAACAAATAGTAATCCATGTGTAACTATAAAAAACAACAACAAGCGTTTATACCAGCACTGGGGTACAGATTAGAGTGCATATTATACATATCCCAGACATATCTGGGAGTATTCACTGTTACATATTCCATCGAGTGTATTGAAGCTAAATATGAATAGTTCATTGGCACTTATTAATACTGTATGTTTGCTCTTCTTTAATACAAAAGTCCTGGGGAGTCATCTAAACAAGCGAGCGCGTAGTATTTGAAGCTGTCTGAAAGCAGTCATAGGTATCTCTTTGAGGAAGCGAGTGAGAGTGCGAGCGACAAGGAGGAGGAGGAGGCTTCAGATTGGAGATGCCAGATCTCATATGTTGCAAGGTGATGAAGTGCAGATATCCGCCCTTAAAGAATATGTGCCCCGCGGACATGCGTGAAATTTATGTCTTTCTCCTATTTTTCTTCTTCATTCTTCAAAACTCAAACGTAGCGCAACAGAAGGCGGTTTGAAATATACTCAGCCCCCCGAAAGAATATTCAAGACTATTGAGCTCGCAGGTTAAAAATGTATATGCAAATGCAGGCTACATTAGAGCATGCACAGGTTGTTAATAAATTAACACGTGGCAGAAATAATTCAGTTTAGCGTGATAATTCTTGGGTGCGAGCTGTCAGCTGTCGCATTGTTCCGGATAGAATGTGACGCTGAAATGGCAACACGAGCAGTGAACTGTGATGTTTTAGTGTACCAAGCTCTTCAGTCTCAGCACTCTGACACAATAACTGCTTTCGGCTCGCATGGCTCTGCTTTGTGTCATTTCGGAAGAACAAAAGGTTTAATTAAGGGTGCTTTTCAAAGATCGGTTAACATTATATTTGCTCATACACACAACCATTAAGGCAATAGGCAGTTTGGCAGGGCTAAATATTAAGAGCTAAGATTACTGGCCGCCCATCTTTACACGGACCTGGAATGGCCAGAAAAAGAGAAAATGAATGGCATAGAGAGAGAGAGAGGCCATGAGATCAACCTTGTTCCTTCCGTTCGGTGACTTTAAAGTTATGAGATAGAACTTTTATTTCTTCGCTGTCGTTATTTTGATGGAGCGAGATAAAACTTCCTCAAAAAATATTTAATAATTCATCAGAAATTTTTTTTTTTTTTTTTTTTTTTTGCTCTCGTAACCTGGAAAAATCATGGAACTTGAAAATGGCAATTTTTCCACAGCTGGAAAAAAAAAAAAAAATTGGGGAAAACCAATGGAAATAACTCGTAGTTAAGGTTGACTCTTAGTTACTCTTCGTTGGCATGTTCACATTGTATCAACCCGTGCAGCTTGTGAGTGATAAAAGGTACGCTGGTGTATTATGACATGTTTTCTTGGCTTATTTTGTAAAGAGACATTTCTGGGAATGTGTCAAGAAAATATCCTCCAAATACACAGAAAAGTCCATGAAATTAATTGGTGAATTGTTCATGCGTCACTGTGCCCATGAAAAATGTTCTTGGCCACTCCACTATTACAACTTTTCTATGACTATTTCACTTATTTTTAGTTAAATTCCGCTTGCTGATAATCAAGAAGGTGGCGGGGGGGGGGGGGGGGTTGTCTCTGGTCTGACTGTTGTGGCTGCTAAGCCGCTGATTGTAAAAGAGCATCTTGGTGTTCCAGGCAGGGGTGTTGTATGACCAGTTCTCTTCCTCTCTTCTCTCTTTCTCTTTCTCTATTTCTTCTCTCTCTCATCCCTGAAATTTGCACAGCATCCAGGAAACCAGGGAGCTGACACTCTGTTTATGTAGCTCAAGGTGCAGGGGATATATGAGGTGTCAAGTGACTCACTGTAAAGTTTTTAATAAGTGCCATTTGTTCAATCTGCTGTTTAAACACTCTGTATCCTTAAAGACTGTATGCCCCGCTATCTTTTAATTAAGTCTTGGGCTAATGTGCTACTTAATTGACTAATCTGAGAGATTTTGTTTTCTCCAATTTACTTGAAAAACCATCGCCAGCTAAGCTTTTTAATATGAGGGTTGATACATAGTGGATGCTTCAGAAGTGAGAGCAGGGGTAGGGGGAGTACTTGAAGGAGAGAGAAACAAAGTCGTGTTAACTCTTTCTAATTCCCATGAGGTTTGACAGAATGCTGATGGCTAAAAACCACTGTAGGACATTATGTTGTTCTTGTTGAAACGTGGGGGGTTTTTTTTTCTCCTTTTTACAGGTATATTTGCTGGAGAATAAGGTTTGAATCTGTGTTGTATTGCTCCTTTCCATGCATCGCTGGAGTAATATGTATATTATTGTGGGTTGGTTCCAGGAAGCGAACTCTCTTCTACAGCCTGTGAAACAAAAGACTAATTCAACGGTACATTTTTTCCAGCTGATTCGCCATAACGCCGAGAAGGAACATTCAGCAGTGGCATGAGATTCCATTCTCTCTTCCAATAAAATGTGTGTATACATATTTGTGTTTGTACTGAATTTGTTTTTTTGGTGGTTTGAGATTAAACTGCGGTCAAAGTGTCACAGTATTCCTGGTTTCCTTCGAAGGTAACCCTCTTAATTGTTTTCCAACTCAAAAAACAAATGCTGTACATTGAATCTCTCAATCATGTTTGTTTGTTTTTTTACATTTCAAGTCCGAACAAAAGGGTGTGTTGAGCTCACAAAGATATTTTTAACTGGGGTGTTACTTCTTTATGACTCCAGAATCAAGAAAAGTCTGGCCACGTACATTTCGCTTGACTCTGATGGCACCTCATAGTCAGCAAACATGAAAACAAGCAAAATAATGCTCTCAGTTTGGTGCCACCGTGAATGAGAGCGGACAAATGTGAGCTGGTTCGTTCAACTAAATTCATCCGCTGGTCATGCTCATCGTTTTTGTGAACATGTGCAAACCTGGAGGTCTTATTTGTTTGTTTGTTTTTAACTCAAGTGAGAATGTTTGTGGTTCCAGCTGGGAAAAAGTTATGGCCTTTACGTGATGTACGCTTGAGTTTGTAAATGTACGTTTTGAGCATTTTATTGCTATTGTTTTGTTGCGGGAGCTTTTTTTAGAGGTCAGTTGCCATTAGCTTTGGGCTAAATATATGCTGCTGTAGCTCTTTGTGAATTCTGGAGTCACAAAGAAGTCGTGCAGTGGTTAAGAAAATGTCTTTGTGGGCTCAAGACAACTATTTGAGTATTTGAAAGGCACAATAAACATTTTGGGTGAAGTATCACTTTAAGACATCAGTGCTAAAAAAAAAAACTCCAGTCAGTTGGTCCAGGAGATGGTTCAAGGAGGAAACACAAGGCCAAGCCTGGTGTCATGTCCCCACATGAAGGGGCTGTGATCAAATGGAAAAGTAGTGTCAGAGCAGGGCGATAGGACAGCAGAGTGAAAGGCCGGTAAACAATGACTCATTCTGCAAGCTGGTGATGAAGGGGAAGGAAGGAAAGGGATGGCCAAAATAAGTCTGTGCTGTGTGTGTGTGTGTGTGTGTGTATGTGAGAGAGAGAGAGAGAGAGAGAGTGAGGGCGAGAGACAGCGAAAGAGAGGGAGGGAGCTTTGAGAGTTTGCTGCAGCAGACAATCACGCCTCTGTTGGGACGTCCTTGCAGACTTATAACTGCTGCTGATAGACATTCATACACTCTTACAATTATAGCAGAGACCCACAGATGCAAATATCCTCAAATAACCCCATTCACACACACAGCATATGCCAAAAATACACATGCGTATACACCAATCCAATAAATAAATTAATCTCCAGTGGCTGCCCTTAGAACTACAGTGATACATTAATTGGGCAAAATTAGCATGAATTAAAGCAAATAAGTGTAACATGTAATTTATTACTTATCAAGCATAGTTTAGCAAAGGAAGGCTCCGATTTCCCTCAAGATTGCTTTAACAGCTATAATGCATTTCTTAATTTACTCTGTGGAAAATCAATTTTTTTCAGAGTTCATTAGGCACCAATATGTTACAATGCTGCTCCCCTGAGCATCCAGCTACAAAAAACATTATGCAAATTCCTGCCAGTGCATCTGTATGTAAATAGCAACCAAGGCCGCAGTCAATTCTCCATGGGAAGCTTTTGTTAGCGGGCCCTTTGTTTCTAAGCCTTACTCTTGTTCATGATAGTCTGGAAATTAGGAGATGTCTGTGTGTGACAGGTGAAAGAAAACATCTCTAACTCTGCTTGAGACAGTGCAAATCTGTGCTGCTACTGACTTCTTTGTAGTGTGTATCATTAAAATCTCTGCGCTGTAATTGTACAGCCAAACAGTTTTAGAAAGGTTGAAAAAGTTTGCTTCCTTATATTACTGGCTCAAAGAATACAGATTGAAGACCGGTGCTCTGTTTCCACTGTGGTAGAACCTCAAATGACAAAACCCCCTCATAAAAGGGAAGCTCATGTCATTCAGCAGTCATGGAAGCCACAGCATAATCCCACCATGCTTCTTGTTGATCATTGGTTTACCCTCAAATATGCACTGTTCCATTCCCAAGACATCACTCTCATGTACCCATGTGGATCTCTGATCCATGTGTGTCCAAGTCTCAGAACAAACACAACAATGTTTACCTTTTATCCAGTCAAGTCGCAGTACTGACGTGATGGTTTTAGATGTTGTGGGAGGATGTGTGTAAATAGAAACACATTTCAATATGTGTAATCACAGTTGTCACATAAAAGAGCCATGCACAATCACGTGCAGTTGTGTAGTTGTTGAAAGGGAGCCGAGTAGATCCTAAATATGATGCTTTTCTGCTTCATAAACAAATATTCATCACTGATTCATCATTGGTTATAGTACCTTGAAAGAGAGTTGCTTCTTTGTGTTTCAAGTAAGTGCCCACGTGCCCCCCCCCCCCCCCCTGCCACACACAAAAAAGTGGAAAAACTAAGCAAAACCAGTATTTGAAAATTCTGTATCGTTTTGCCTTTCCATTTTAAATCATGAAAGGATAATTTTCTCTATACATGGTTGGTCATGTCAGAGCAAGGGAAACAAATGAAAAAAACAGATGACCACTGATGAAGGCCACCCAGGTGTTCCAATTCCAAGGTTCGTGTTATTGAGCATAATGACTGACTTGTGCAGAGAACTGGGACACTAATATGAAAGCGACTGAGCTATCATCAGTGTCCAATTCTGGCTGTTTTTTTCTTTCCTACAATGGCTAATCATACTTTCCAAAGTAGAAAAAGTAATTTTACATTCTCTAACTGTTTGAAGTCACTGTCTCTGGATTATTTTAAACTTTCTTATAGCCATTTTGTCTTGCTATGTTCAGAGCTTTCAAGAAAGACTGATGTGCTTGATTTAGCTGCTAAATTTAAGCCGAAGATTGTCTCTGCTAACAAGTTATGACGCATGCTTTGTGTGGCGTGAATAATACTTGTTAGCTAACATACTTGTCTTGCCATAAATTTAGCACAAAACATGCTTTATGGGGTGTGAAAAGTATATTAACCAAAATGATAGTTGGTTCAGGTTACTGTCAATCAATGTGTGGTGTTAAAACTATCAATTAGCTATTATGCTAATTGGTTTGTAATCAAGAAAGCATGGAAAATGTTGTGTGAAGAAGACCTGTTAGCAAACATGCTTGTTGCCTTGCTATCAAGTTAGCATCCAACATACTGTGTGTGGTGTGAACATAATCCCTCGTCTTTCCTGTTGTGGTGGAACATATTACTCCATGTGGAAATAATTTGTATTCATCCATTTTTTTTTTTTTTGTTTCTCAACAGAAGCCAGCCATATCATGTCACTTGTTTCACTTGGCTACCAGCCTCCTTTCATTGTTCTGTTCAGTTCTGGGTGTCTTTTTGTAAGAAAGTCTTCCTCACTCTGGCATTTTCGGTCTGACCTTATTTTTTGAATCATTCTCCGGAACAGTCTGTTTTTTTCCACATGGGTATTAGAAATATATGTTCTTCTCCGTCTATAAAAGCTGCCTCTACACTGCAACACAAACATTGCTTCACCTGCTTGGCTTGGACTCTTGCCATTAAGTAATCTCGCAAAGCCCATAGGCCATATCAACCATATGGCGCTACATAGTCAGCTAGTTAGTATAACATAACACACCTCATAATGGTGACTTGAAAAGGAACTAATTAGTTCAGTCTCTGGAAACTTCATTTAATCTAAATTCAAGCTAATTGAGTTGTGTATACTAGGAGTCTTTTAAAGGAATTTTCTCTTGAAGGGGCATAGCCTGAGCTGGATTGCTCTGGAGAACTTGATTTGTTGGTATTGTAAGTATGTGGTAGCAAATGCTTGTTATGCTGTTACAAATGTTTGTGGTTACGTCATGTCATTTTTTTACCGTCAATTTTTTTTTTTTTATTCAATGTTATGTTTCTTTTGTGGTGCTTTTAAGTAAATTACCGCCATGGCAAGTTCCCCTGAGTCACCTTGCCATAATACATTTTAGTTTTGTAATTAGGTCTTACCTCAGCTCACAATAAGGATGTGATATCTAAGCAACCAGGCATACACACACATATGAAAAGCCCTGGCTTTTGTTCCTGACAGATACTCAGACTTAATGGCAGGAAAATGTGACAGGAAAACACTCACGGGTATTTTTACTAAACTTGCAAAAACATCGCAGTCGAGTGAGCTGTTACATTCTGAGTCAGCATATTTCACCCTGTTATTTCCTTCCATCCATCCATCCATTTTCTTCCGCTTATTCCTGTTAAGGGTCACGGGGGGGGAGGGGGCTGGAGCCCATCCCAGCAGCTATGGGCGAGAGGCGGGGTTCACCTTGGACAGGTCGCCAGTCCATCGCAGGGCGAACACATATAGACAGACAACCATTCACACTGACAGTCACACCTACAGTCAATTTAGAGTATCAATCAGCCTCGTCCCCTCTTGATGTCTTTGGACTGTGGGAGGAAGCTGGAGTACCAGAGAGAACCCACACAGACACAGGGAGAACATGCAGACTCCACACAGAAAATCCTGTGCCTGAAACGGAACTTGAGCCCGGAACCTTCTTGCTGTGAGGCGACAGTGCCAACCACTGCACCACCGTGCCACCTGTTATTTCCTTCCCCTTTTTAGAAAAATAAAAAACAAACAAAATGAAAACCAATTTTCTGGAGTACAGGAGAATATATCCCCTCAGCATCAAATGCTTTGTGTTATATGTTTGTGTTAGGTAGGCAGATGTAGAAATTAAACTGGGTTTATACTGTAATGAAAAACCTCAAAGTCAATGGACAGAAATTGCCAATCCAAGTGAAGTTTTTGAAAATAGATACAGCCATAAAATGTTTAAAAAGTACTGGAAAAAAGCTTCACGAACACAAGGTTCTGTTAGGATTGACTGAAAAAGAAAGTTCTATTTCATCCCTGCTGACCGCCAGAGGGCGGTGCTTAAAGCACTGAATGTTCCCTTCGCGCATGCGCAATCCGTGTATGAATACCAACAATGTCACCTGTGACCCACGGATGACCCGGAAGAGACAATATCTTCTGTTGTCTTCAGGGGTTCTGTTCCTTTTTTTCTTCTCGTGTGCAGTCCGAATGCATCTGGTGGCATCGGCTGACCGCTCTTCTAAACTTGTTAGACCCTGATTTCTTCGCTCTACATTTGTCCTCGGTACTGTCGCTGGATGCCCTGTGACCGTGTTGGTCGGAGCAGCGAACCTCACCCTCCAAGGGCTGCAATGGCTGTTTGTCTTTGGTTTGTTTTCCAGCATCTCACGGTAAGCTTGTACCCTGCTAACTTTGTGTCAACAGTTGTCGGTGTAGGCAGCGTCCGCGGTCCCTCCCCCCGACGGCTGTTAATTTTGTTTGGCTCTGATTAGCTTGCTTGTGATTGCGGCGGCGTTCACTACGTTTTTTGTTTTTTACTTATGGCTGTGTAAGTTGCGGTCATTGGCGGTGAAGGTAGCGTTGCGCTCCCCGCTCCCGGTATTGCGGTGGCTAGTTTTGTGTTAAAATTGCTTTATTTCTCATTAGAAAAGAGGAGAACAATTTCTGCCAAAGCGTTCGCAGTGGTTGTTCTTTAAGTTTTCTGATTTGCTTGGAACCTCTGCTGGTGAAGGCAGCGTTCGCGCCCCCTCTCCCAGCCGGTGGTGCCCTCCTGCTGCTGTGGTTGTGCTCACATTTAGCTGACAGGAGTCTCATTCGCCCCTGTGTGCACCAAATACTGTCCGTCACAGGCCGACCTGAGTGCTGTCGGCGCTAACCTTCCGCTGAGCACTCCGACCTCTCCTGAGTAGGCGGCGCTGCGCCCCCTTCCCTCAGTTGAAGTGTTTTGTTGATGAATATCGTTTGCCTGGACCGCATGCCTGCTGTTGAACCAGCCGTCGCATCCCTCATCGTGTCTCCCGACGAAGCGCTGCGAGTGGCTGTCAGGTGCCTGTCAGGTGCCCTCGACCTCAATGTAGGATCACGGACGAACTTCTCACAAGGGCTTCCAATGCTAGAGCACATGCTGGCCTCATTGGCAACACCTTGGCCCACCTTATGTTTGCGCTCTCCACTTCCCTGCAGGAAGGGGGGGTTGAGGCCTCCATCATCAGGTTCAGCGATGCGTCTCTGCAGGCTTTCGCTCTCATGTCCAGGGAACTCGGGCGTATGATGTCCTTCCTGGTCCAGACTCGCCGCTAAGTGTGGCTTGCTCAGTCCCCCCTGACGTAGGCGTGTAGGAGGACCCTCCGCAGCGTTCCAGCCCTGGAGCCAGGGGAAATATTTGGCTCTGCCGCACTGGAGGCGCTGGAACGGGCTGTTTGAGTCCGGGAGACCAATCAGCAGTTTTCAGGTCTCAGTAGGAGTATGCCCCCCCCCCCCCGGCAGGTCTGGGGCCCCCTTGGCTGCCATGCAGGCCCCTCCATCAGCGCAGTCTCGTGCTACTGGCGGTTATGGTCCTCAGCGGTCTGTGCAGAGGCAGACGAGGAATTTTCGGGGTGGTGCTCTCGTGCCCACTAGGCCATTTCGGGACCCAGACCCTCAAGTTCCGGACCTCAAACCACCGCCGAACCCCGAACCCTGCCCGCCGCACCTCTAGGGCCCCTTGGGGTCAGGGGGCTAGGGACTGAGGCTCCGGGGCCGGCCGTCGGATACTTCTCCCACCAGCAGCTCAATCACTGAGCTGCTCACACTTTGGACCCTTGGGTGCTGTCCACCTTGTCCCAGGGGTACAGGCTTAAGTTCCGACGCCGGTACCCCATCTCCAGCCAGGTCAGAATGACCATCATCAGGGACCCGGCAAAAGCCTCAGCACTAGACTAGGAGTTAGCCAACCTCCTTGCCAGGGGCGCGATTGAGCCCGTGGACCCTCTGGTGCACCCCAGGGGTTTTTATTCAAGGTATTTCCTCGTCACAAAGAAGAATGGTGGATTTTGCCCCATTTAGACCTGCGGGGACTAAGTGGCAGTCCCCTTCCCCTTCCATATCAATCATCAGGGAGGCACCAAGTCTGCATGACTGTTGCAGGTGTCCCAGGGCCTCCTAGTGGGACGGCCCACCATCTGAGCAGCCTGAGGGCAATGTATGTACCAGGGGAGCAGAACCAGCTGGCAGACCTCCTCTCCCGCCAGAAACCACCACCGGGGGAGTGGCGTCCCCACACAGAGGTGGTGCACACAATCTGGACCTTCTATCTCAACTGGGAGGACAGATCTGGCATCCCAACCCTCAGTGCCTGCATCTGTGGGTTTGGCCACTGGAGGGCCCGAGCCACTGCTAGGTGGGTGTACTGATCGTGTCAGGCAGACTATCCTGAATGCTAGAGCACCATCCACCCGGTTGCAGTTTGGAAACAGGTGGAAGCTGTTCTCTGCGTGGTGTGCAAGCCACGGTGAGGATCCAGTGCATTGCTCTGTGCAAATTATCCTCGACTTTCTACAGTCCCTCTTGGAGAGGGGTCACTCTGCCTCCACGTCAAAGGTATATGTGGCGGCAATATCCTGTCGACACAGCAGGGTTGAGAATCGCACAGTGGGAAGTCATCGCCTGGTGTCACTCTTCCTGAAGGGGGCTCGTAGGCTATGCCCCCCGAGAGTCCTACGGCATCCAGAATGGGACCTGCCTGTTGTGCTGGATGCCTTGTGCCAACCCCCCTTTCAACCCTTAGAGCGGGCTGGGCTCAAGTGGCTGTCATATAAGACTGCTTTTCTGCTGGCAGTTGTCTCGGCAAAGCGTGTTAGTTAGTCCCTCGTGCCTGAGATGGAATTCAGATGGCTCAGGGGTCACATTGTGACCGAATGTGGCTTTTCTTCCAAATGTGATGACCCTCTGCCAGGGGGAGGGGGGGACAGGCTGGAATTGTTGTGCCCCGTGCGGGCCCTATCACTATAAGTTGCAGCTACCGCTAGCATCCGGCGCTCAGACCAGTTCTTTGTGTGCCACGGCGGCCATAACATTGGTTGCACACTCTCGAAGCAGAAGCTCTCCCACTGGATACTGGACATCATACGACACGCGTATGAGGTGAATGGCCACCCCCCGCCATCTGATGTGAGGTGCCATTCAACCAGGAGTGTTTCAACCTCATGGGCTGCCCTGAGAGGAGTGCCCCTGGAGGCTATATGTGCTGCCCCTTCATGGGCATTGCCTACCACCTTTACCAGGTTCTACAGGGTGAATGTAGCCACTCCCCATTCCCTGAGTACGATTTTCCTATCGGAGTCCTCCGAGTCAACCCAGTGAAGTGTGTACCGGGGATTCCTCGTGACTCTGCTAGTATGAGTCATTCAGTGCTTAAAGCACTGCCCTCTGCCGGTCAGCAGGGATGAAATCGAACAAGATTTACGAATGGAACTGCGGTTCCGCCAGAGCGTTCTGTCACTCAGAATCCTCACGTTGTCGCAAGAAGGCTCTGTAGGAACAGAACCCCTGATGACACCGGAAGATATTGCCTCTTCCGGGTCATCCAGGAGTCACAGGTGACGTTGTTGGTATTCATACTCAGATTGCGCATGCGTGAAGGGAACATTCAGTGCTTCAATCACCACCCTCTGGCGGTCATTCGGGATTCATGAAACCGCAGTTACATTCGTAACTCTCGTTTTATGTCTTAATATTGATTGACTTTGATCTGTGTTTATGTTGTATCAAACCACAATGCTCTTCATTAATGTGAGTTAAATATACGCTGGTAAATTCTGACTTGGATTTCTTTTATTATTTTTCCATTTGTAAACAGATGTTTCAGAAGATGTATGATCATGGAAATGTTCCTCGATGGCTTGGAAATGTCATGGAAATTTATTGGAAGAAATGTGTGATAAACCCTATTTGTTGATTCACCACAAACCTTTGAATTTATAAATGTCAGCCATGCGACCAGATTCCAGATTTACGTCCAAATTGAACATGGCGATAACTTAAAATGCCAAGTATGATTTTGACAATAAATCTGATTAGGTTTATTGTTGTATTGTAATAATTTGGGACAGTACAAAAACAATTACGTAGTGGTTCTGAATTGAACAAAACTTGGCACAAAAAACAAACAAAGGATGCAGTGGACTTAAGCGTAACATTCTACCAAAAAATCCCAGTTAAATACCCTTCTCCTCATTATTACTATTTTTACTCCCACGTAGCTGGAGACAGATATGAGTTGCTGTCCTACTTTGCATCCCAAAAGGCCCGCAAATGTATGCTGTGTTTGTTTTTAGTGCCATTTGTATATCATAAGTCTTTGTTTGAATTAGAGGCATCCACCACTTTTTCCACCGGGAATCATCAAGTATTAAATGCCATTCCCCTGCATGCTTGTTTAAGTCATTTACGCTCAAACGAATGCCATCACTTGTCTCCAGGTGATCCTCTCTGCCGCGTCTCTGTGTACAAGCCGACACCGCTTTTGATGGCTCCACCTGAGAGATTTGCCCAAATGTCTCTGCTTTTTCCCCAAAGTGGTTCCCAGAGTTTCTGCTCTGAGCTTGTTTACCAGTAAATGTTTTTGTGATTCCCCTAAGCAACTTACGAATCACTGTCTGTTTCCTTCTGTTTTCACTTTTTTTTTTTGTAATTTTAGAACACCGCATTTGTTATTTAGGTTTTTTTTTCTTACTTGCTCTACAAAACGCCTGGATAGGCTGTCAGTAAACAAACCCTCGTTCCCATTAACCTCTGATTCCCTCTGAGAAATCCATAAACAAATACAACAACCACAAGAAAAATACTGCACACACACAGACACACATGCACTCATGTCCTGAAGAACAATATGGAAATATTTGTCCTTCCTCCCTTCCCGTGCTTAGACCTGGTGCTCTAGCTGTCTGTTTTGCCTAATTGCTTTAACACTAGCCTGGCATGCTAATTGCACTGGGCCCCCTGTCACCACATCATTTACATGGCCTGCTTGATTTGAAATTTAATCTGCTTGAAGGGTTTGTGTTTCATGCTCACTTTAAATCCCAATGCTCGGTGGGATTGAAAGCAGTTTACATTATTGAGACTGTAAAATAAACCCTTGTGTGTTTGTTGGGCACCATCATTTTTAATAGGAGAAACATTATGCGAATTTAATCAGAACTTTTTAGATTTATAGTTTTGAAACTTGCAAAATAAGTTTCACTCAGAGATGAAATCAAAGAGGAAAATGGATGAGACGGTGGGCGGCGCCATGTCTGGATGCTGGGCAGAGGGAACAGTGGATGAGGTGGGAGCACATGGTGCTGGCTGCCCTTTCTACTGCAGATGGCCTTTTTGATGTGGAGCTGAAAGAAAGAAACAGACACAGAGAAAGAGACCCAGCGAGGGCTTATACAGAGTAGTGGGCTCACATAGCGCAATTCAATCAAAGGGCAAAAGCTATTTCAACTTCTTAGAGGGTTGGGCCAAGCCCGGTCCGACACCAGTGCAGTGTTCCCTCCATCCTGATGTAGCTGTTCCTCTGGAACTGGACAATATGATGACACCTTGGCAGACTAGACTGTCATTTTCTCTGTCACGACCTTTTGATCCATAAGGAGTTCAAGCAAAATGGCGAAATAGCATCTCCTCTGGAATCTTAGTTGTTATCTTGCACTCGGTTTTGTACTTTGACCTTTGTGTTTTTCCTGGTTTGTCTCCAGTGTGTTTGATTCTTCTGTCTTCCATTCACCTTTTTTTGTTAGTTCCTGTTTTATTTTGTAACTACTTCCTTTTTCATGTGTCTTGGTTGGTTTTACTTCCTGTCTTTGTCTGCTTCTGTCTGTCTGTGATCACCTGTCTCATCAGTCCGAACTCTTCCTAATGTTTCTTTTCCAATCTTCTCTTTTCCTGCCTTCATTATCTACCTTTTACCTATTGTGCAGTTCGTTCAGATTGTATTTTCGTAATTTTTGAACATGTACCAAAATGGTCTGATGTGTGTTGACGCCTCTCCAAACTTATTTTGATTTGGGAAAATCAAAGGAAGACCTCATGCCACAGCTGTTTCTGAAGTTGCAGTACCTGGTTCTGTGGTGTGGGCTTTTCACTTTGCCTAAACTATCCTGGGGCCATCCATGATGTGTGATGTCAGTGAGGATTTGAGGATTTTCTCTGATTGTAGCTTGCGACACTGGTAGCGTTGATGCCGATTTGAAGCGGGAGGTGTTGTGCTAACTTGATCAGTCTAACTTCTCCGGATCATTAAAATGATTGTAACAACCTTCATGTTCATCATCGGCAGACCTTGTGCGTTTCAGGCAGGTGTCGACACCTGCAGTACACCACGAGGACATCAAGTCGATTCCTGCGATGTGTTTGTGACTTTAGTCTCTGTCATATTTTCTGACCTGTTCATATTTCGCCTGCATGCCACCTGCTTTGTTTTTAGTTTTTAAATGATAATCTTTAATTCCTGTCTGCCTCTGCTGAGTTTTTGAACTTGCATCATTGCAACCAAATAGGTTTTTTTTTTTCCTACATTGCCTCCGCTACTCTCGTCTTCTAAAAATCAAAGCATAATAATAAAGATCCTGTTGTGATTTGGAACAGCTTCTCATTCCTCTGCACTTACTGGAAAATGAAGTGCCGTCAACTGTACGTAGCTTATAATGTGACAAGGAGGCTAGAAGGCCATTCATGTTGAAAACAGCAAATTGATGCTGAAATACTCAGTGGGGGTAGTTTGAGGCCAGTGTGCACAAGGGTGAGTGTGTGGCTGCCTGTGTACCAACACTTGTACTGGGGTGTGTGTTACGTAAGGTGGTGAATAGAGAGGCTAAGCACAACAACAGGCGAGCTCTGCCTCTGCTGTAGCACCCTTTCTCCAGACCGGGCTCCCGTCCCAACCATGATTAGGCTTGCTCGTGTTGCTTTTATTGGGATAATTTTTGGAGAAGCAGTCCATGTTTCCAACTGTTACTTTTTTATTATAAGGCAAGAATGACTTTACAGTGACTGTGCTGACCTCTGTTAGACTAGCAACCTTTAAAGGAGACCTGACAGCTGCCGAAAATTCAAAGCCATGCTCATTATTCTGTGAAGAAAACAGGCTACTGAACATTACACGCACACACACACACGCACACACACACACACACACACACACACTGGGCCGCTCAGGGACGGTTATTTATGTGAAGCGGGAACTACAGATGAACTGGATTGTGCTATTGTGCTTTTTGAGAAATTAAGGCTTTTTTTTTTTGCCCCCTTATTTTTCCCCCCCTTACAAGTTCAACCAAACAGAGAGAATACAGTCAATATTAAGTCAATTATAAATATTTATAATCTACACATTTTAAAAATCCTGTCAATCACATAGATGTGGGGGATAAGCTCACAGCAGCTGCTTGGTCTGGATGTGATTTGCATGCTACAGAAAGCCTCTGCTTCCCATCCCCGTTTTGTTTTTGACTTTGCATGCCTGCTTGTTCTCAGCGCAGATTAAATATAGAAGTTTTGTTCTCGTTGAGAATAGATGCCCCCCCACATACACACACTCACACACATTCACACACACATATCGGCACACGCAACACACAAAGGCGGTATTGACGCTGATGCTGATGGCGATTCATTATTGAAAAGGAAATCGTCTCAATATGACTGGAGTTTGTTATGGGGAGCTTTGTTCTTGTCATCTATATTGCAGGGCATCTTTGTCAGTCAGCACTCTGGAATCTTTTTCTTCTCTCTGTGTTTGTGTGTAGTAGAGAAAGAGTTTTCCGCTCTCTGTAGTGTTTGTCAGTGTTGCTGTCCCAATAACTAACTTATTTTTCAGCAGAAGGAAAACTGAACCACAGTACTTGAGTTTAGCCTAGCAGTTGGTCTCTGATGACATCAGCTCAGTGTCTTGGCATGACCTCTAAAATGCAACGTCTTTAGCTATTAGAACCTTCTCATAAGCTTATGTTCTGCTTTATTGTTATTATTTTTAAATCACGAAGTAGGGTTTCCGTCAAGATATTTTAATGCCAGTTTTGAAGTATTGCCTTAGAGAAGATTGGTACGCGGCAAAAAAAAAAAAAAAAAAGTTCAACATCAGACAACACGGAGGAACAAGAGAAACGAATCATCTTCACTTTCCGTGTGGCTCGGACCGGTTGACGTTTTGCCAGGTTGCCTTCATCCCCCCAAGGTAAACGTGCAAAACAGGACAACAAACCGGGCGGCACGGCGGTGCAGTGGTCAGCACTGTCGCCTCACAGCAAGGTTATGGGTTCAAGCCCTGGCTCCGGCACGGGATCTTTCTGTGTGGAGTCTGCATGTTCTCCCTGTTCCTGTGTGGGTTCTCTCTGGTACTCCAGCTTCCTCCCACAGTCCAAAGACATCAAGAGAGGACGAGGCTGATTGATACTCTAAATTGACTGTAGGTGTGACTGTGAGTGGGAATGGTTGTCTGTCTCTATGTGTTGGCCCTGCGATGGACCGGTGACCTGTCCAGGGTGAACCCCGCCTTTCGCCCGTAGCTGCTGGGATAGGCTCCAGCCCCCCCGGGACCCTTAACAGGATAAGCGGTAAAAAATGGATGGATGGATGGATGGAGAATAACAAACTTTTAACTTCCATGATAGACCAAGTGTTTTTGCTGCCATTTTCCCCCCCACATTCTTAAACAAACATGCATACAATCCAATATATCTTTTATTTCTCATCTACGGAGTTCACTTTAAAAAAAAATCACTCGACAATAAGGTTCGGCGAGCCGTTCTGTTCTCAGATTGTCAAATCCTGTTTGATGGTGGTCTATGATTTACAATTCAGAGATGCGAAAGGTGGGAGGAATTACAGTATGTCACTAATTGGCAGCAGCAGGCGAACAGTCAAATTGTGGTAGTGGTAAAAAAAAAAAATGCCACAATGCAAATAAATAAGATACAATGCAAATAAAAAAGACACAATGGAAGTGCTACAAGTCTATAATTGGTTTGGGTTACTCTTAACCATAATTATATATATGTGTGTGTGTGTGTGTGTGTGTGTGTGTGTGTGTGTGTGTGTGTGTGTGTGTGAATAGAGTCTGCTATTCAGAGGTAGGTTTGATTTGAAGTTAATTATGCTTTCAATCACACAGCAACATGAATGCTGTGTTCCGTCCCTCTGAGGCTTCTAAACCACGCCTAGGTAGCGCCGCTAATGTGCCTCGCTAGTCCTCGCTATTGGCGGCTTTTGCAAGAACTGTAAAATTCAAGTGTGGCAACGCGAGAGGGGTCAAGTTCACAGTGGCTGTCGCAAGATATTTAGCAAAGATTTGGTTCTAATTAAACAATAGAGAATGGGTGACCTCGATTGAATTCGTAAAACCCTAGCTAGTGTCCATAGGTGTTAGCCACATTTATTGTTCGGTAGCGAAGGTAGTGAAACTGAAAGCAATATTCACATTTATATGTGGCCTGTTTGGAATTCTGAACCACACCTCAGTTCTGTGTAGATGTGAAGCTGGCCATAATCTGGCTGTTCCAAGTAACGTCATCCAATTATCACAGCTTGGCTGTTGACATACGCACACGTCTAGAATTGCTTCATTATTCTCGACATGTCATTCAATAGTGATTGTAAACACTGATGAGTATATGATGTTGCTTTATTTCTAAGAGCTGCAGTGTTGCTTTAGACTGATTGGCAGGCAACATGTAAGAGCAAACTGTTAAGGCGGTCAAATCACTGTGTTGAGGAAAAACAAATTCCCATATAAAAACCTGCAATTCCATGAAATTTGTAAATCAGCTCCCAAAGTCACATTTGCTCTCTCATCAACAACCTTCTGATTGTCACTTTAGTTTAGCATCCACTTGATTTCATAATTAATTCAGAAGTCCGGATGTGTGTCTGCACAAGTGTCGGTGTGTGTGCGTGCGTGTGTATGCCTGTATGGGCGGGTGAACTCGCAAAGTGTCCCCTCATAAGAGTGCTTGTTGTCTGGCATTCTCCCTTGATTTCATGCTTTGCTGATGGAAAATTAGGCCCTGGCGTATCTCTGCATGAAGAGGAGGTGTAGGAGGAGGAGGAGGAGGAGGGGGAGGGCTGGTAGTTGCTGTTATTGCCTCAGGACACTCTCCCTGACAACAAGAAAACTAGAGCGATGAGGAGGAAGGGAGGCTGTGTCATTGGCTGCTAATGCACTCTAAACAAGACGATGAGACACATGGAATCCCCAACGCGACTCCAAGGAGCCTTAATAAAGAACACATCTCTCTAGTGTTATTCTCCCTTTACCCCCTTCCCATTTTCCCCCATTGTTGTAAAGTGGAGTTATGAGTCTGGCATTCTAAAACATTTTAAATGTACTCTGCCTTTTTTGTGGTGGTTTTGAATGGCATGTAGAAGTATTCAAGAGTTCATTTGCATTTTTTGTCTTGTTTTTTTTCTTTTGCCTGTCTGTTGCCCAATGAAGCTCTGAGGATAAAGTGCTTAAAGGACTGCAGGCACTTCACTTGAGTTGTTTGGTTGTTCAAAGATACGCCACAGTACACCGCTAGTTGAAATGCAGCTCAGCCCACTGTCAGACGTGTGAGGAGCATTTTGAGGCAGAGAGGAAAAAAAAAAAACAAAACAAGTTATAATCCTGCGATGTTATGTAAGTGGAATACTGCTGGATACCTCTGCCCACGTGTCACAAAAATAACAAAAATATATACTTGAGTTGAAAACTTGTTAAAACAAGAGTTCCCATGTTATTTGCAATAAAGGTGAGAGCAATAGGACAGTTTCCCCACAGAAGATAACAACCCCCCCCCCCCCCCATTTTGGAATTGACCACAATCGTGTTTAAGGTTTGTTACATAATCAAAGACACATGACTTTTGAGTTAAATCACCTGAAGTCCTCTTCTCCGTGGCCCTGTTTACCTTTACTGCATGAAAAATAGTTTTCTGTGACCACTTGTGATCAAGTCTGACTCCCCTGATGTCAGTGAGCATGAACTTCCTCACTCGAGTTGTCAAAGATTTTAATCAGCGTTTTTATCCGCTGCCGTATTTTGTATTAAGGTGAAAGATAATAGATCCATGTCATGATTATTTTCTGTGTGGTGAATTGCGTCAACACACACATCCATTCACTTCCAACACTTTCATCTAAACGGTTGAAGGAAGGAAGTGGAAAAGACAGAGCGATCAGCTGATGGTTGAGCTAAATTTACTCTCAACAGGAGAACAGACGGCTCGATGATAGTTACCCCGTCTATTCAAGATGAGGTTAAAAGCCGATGGGGGAGAAAACCGAACAACGCGGACTGAGTCTGTTCCCTTGTGAGTCCTTAACAAACCAAACCATCCAAGATGTTTGACGCATTCGACAAAATCTCTCAAAATCAGATTTTCATGCACCGACATCAGCTGATGAGGCTTCTTCGATTTTTATTCACCCTGATTTCATCATCTCCTCAATGCAATGTAACCGCTTCGTGGCAGAAAGTGGTATAGCAGCACAGAGACTGCCGTTGCATACCGTCCCAACGCTCATAGAGTACGATACCTTTACCCCAATATGTAAAAATTAGATTTACTTGCAGAAATGAAAAGGCTTTAAAAGGCTTTTATTTGTTCGGGGGGAATAAAGCAGTATTTGTGTGTTTGTGTGTGTGTGTGTGTGTGTGTGTGCGTGTGTGAACGCATGTGTGAACGCATGTGTGTGTGCGCGCGCATGCGTGTATATGTGTGTGTGTGTGGACTGAAATGTATTGTTTCCTTAGGCAGCCTTTTATGGTGATTTTTTTAAAACTAGTAATGGTAGAATAAATGACACGAGGCATAGTTCCAATACGTAGAATTCCTCAGAGAAGGTGCCTTTTAGAGTATTTCATTTGGGCATGTGCATTGTCTGGTGGTATTTGTCCCCCCTCTGGGAACAGTTACTTCCCAGTTGTAGTGATCACTGTGGTGTCGGAACAATCCACGACACATAGACTACATCACCACCCATGTATGAGTTTGTG
Organism: Aulostomus chinensis; assembly: GCF_037954235.1. NCBI lineage: Eukaryota > Metazoa > Chordata > Actinopteri > Syngnathiformes > Aulostomidae > Aulostomus > Aulostomus chinensis. Next base: position 19,351,779 of record NC_141323.1, on the reverse strand, counting down.
TATGTGTGGATGTACGTGTACGTGTGTGTGTGTGTGTGTGTGTGTGTGTGTGTGTGTGTGTGTGTGTGTGTGCGCGTGTGTGTGCGCGTGCGTGTGTGCGTGCGCGCGCACACTGATGTGCACGTGTTCTATAATGCAGGTTAAAAAAAAAAGAAAGAAAACTGCATAGCCTATAATGGAACCTCACCAGCCAACAACCCCTAATGTGGCCTCTGGTATTATGCAACAATGTGGGATTTTCCAAATGCATTATTTGTACTGGAAAAAAATATATAAATGTCAACTGTGAATTTTTGTTACTTCTACAATCACATGGACTGTATGTGGTTCCATGGTTTGTGTCCCATTGTTGTGAATTTGTGTTGTGGTTTCCCATAGACAGATGTTGACAATTGTTCTTGATGTCTCATTTGGTGGGTCTCCAATAACATTTTTGCAGTCCCTACTTAAATTAACTGACATGGTGGGAAATAACCCAATTGTGATCTGTACGCATGATAGACTCTTACTGTAGCCACAAGAAAAGTATTAGTTATTCATGAAAGCACATATTAGCTATTCATGGAAACCTCTATCAGCATTTGATCAGTTCCAGTCTGATTCCAATAGCCATCCACCGATACTGATACTGATACTGACTCTGGTACCACCACAGTCTGCAGGGATATGGACGAGAGGTCACAAACAGGCTTGACATTGACAGGTATAATTTGCATTTTGCAGGCACAGGCTGGTTGTTGACAGGGGCATTCAGGACCTTCGTGTGAAGAATAGATCGGACCTCCATCTTGGCACTGGGCAGTTGAGAGGACCAGTGCCATCGTAAGAGCCATGTTGGTCTCTTCCCCATCTTTGGGTTCTAGATAGAAATTCAGAGCTGGAGTAGACTTTGTTGGCCCAAGGAAGCAGACTGATGATACTGGGTCAAGGATAGCAGGCTGTAGGCTGTTGGACTGGTGAATTTAGCTTACTCGGAATTAGCCAATCCATGACAAGCATCCAAGGAAGTCACAGGTTGGGGCCAAGTCTTGGGAATGTTAGGTCAGGGCCTAAGCATTGGGATTGCAACTTGAATCCTGGATCCTCTAGGGTGATTGTCTTTGACATTACAGGTGGTGGACTTGTGAGCCTAAATTGGCAACAACAAAAACCAAAAAAAGTTCATAAGTAAAACACAAAGGGAAAAGTGGTGTCATGGCTGGGACTGTTACAGTAGGACTTTTGAACAGGGATGTGAGCTGAATTTAGTGTAGTAGGCTATTTACAGGAGCTTTTTATGGCTATCTCTATACCACAGGTTGAAAATCAAGGATATGAGAGAAGGAGCAAATAAAAGAGTTCAGAAGCAAGAGGGAAGACACATAAAACCCATCTCTCTCGCTCTTTCTCTTCATACATATATATATAATGTCATTTTTTCGATAGGTCACCTCCTGTTATATCTGTCTTACTCATCCATCCATCCATCCATCCATCCATCCATCCACCTTCTTCCACTTATCCAGGGTCGGGTTGCAGGGGCAGCAGCCTAAGCAGAGAAACTCAGACTTCCCTCTCCGCAGCTACATCAACCAGCTCCTCATGGGGGGTCCTGAGGCATTCCCAGGCCAGACCAGCATGTCCTGGGTCTTCCTGGAGGCCTCCTGCCCTTCGGACGTGCACTGAACACTTCCCCGGGGAAGCGTATGGGAGGCATCCTGACCAGATGCCCGAGCCACCTCATCTGACTTCTCTTAATGTAGAGGAGCAGCGGCTGTACTCTGAGCTCCTCCCGGATGAGAAAGCTTCTCACCCTGTCTCTAAGGGGGAGCCCAGCCACCCTCTGGAGGAAACTCATTTTGGCTGATTGTACCCACGGTCTTGTCCTTTTGGTCATTACTGTCTTTCTCCAGGATCCTGTAATTAAGGTCTGAACAAGTTAAGGATCTTATATTAACAATCTTAAGTGTTTGGTCGAGCTCTGCGCTTTCCATCTGGAGCAATCACTGAAACTCTAATATTCCATTTCCACAAAGTAATCTCTGAGGAAGTTAGGGGAATGAAACTCTTTCTTGCCCATCTGAGTCCAAAGATAAATCAATATTCACAGACAGAGACAGATGTTTGTGTGAGATACAACTTTTAAGCAAATGCTGCTGGAAAAGATTCTTGAGGATGGAGGAGAAAGGCATTTGGACCTGAAAGGCAAAGTCCACCACTGTGAACCACGACTTAATTACAATGACCTTACAACAGGGCAGGAGCCTAAAGCCATGCAGTCAGGCTAACCATGTACCCCCCGCCAGAGCACAATACATCCCCCGCTGCCTTCAAACCTGACAAATGAGTTCTTTTCCTTGATTGCTGCATCAGGGCACAGAGTGGAGAAATGGGCAGCAGAGAGGGAGGGAGGGAGGTCTGGAAAGAGCAAAGGAGAAAAGACAGTGAGAGTTGAACGTGAAGGAAGGAGCACTGGAACTTGGTCCTCCAACTCCACATGCAACAGTCCCTGATTGTGGTGCACCTCTTTGTCTTAACCGTCGCATCGGCTGCTCTTCTTCTTTGTGTACGAAGATCAGCAAATTCATGTCAAGCTGGTGGAAGAATGTACACACTTGTTATTTTAGTGTTTGAATCCAATTGTTGAATTGAACATTGATAAATACTGACCAAGTTAGCTGTAAAAAAAAAATAGAAAAAAAAAACCCATCCCTAGTTTACATATTCTGTTTGTTAGCCTAAAATTCAGGCTTTTGACCACTGTTATAGGGGAATGTAAATAGTCATTTATGCGTAATATTTTTTTTTTAATAAAAAAATAGTTAAATATATGTGTATATTACAAGTTATGGAGCTTTGTTACAACATGTCCATCCTTGGAAAAAGGATGAAGGTATGATTTTCCTCATTGATTGGTACTCCTACAGCCCCATAGGCATGATTCAGTATACCCTGAGCCTGGAAGCGATACTTGCACGTGTAAGAAAACATAAAGAGGGCAAGGTAACCCTTATCTGTAACTTCAAGACAATAGCACAATTACGTCTTCATTGTAACTAGTGTCATATTTAAACATCTGATATGATCTGTACTGTATAAGTGGGTGAACGCCGGGGAAAGTGAGACGTTCTATGCCAGTTCCAATCATTTCTTAGGCAATTACCCTGCCCTTTTAAAATGACGATTTATCATTTTGAAAAAAAAAAAAATCTGGTGAGAATAACATTTATACTATCGTTATATACAGTCAGGTGTCTGCTAACCTATTGGAAGGTGCTTACAACTCAATCCCCAAAATGCGCAATTGATTCTTTGTTGAAACTCTGTGAATTTCATTCATATCCATTGACTCTTATTTGGTTTTAACCAGTGGCGCATACAGTTTCACAGACTCTCAACATTTGCAATTTGCATTCCACACTCTCCAGCACTCGCTATTTCTAAGAGTCACCGGCTGCCACGAGTTGAACTTGGTTTTTGATTAAGTGTTTGTAGGTAGTGCCTCAGGCCCCGTCTCTCATAGATAAGAAGCAGTAATCCTGGTGTGTGTTATTGTGTTTTTTCTGCATGATTCTGTGGCTGTCTGCCGCAGGGGCACAGAAACAGTTTAAAATTCAAGAATTTAATTTTTCCATATTTTCCCAGCTGAAAATGAAGTGTCATTAACTTCCTGTCCCCGCTTTTATTTTCTGAATTACGTTTAAAATGAGCCTCTTTTCTCTTAAGTTGATTACACGTCAAATTTCGAATGACAAAACAAATCTGAATTTAACACAGGCGCTTAATCTCATTCATCATCTCCATGTAAGATCAAAACATCTGATGAGTAGATCATTTTCTCTTATCCTCAAAGAGGATCCCATTTCCAAAAAAAAAAAAAAAAAAACCCTTTCAGGAAGTGTTCCTGTATTTGACAGCATGCCAGTCTTAACAAATGGGGAATACTGAGTTCCCTTTAATAGATCTATATTCATTTTCAAATGAGTTGATTAGCCAGCACAATGTCATTGGATTCAGGGGCCCATTACACATTTATGATGGTAAATTACTGAACATTTACAATCCAAATGAAATTTCATGAGGAGGGGATATTGAAAAAATTGTGGGAGAGAGACGCTTTGCGTTCATCCCTGTAGCCTTGCCTCATTGCAACCCCCCCCCCCCCCCGCCCGCACTCTCATTTCTCTCCTGTCTATGTCTTTCTGGCATATCACATCAGTGCCCCCTGTGGTTCAACTGGGCATCACAGATGTGCTTGTAGCTGTGTTCACCTGCACTGCTCTGTCCCTGACATGGTAAGAACTTTGTTTTTATTCTGCCATTCAAATAATTTTGCCTTATCTAGAGGTAAGCTTGGAGGTAAACCTTCAGGGATGGTAGTTTTCTATTGAAAAATGAGGAGATGCAGACAGAGTGTAGTGAAAGGAAGGAGCTGAAGAAGGTTGCCCCCCCCCCCCCCCCCCCCCCCATCTTTGGTGTAGTGTTACATGTAGGTTCAAACATCCTATAGATCCCTGAGCAAACACCTCTCCTCTCCAATCAGAGCTCAGCACAGCACAGCCCTGTCACTGCGTCCACATCAATATTTTATTTTGGCAAATTTGCAGTGACATGCATTAGTACAATTAGGGGCAAGTTTTTACTTGGATTCCCATCTTTTATAAGGAGAGAGAGTGATAAAGGGATGCTGAACTCTCTCTCTCTCTCTCTGGTCTCCTTTCTCTCTCAATCCCTCCATCCTTCTCTCTCTCCAGCGTGGCTGGTTCATTCCTCAGCCCTCCACCTCTAAATAATTCATCATCCAATCAATCATTTTCTCTTTGTTTTGGGCCCCAGTGCCTGAGATGAAACGGCCCGCTGCCAAAGCTGCTTTGCCTCATCTGAGGCCTGGAAAACATGATCTGCTGCTGAGATTACAACACACATACACACACACACACACACACACACACACACTGACACACACACACACTGAAACACACCTAGCACTGTAGTGTTGGTATGACTGTTTGGAGTCATACTCATGCATACAGATACATAAAGCACACACAGACACGCTCACACAAATATGGTGATGGGTTCAAATATTTTTACATTTGTCACAACCTGAAAATAAAGCCTTTGTTAACAGAAGCCTCATTTCAACATATCTTCACCTTCTTAAAATAATCGCCTAGGTCATTTTTTGACATTTTTTGGCCTAAAACAACTCCTTATGTTGTTTTGTCTCCAGTTTTCTTGTGTATTTTGAAAAAACTTGAAAAAAAAACCACATCGGTGATTATTTTAAGGAAGCAACAATGTTCCAAATGTGAGAAAAGAGAGAAAGGCCGAATGTCAAATGATCACGTTTGTGTAAACTGCCAGTTGACAATCGGGAAAATGTTTACGAATAACTTTAGTTAAGACGGACGAAAGTGTTTATAATTATTACAGTGGTCTTTGTTCTGCGCTCTTGTGATTTGTGCGTTTTGCTTTTGCGGGGAATTGGTGATTCTGTTCATTTAACGGTATCAAACATTGCACTTTCTTGTTGTTTTTAATGGCATGCCATTGTAAGGGAGTTCTGTGATAGAACACAGACTGTGTGTCTGATCTCCCAGCTGTAACACTCGGGTTCGGTTAGCTTATCTAAAGGGCCTGTCTCCGCCTTAAAGCCTGTGTGGAGGCAGCCTTAATAGGGGGAAATGTCTTGGACAAGTGATTTGAAGATATTTTGCCTCATCCCTTTGGAGCGCTCTGCAGGTGATGCCGCAAATGTCTTCTTCGTTTGATCCCGAACAACACAGATCCGCTATTGAGTGATAGCTTCAAATGCAGAAAGAGTGAGACCCTACCTGCTGCTCCCCCTACTTGCGCTACATCAGAGAAAACTGACATCTATTATGGTAAAGAAAAGACAAGTGTTTGAAAAATTCAAGTACGCACACGGCAGAAGTGTCAGGATTTTTACAGAGTGCAATTTTTTTTGTTCACTCTCCTTTTTGTTAACAAGGTGGTTTTAAGTCAAGCGTGTCTATATGAACTCTGCTGGATAGAGCATGAAAGGATGCTGCTAGCCCATCATGGTAATATTTTAGCCCCCTAAAAAAGTCACCACAAGTCCCTTGTGTCCTTCTAACAAGAGAAGATTAAATCCTTAGACTATGAGCTCGAATTCAGGAAATTTTATCAGCTCGGTCACCATCTATAGTAACTTTTTGTCACCAAGGTTCTCTGATCGTATCCGCGTCTGGTCTTATCTCCTGCTTTTAAGGGACTTTAAGCCTAAAACATTGTTGAGTATGTTCAGATAAAATGACATAACTTCCACCCATCTCTTAATTTTTGAGCTGTTCAAATACCTGTTACAACAAAGCGAGTAAAAAGCAGTTGTAGGGGTTCGCATATCATTTCATTTCGATAAATGTAAGTGTTGCAGGTATGAATGTGAGTTCTGCTCTGAAGAAGCGTTTGTCTGCAGATTATCTGAATTACTGATGCATTTGAAGCTCAGGATTTAACATCACCCTTCAATGTTTTGAAGTTTTCATATAGTAGCGAATCGATATGTAAACCCAATCCTTGTATAATTGTACAGTAGAAGTCTGAGGCTCGATCGGGCGTGAAGAGGTCAGCTCTTGTCATGCAGTTTTCACATTTCGTGTGTGAGCAAACTGATGTGAAAGTGCATTTCTCACTTTGTCTTGTAATATTCATTACTCAAGTGTGAGGATTTTTATTTACCGTGAAAGCATATGAGTTTTTTTTTTAGAGTGAGACCGTCTTAAATAGGGAGCGTCTTTTAGTCTTCGACCAATCACAACCCCCGTATGTTAATAAAAGGACATTAAATACCGATAAGCTATTGGAGACATTTCAATATCCAAAATAGTGTGGAAAAGTATGTCTTGTTCAGTAACCATCATAAACACGTCCCGAAATTCTTTTATTATTTATTAGATAGCATTAAGAATTTTTAAAAATGACAGTAAATGCATTGAGTTGGTGATCGTGTAGATTATTGTTCCTTAAATTTAGACTACATATTCTGTTGTACTTACTCCATGATAGACCCACATAACCATTCCCTGATCTGGTCCCTCCACCCATAGTGCAACATTGTATGTCAGTCAAGCTCTAGTTTAGGTTCGGAGTCTTTAAGAATCTGGTTCAAGTTAAAGTAAGTTAATGGGTTGTGAATAGTTGGAGCTTTAGTCAAAGGGGAACTTCATATTTTCAACTGGCTACATGGTAGCTTTTACAAATTGCTTACTGTAAATAACTTAATTGTCCCATTTTAAGAAAACATCATGCTCTTAGTCATGGTTAAAGGGGACTTATCATATTTGATCTTGTATTGTTCATAAGAAAACATGGCCAAAGTTTCAAATGTTAAAAAAGTAATCCGTATGCGTAAAAGCGCAGTAAAAAAAAGAAACTGTCCTCCATGTTACAGCTCCATCGTTTATTGTTGTGTTCATTCACGCCGACTTTCTCGCACGGTGGAACTCCAAATACCACAGAACCTCCTTTCTCTTTTCAGGGCTTTGTCACATGAATGCAAACATGTCATTTTGACCATTTCCTGAAGTGACTGATGACTTTTTTCCTTTGAGTTGAAATGGTTATAAAAGTTCTACTGCACGATTCAGCTTGTAAAATCCAGTACTTTTACTGTTAAAAGGAAAGAATTGTTTACCGTGGTTGTTGTAGTGCAGATACCACTTATTCCTCCGCACATGAAATCTAATAGCCCCGTTGAAATGTACCGCAGGGGACTCACTTACACGATAAATGCATGTCTGAAGTCTGATAAATAGCAAAGGCGAGCGTCTTGGGCACTGTAAAAAAGACAAACAGCTTTATTTGTCAGCTCTACACTGTGGCACCATAAAAAATAAAATACGGGGAAAGACAGTTTCACGAAGATACAGAGAGATGGATGAGGAGAGAGGAATGAAGGGGTAAGGATGCAAGGAGCGTTAGGTAAGGGGACAGGCAGCAAGTGTCAGGGGGAGAACTGAGGGATCACCCAGGGCCTTGTAATCATGCCCCGTAGGGCTCAACGTCAAGCAGCTCTCGTGTGAATGAGCGATCACACCTACCTGCACCCTGTTTGTCCCTCGCTCTCTTTTTCTCCCTTTCACGCACATGCGCGCGCACACACACACACACACACACACACACACACACACACACACACACACACACACTCAATAACGGCATGTGCAGCAAGCGCAATATCTGCCCCACTTTATGAAATAAATTGGCCACCTACCAAAGATGGCAAGCGTCAGATTACCTCCGGTAAGAAGTCAGCTATCGCAATTATTGTCACTGAATGTGTCGAGAATCTGTTCAAATATGTCATTCCATAACATGGCCTCAGCCTGCGTGCCCCCTGAGCTGTAAGGTATTTATTAACAATTAACTGAGGAAAATATTTAGTTCATATATGCCAGTGTAATTTAGGCGGTGAAATGTGATGAGTGCTTGGTTTTTATTAGAATATCATTAACCCTCTTGTAATTAACCTCGTTCAAAAATTAACCGTGTTATTATCAAACCAAGCAAATAATTGAAGCAGCAGCTTAATTTATAATTTCACAACGTTGTACCTCTTTTTTCCCTCTCTTTCATGTATCCCTTCAGTAAAAAAAAAAGGGGCAAATATAGTGAACAGCAGTGAATACCGTGAAAAGACGAGGCAGAATTATCTGCATTAATGGCATCTTTTTTTTCCCCCCCCATCCCTTTAAATGGGACTGTGTTACACCAGAAACACCCCCCACCACTACCTCTACAACCAAGGAGGGGTGTGTGTGTGTGTGAAGCAAGGCCCCCTTCTCTCTCCAAGACACCGGCAGGCCACGAGGGAATGGTATGGAGATTCAGCTCTGGTGAATACCACAGCCAAGCTTATGTGTAGGTTACAACGACAAGCTAAGCAAGGTCTGGGTGTCAAGGCTCAGCTAAAGAAAGAGACAAGGAGGTGTGTGGCGAGAGGGTGGGTATTAGAGGAAGAATTCTCTATGGAATGATATTTTTAGAGCATCCAGTGAGACAATATTGTTTCCCATTTGGCACATCTAACGTGTAGAGTCCTACACTGGTTCAGTGGACACAAAGGAAAGAAGACGCTTTCATTTTAATAAAGAATTTATCATTTGGGTCGTTCGCCTATCCAACATGGTGCTATGCGGAGATGGAAGTACAAATGCTGGTCTTAAAGTCGTTTTTTTTTTTTTTTTACATCCGTGAGTGCATCTGAAATGAATTTGATTTTAGTTTTTAACAGATCTTAAATGTTTATTTCCATCCCTGGAATTGCCATGTAGCTACTTCCTTTACTCATGATGTTTGAAAGGCACAAATACGTTGGGAAAATAGTGCAAATTAAAAAGTTTGAAATTTCAGCCCACCCCATTTACTTCAAGGACTGGGAATTCAGAAAATAGGCGTAGTATGAAGGTGAAATTTTGCATGGCCTGACTAAATTACCAAAGTTAATGTACAAAAAAGTGGTGCAAACTTTTTTTTTTCAAAACTGGTCGATTTCCAGCGGAATGACCCATTTTTGTAATCATCGACTTATACTGACGTTTTTCATTATCTTTAACTCGCAGGGGTTCATGTTCTGCAATCAGATATTACATGATAATTTTTTATCTTCAGTTTAAATGACCTACTTGCTCCACCCTCAGTTGCGTGACATCCAGGAACTCCATTCCTCAGGGACTGTCTGTGCACCACATCTGTCTCATCATTGACCTCAATGGACCGCCACCACGAGTCTTCAGGACAGACGTTTAACTGCCATACAAAACTCCATGCCTCACTGCCTATTCAATCACTCATGTGACAGTTAACGGCCCACGGTGGCTAATGATTTTCTGTCATGTTCAGGCTGCGCTGCGGAACCGAAGGATTAAATATCAGCTGACGATGGACACATCAACTACTACAATGGCCGCTGTTCATCAGTGAAAACCTCACTCTCCCTTATTACACCCCTGAAGGAAAAGAAAGTTAGCGGCCACCTTGTTCTGCTACGGCCACTTTATTATCATTCAGTGTTTGTGTATGATTCTGTACCTCATAGCCACATTTCGCCTCGTCTCAAGAATTTTACATCATCTGGGAAATGGGGAGACTCTCCTGCTCTGTGTTCACCTCCAGGATTTTGGAGGTTTGGTTTTATTTTATTTTTTTTTGTATTCTTCCTGTTTTAACCCATGTTCCTTTCCTACAATTTCTCTTGAAATTTGAAGGCAAAAACATTCTCAACTTTTTTTTTTCTTTTTTTTTTTGTGCTTATGTTGCAGTTGTGCAGTCTTCTGCAGGGATGTCACTTGTCTGTGTGTACACAGGGATTTTGAAGTTTCATGCCACTTGCTCTCTTGCTCTACAGGCCTGAGTCACTCCTTAGAAGCAGCAGCTCAGTTCCTGTGCTGTGTCTGAACATGTATCTTGTATTCAGCCAGGCTCCTTCCATGGCTCTCCTTCCACTACACATCAACATTGTTTGCTGGATGGGCATCTCTGGCCAGAGTTGTGTGGAAACTGGAGTATTTATTATTCAAAGACCTTGTTTCCTATGCTGTTTTAGTAAGGGGGAGCAAAGGTGTGTGTTTGGTAGAGGGAGATACCTGGCTGACACTATGTCAGTGACAGGGAGCGCTTCAAACTCCCACAGTCAACTTCGCTCCCATTATTTGTTCCAGTCTAGGAAGGCACAGGCAACATCACACGGAAGCAGAGCCCTGTGTGTGTGTGTGTGTGTGTGTGTGTGTGTGTGTGTGTGTGTGTGTGTGTGTGTGTGTGTGTGTGTGTGTGTGTGTGTGTGTGTGTGTGTGTGTGTGTGTTGTGCGTGTCATTTCTTGGCATTTGTACTGGAGTTGTATGTGTAGGGCTCAGGCTGTGATGCACATATGAGTAGATAATTGATGCGTGTATTCTCAGGCAGGTGAAGGGCCAAATGGTTGTAGGTTGACTTTGTGTTGTAGATTGTGTGTGGTTTAGCTTTCACTCACCTGTCGTGTCATGCTTTGTTATTACTGGCCTTGGCAGGTTAGTCGAGAGAAAGCAGCTTTTATTGAACCAGACGGAAAGTTTATTCACAAAAAATCAATTGCATTGATCCGCTCAATTCATGTGTGGTTTACACCTATCTGTATTTACCCAAAACATTGCATTTAATCAATGAAATTAATCACTCTCTCATGTTGTCTCTGCCAACCACACACACACACTGGCTTCCCCATTGCAAACAGTCATAATGAACAGCAGCAGATGTCGACAGCCTTCAGTCCTCCTGTCTCCCACCAGGCTACCCAACTTTATACACTTTACATACAATATTCATGCTTTGTCTGAGAATAAGGATTCACGGTCTGGTCATCTAAAAAAAAAAGGAAAAAAGAAAGAACTGGCAATCACTGATTGTCTCTTGTCCTTATGAAAGAGAATAATTCTTTAACATGCGCCAAGACTGTTCAAAAACAGCCTTTTTTTGATGAGTGACACTTCCCGTCCCCCGGATGCTTTTTATGTGTCGAACTCATTAATAAAGCAGTACCCCTGAGAGCGAGACAGGGGAGACATGAAGAGTGTGTGCGTGTGTGTATAACTTTTGGTGTTTGAATTGTCAGGTGCGATTTTGGGACTGTGATCTTCACACAACAAGGTTCAATCACACCAGTTGTAGTTCTATTTATCGTTTTCTTCTCTGACAATCTATCAGTTTTCTTTCAGAGCAAAGTGGCGGACTTTTTTTTTTTTTTTTACGTCTGAATATCACTGAATATTAAAAGAGTCAAAAGTAAGAACCGGAATTCCCTGCAGTGAGGTGTGTTACCCACAAAAGAGGGGTGAGAATTCCAAATTACTGTAGATACTCTCTAATAGAAAACACAGTAATTCAGCTGTGGGGTTTTTTTTGTGTTGTTGTTTTTTTTTTTATCCACTGAAATGTCATCTGCGGCTCTGTTCGCGTCTTTTGTTCTGGATTTTACTGTCAAATAGTCAAACTGGAGCTCATACCGCAGTTCATTCTTTAACAAATACAAAAGAACATCATCGCAAATTTGCTTATCAATGTGTTCTTTCAACATCTGTGTCGTCGCTTTGTTATAATTTTCTAGAATCGAATTTGTTCACATTAAAGCATTTCAATGGTAATCTTTGACTGCCTTTATGCGCGCATCGTGGCTGTGTGCGTACTCGTGTGGTGGCTGCTCATTCGTGTTTAGGCGTCTCTGGCATCTGTATTAAAGCTTAATGCACTTCCCGTCTAATAAGATGCGAAGGTTTTGATGAATGCAGCGTGCGCATGTTTTGAAGTTGTACAGTATGCACAGCAGCATCTCACCTCTGTAAAGCAAGAGTGTTTCTGAAGCCTTGAGCTTTCCCGAATGTTTTCTAAGTGAGCGCGTCTCAACAGAATGCATCCTGAGATATACAATACATACACACAAACATATGCGCAAAGACACACAGACGGGCGGGGTAATTTAGAACTGTGGGCTTTTAGTCAGCATATTAAATGTGTCAACTCATCAAGCAAAATGCTGTAAATGCTTTCAGTATTCATGTTTGCGTATTTGTCAACCAACATTTCATAACGAATTAATGAAAAAAGCCTTTCAAACGGCATGCTGGGAGATGGGCTTTGTGCAGTGTATACATTTTTTAAAAGACAGCATCCATTTAGAGCTCATCATCAGAGATTTGCGTCCCAAGCCATTGAAAATAAAGATAAATATTTTGTATCATGCATTTTTAAGTGCTACACCATAAAACATAATTCCTATGATTGGACTTGTGCTCTGAGTAATTTCTCAATATTGTGAAAGAGCAACGCTAATGGATTTTTATTTCACTTTGTTTAGTGAATAATTCACACTTATGTAATATGTACTATCAAAGAATTGTATAATTGATCATTACAGTTGTTTTTCTACAGCGGCATGCTGTGAATAACTAACAGGCTGCCTCGGCGGGGGATTTGCATGCCGTACACAGTCTGTTTAGTGAGCAAGCAAGAGCTGGCAACATGCACATTAAGCCTTGTGCTTCATCTCAGTCGTTAGTTGAATATTATTTTTTTCTTTACTGGATGGAAACTTTATCCAGCGAAAAGCCAAATGCCTTTATCCTTTACTTGCGAGCCTAACTCGTGTTGATAGAGTATCTCAAAGACATTTTTCCTGGAGAAATTTCGTTTTGCAATGGGGCGAAAAGACACAACAAGGAAAAAGCGAAGCAGCCGGCTGCTTTGGCGGATTGAGGTCTTAACAAAGTGTGCGCATTTTTAACATCCATCCATCAATCAAGCTCACATTTGTGCTTTCAGGATCAGTGTTGCTTGGAAAATGTGATAATGCATACCTTAGTAAATGTTGGCAAATACAGAGACGTCCCATCAGTATTGGACAAAGGCAATTTCCCCAAGTTTATATAAGCCCGGCTTATATCAATGCATTTTGATGCACGCTGCTGTATTGCATTGGAACATGTTGATTGAAATGGGAAAATTTGAGACAAAAACAAACTCTCAAATGTGCAAAATGGGAGATTCAAACCCCCCAGAAAAGTCAGATGTAGTCGATCTTTATCTCCTTTGACTGACCAGCTATTTCCGTTTCCTCTGCCATCACGCTTATTCCCAAACATTGTCTTCATCTCTGTACATTATGCAACATGTCCAGCTCTAGGTGGTACAAGAGAACAATTCCTATCTGTTCATCTCAAGGTAATTCCCCAAGACCTCTGAATGAATCCTGGACAGTTGACTCCTCTTCCTCTACTTACTTACAAACGTGAACAATGTTGCTTGTATCACCAGCTACTGAAGGCATTATGTGGCCTAATTTGTTCTCTCAAAGATGTAAAACCTACTTTAACAGCGGAAAGACCCTCAGCCCATTGAGAGCACACGGTCATCTGCTTTACCTGAATGTTGACCTTGGTACACAATCACCTTTCTAACTTCGCCTCAATATTCCCTGGACTTTTTCTATCATTGCACCTTCTTGTATCTCCATCTATTTTCAACATTCCCAAGACTTTTATTGGAAAAAAAGTTTTATGGCGAACACAGTTCGAAGAGTGTGACCTCTGTCTCAATAAAAACAGATTCTCAAGTACGTCTTTGGGCCCACAATATAGAAAACAGTCTTGGTACATTCCAAAATAACTTCACACCAATATTTCTGGAGGTCTTAAGGGTTTATGAAGGAGGAGAAAAACAGGTGTGCTTTTTTTGCGTCTGTGCCATCGCTTCCAAATTCCCTCTACGCTGCACCACATTTTAGATCTTCTAAACCCACAGGGTATTTACATTAGCAATTTATAGAATATTTAAATGAAAATGTGTCCACATGGAATGGCTGAACGCACCTCACAGCACGGGGTTGCAGTTAATTGCATTTTAAGAGGAATCACAGGAGAGGCCACTGCCTTGGACACACTCTTCAAATCCTCCCTCAGATCTGGTTGCAATGGCATTTGATATATTGAATAACCGTCTTCAGCTGTTGAAGAGATGCCGGTTGAGACGACTAATAGGCTCTTTGGCGACAGGCACCAAACATCAGCTATAAAAACACACACAGCAGTCACACTGAACCCTGATCTTTATGGCGTCCCTTTTTGACAACTTTTCTGTTTTCTCTTCTTTCAAAGTAAGTTAGTTGTGCATCTGTGAACAGTCGTCACAGTAACACTGCTGGCCACCACTGCTGCTCTTTCTAATTCATTGTGTTTTCATCCGTGCGTTAGTTTGAGCTTCCATTGAGAAGAGCATTTGCAGAAATACATGTTGCTTTGCCCTGATAAAACAGAGGGACTTGTGTTTGTTGGCAGTAGTCTTCAGCTGGCACACGGAGACTCAGAGGGTCTGTTTTTTTATGCCCAGTTAACCTTTTTCATTAAACCACATTGCATAATTATGGCGGGAGTCAGCGGCATCCTCCATTGTTGTTTAATTAGCCAGCTAATGTTGTTAGTCGCTGCTGCAAACCCTTCATTTGTCTTGCTTAAGGAGCCTCTGTCTTTCCATTACCATGGGGAAATTCAGTTTATTTATTGTAAGAGGAGAATATGCAGCGGTTATGTATGCGGGCTGTTAAATCTTAATAAGCTCCAATTCCTGCTATTACACTGTGTTGATGGCTCACGATGAAGTTCTCCTCGGTCTTCTGAGTACGAGTCAAAGGGGTTGCGGTGTGCCAAATTTCTGTTTGTTTTAAATATGTCCGTCAAACAGAAGCTACAAAGCCAAGGAAGGCTGACACGATGGACCATACGCGAAGTTGCAGACATTTATTGATCCTGGCGATATTCTCTAGCACTTAACCTTTACACTAGCTGAACGAGATATGAAGTCCCTTATTGAATGTGTACTTTTATGTTCGTCTCTGTTGACAAGTCTGATCAATACACCGCCCCCCCCCCCCTCCTTACTCTCATTAGGGGCAAGAGCTTGCATGACTGTCTTTACACTGGAATTCTATCTGCCTTGTATGCCTGGGAAGTTTGGACCATTTGGCGACCTAATGTTGCAATAGCGTGCGGTTGAAGATTTTATAAAATGAATCTGAAAAGATCAAGTTTTAAAATTTACTCGGAAGAAAAAGGAGGCACTTTTTTGATACTTATGTATTAAGGAAGCCACTAGACTTTTACTATCCCAATCTTCTTCTTCTTTTTTTTTTTCCCTTATGTAGGCAAGATGTTTCTAGATAAGCACTATTAATCATTCCCCTGCATCTGTTCATTCTTGTACACTTTCACCTGAAAAGTCTTTGCACTCGGAAAATAACGCTTCTCCTTGCAATTGCCTGACACATTAACTCATTAAAATGTACAAAGAAAACTCCTTCTCTTTATCTCTGATAATCTAATTAGCATCAGCCAGATGGTTTAATAAGGGATATCGGCTCCATTTAGCCTCCCAAACGGCCCGCTGGAGGAGAACAGTGGAGGAGGCTCCTCTCCACTCTCCTCTTCACTCTGAATAGCTCTCCAGGGTTCACATTATTGCTTCCTCTGCCTGAGGCGAACCACTCCAACTCAGGAGTTTAGGGAGGATGAATGCATCCAGGAGAGAGACATGCTCAAAGTGAATCAAATAGGCAGAGATGTTGGATACTGCTGGGAATGTTTTAAACCAAATAATGGCTGATAACTGATTTCACTATTACTTCCCCCAAGGAGGGAGAAACATCTTAGATTAGGCTTTAAATCTTATTGAGATATGTCAGTTGGTTTGGTGTGTGTTTAATTGTTGCTTAGGTAATAAAAACATTTGGAAGATGGTTTGTGCTTAGGGTACTTCAACTTTTCACAAGTACAAAAGACTCGCACATTAAAGGAGTTCAGGTCAAGTTTTGTCTCCTTTCCTGCAATGCAGCCAGCTCTGTGGTCCTCTAACTTTGAGCTGTTAGGCCTGACAAGGCACCAGTTCATACAAAGTCAGGCTATCAAATCATTAAGGAGGAAAAAGTTATACGTCCAGATTACATTAGAGGAGCCTTAGCCGTCTGGTCTCCTCGGTTCTGACACTTCTCTCTCCGTAATGAGCGGATGCTTCCGCAGCTGAGACATGAATGCTCAAGTGAAGTCCGGTGGACAAGACATCCTCGGCCAGGCCTTGCATCGGCAATCCAGGCAAATATGTCGAGCAGAATGAAACTAGCCAGCAAGCCAAGCAGCCAGACAGTGGAGCCAGTTGCTCCAGCCCTCAGAGCCAGCAGTGAGAGAGACATGCTCAATTAACTCTCCAACTTCAGCAGGGCTTTTCCTGCTGGCCAGTGGAGAGGAACAATAATGACTGGATTTAGAATAAAAAGATGTGCACATCTACAAAGAAGGGGGTGTGAGTAGGGGAGAAGATGAGATAAGGGCCTCCCATTTAGATTGACGGTTGGGAATTGTGGAGGGTCAGCGTGGTGTGTTAAGCGTCACCCAGGCAACTGCTTTGGAAAAGCAAAAAAAACCCACAAAAAAAACAGTCAAGCCATGCCTGATCAGGGTGAGAGGCTTCACTGCTTAGTGCTTCCTGTTTCTGTCCCATTTTTACTTTTTTGCTTTGTCTTTTCATGAGGCCTCATACATGGGGCCTGTAACAAAGTATATATTTCAAGCCAGCAGTGGAAATCTCTTCTTGAGGAGAAAATAATTGGATTGTGGGCACACCTAGAAAAGCTTCTTTCTGGCTTTCCCGACCTCATCATCCTGGACATTTATTTGATTTCCAACTCCTTCAAACACCTGACTTTTTTTTTTTTGCCCCTGACAAGTGTGCCAACTAATCAAGTAGCGTATCATTACGTTAACCAGGTTTCCAAACTCCAAGGGCACTGCTTAACAAATGGAAAATAGATTATTTCTCCATCAACAACATTTAGAAGATCATTAGGAAGAGTTCTTCACATGTGGCCTAAGGTAAGAGATTTTAACAAGCAACTGCATCTCTGCCGAGTCCACGCTGCAGCTGCCACATGCAGACTGCTACCTGCTAATTGCAATCAGCAGAGACTTGAATATATAATTGTCTGCTAAATTAATCAGAAATGTGTGTGGTTTTGCATTCCAGAACAAGGACCCATATAAATAACATCCAAGAGACAGGAAACCTCAAACCCATAATTCATGTTGTCTTTTGTTTTGTTTTGTTTTTGATAATAGATATGCATTTAAATTGGGTTTTTTGTTGTTGTTGTTGTTGTTTTAAATTACATTCCGCAATTATTTAGCACCATTTACTTTCACACTTTACCTCGAACCTTTTTGCGTCTTCAATTTTGTAATGAAAGAAACGCCTGCTGATTAGCCCGGGGTGAGAGCCTGTTTTGGTTTTTCAGTGTGTAGACATGGCTCATTCGCACGGAGCCCTGCGGAGATATGAACAGCATGCTACTTAGCCCACTTGTAGCCTGCTAGCATTTCTTTTGCTAGCTCACCGTTCATGGTCTGTCTGAAAGTTGGGGTACGGTACCAGACCTTAAAAAAAAAAAAAAAGAAGAAAGGAAGAGATTTTAAAACCTGAAAGCCTGTTTTGGTTTTTCAGTGTGTAGACATGGCTCATTCGCACGGAGCCCTGCGGAGATATGAACAGCATGCTACTTAGCCCACTTGTAGCCTGCTAGCATTTCTTTTGCTAGCTCACCGTTCATGGTCTGTCTGAAAGTTGGGGTACGGTACCAGACCTTAAAAAAAAAAAAAAAAAAAAGAAGAAGAAAGGAAGAGATTTTAAAGGAAACAAAGTGCAAGTGTACGTACGGACTTACGGATTCCAGACATGCAGAAATGAGTCAAAAACAAATTTACTCCAAATTCCTTACGTCATAATAGTAATTACCTTTGTAATTGTGCTCAACTCAAAACTTGTCTTTTTTTTTTTTTACACTTTTTAAACAATTTTACTATCAATCAGAATGTCAGAGCTGCTTCATAGTCATTCATTAGATCATACATACCACAAACTTAACAATTTCACCATGTATTATATGTGTGTGTCACTGTGTACCTGTGCATTCAGTCGTGCCCGAACTTTGTAGAACACAAATCACACACACACACACACAGAGGTCTTATTAAACTTTCGACGGACCGCCGTCAAAACTCTGACACACAGTGCACTGCGGGTTTGCATTAGGAATATTAATGTCCACATTAATTTTGTGTTGACCTTTTGCCATCCACAGGCTCCATA